>NC_062217.1:50331553-50646099 GCF_902686445.1 Sciurus carolinensis | reverse complement strand
CTTTCAACTTTGTTCTTTTATAAGATTACTTTGATTATTTTAGGTTATTTGTTTTGCATATAAATTTTATATTCAGTGTGTCAGTTACAATTTTTCTAATGGGATTATAAATAAACAAATACAAAATATTGTGGAGATTTGTTATTTTAACAATATGGAGTTTTCCAATCCATTAACATGCTCTATCCCTTAAATGATTTAGGTCTTTTTCTACACTCAGTTTCTTAGAATCACAGCTTTGCCACCAAGGAAGCTATTGTATTCTAGATGGTGCCATAACTAAGTACACTGTGCCACTCTTGAATATGCCAGCCAATCCTTGTCAACAATCCTATAATTTCAAATTCCTACAAAGCTAGTAAACCATTAGCAACTGTGTAAATATATGTCTGACCACTGTCCTTTCCGTCAAGGAGGAATTCCTTGACTTCAATCCACCAGGAGAATTTACTGGCCCCTCAGTTCCAACTGTTGGAAAGATTTTGAAAGTATATTTTTTCATAAACTAATATATGCTAAATTAAAAATTTTCAAAAAGATATTTTTGGATAATCTATTTTAAAAATATAATTATTTATGATTTGTCATGTGCCTTATTTGCAAACATTGAAAAATAATGTAAAACACTATCAGATTTTAATGTTTGAAGTGTAAATTGATGATCTTCTATAAAGGGAAAAATGACACAACTATTATTTTAATAAACGTGAATATAACTACATATGTAAATATGTAAGTACATAAAGATATAAGTACATAAAGATATTCATTGCAGGTTTGCTAGCAATCCCAAATAATCCAGAAAAAGCTAAACTAACTATTAAGAAGAAATTACTAAAACTAACTCTAGCCTGCCCATTTTTGTAAATAAGATTTCCTTGGAGCAGAGCCAATCCCACTCATTCGCAATTTGTCTATGACTGTTTTCATTCTCAACATCTTTGAACACACATGACAGATGTCATTTAATCCAGAAGGCCCAAGATATTTCCTTGTTGACCCTTGTGACATATTTACTAGCCAGATACTGTGTGACCCTTTACAGATCATTAATATAGATTTCTATCATAAAATACTATGCAGCATTTAAAGGAAATAAAAGAACTCTAAAAATCCTAAAGTGAACCAAACTTCATGATATACTACAAGAAAAGAAGAGATGAAAAATGAAAAAAAGTCTATGTATATACACAAACACACACACACACACACATATATATCAGACACATATTTACATATAAAAATGTATACATTGTTCATCTTAATTTTATGTACTAAATCTCCAACATATATACATATGCATATATGTGTGTTTATATATGTGTACATTTGTATATCAATTTAAATGCAATATAAACCTTTCAAAAAATATACTTTTTTCTTTAAAAAATAAAACAGAAGAAAATTTAAATATAACTCTTTGAATCAAAATTTATCATTTTTCATTTTGTTTGCTTGTTTTATCTAATTCTACTAAGGCTAAAGGATAAGCATTTTTAGTTTGTTCACTGGTTCTATAATCAGTAAAATTACCATAGTCCATAGATAAGAAGAATTTTTGTCTGAACATCACAATTCATACTGCTGTTAAAGGATAATTTTTGTGAAGTATTCTCAAGTTGTTTATTAGATTGTTATGAAAGGATAGCTCAAGCCTGGTGAAAAAAGTAGTAGTTTCATGTGTATCATGTGCCTACTTTGTTCATTATATATGTTATTTCACACAGTCACATCTAAATCCTAGGTTGCTTATATACATCTCCACATTTTACCTAAAAGGAGGAATTTCTATGTATTTGTGAATAAATGAAAGTTACTGCTTAAAATAAACTAATACTGTTTTTATTCATGTTTTAATTCTTTACCCAATTCATTACCTGCTCAATTCATTTTCGCAGCCCATTTTTACACAAAGAAGGAGAAAAATGACTAATATGTGAATGCACATATGTCACTCTGTGATATATCTACATGTAAGTTCATTCAAATATTTAATATTTTTAGAAACTAAGTTCATAACAGATTAAATTATAAAATCATGAGTATATATTCTAGTGACATTTGAGGATCATATATTATAGATCCTCTTCTGTTCCATTTGTAGCGAGAAATAGAATTTACAGTATGTATACCAAAAGACATTGGTGAGCCATGATCTTTATGTTTTAAATTATTTTTACACAATCTATACATTCTATAATGATTGCAATAATTTCCTCCCACATTGTAAATGAACAGTAAAAAATTTTAGAACAGTATTTAATAAGTAGTTTGATATCTTTATATCAAAATCTTAAAGAGTAATATGTATGTCTCAATAAATTTCCTTAACAAAACAAGAAATGAATAACATATGTAGATTTTATCATTTACTTTTAATATCAAATTTTATAGCAATAACAAAACATGATATAATGATAATATTTTTCTTTGGAAAATCTCTTTGCTTTGAATAAGAATCACTTAAGTTACATATAAAATTCAAAGTAATTATGACTTAAATTTATTTTAATTTCACTTGTTTTTTTTCTAAAGATAAAACATCTCCCTAAGAACATTAATTGTCAGTAATTTGTCTACTTTTTTGTTATCGTTTGCTTGCCTTTTACCTTCTTTATTTCTTTCTTTCCTTTTTTTTAATTTAATGCTGAATAAGATGCAATGATATAATCTTATATCAGAAAAATATTAATTGATTCATCTCTGAATGAGAAAGGAGAGAGGGATTCATGATATATTTTTATTATATAATTAATTCTCTATATTTCCTGTTCAAATTATAAGGATAACTTTGATTAAATGTGACATATTAATAATCATTTTGCACATTTTTTTTAGCTTCTGTTTTGGGTCTGCTTAAAGTTTTCTCATAGTTTCAAGTTGATGTTCTCAGTGTTTATTATTCTATTCCTAATGAAGTATCCCTAAATAGCAAATACATTTCAGAATTTTTGACAACCTCTGTAAGTACTAAGGAATTTTATGTTATATAATAAGTATCGGCATGTATAAAATGAGGTTAGTTTTGAGGAAACTTTTCAAACAACTGAGCTAAAATAAAGTTCCAATAGCTGAGACAAAAGTATTTATTTTTATTTTTACAACAGAAACATTGACATAATTAATTTACTCAGTTGTCTATTTTATTTTCTTTACCCAGTACCTATGCTTTGTTTTGGATCAGTTCTTTTTAGAAATTAATTTAATCAGTTTAAACTGCCTTATCATATAGCTAATTCCTTAGGAATAGTTTAACAAGATTGAAATTATTAAACAGTACACAATAGCAAAGAAAAGCAAGTGTGTGATTTACCAATAGTGATTAAGAGAAAAAGCAATTTGTCATCCATAATTAACTCACAATCCCTAAATGTTTGTAGGATGATCTTCCATTAGTAACTCCACACGTTCCTGAATACATGTCATAAACTCTCATATGTTGACCACGAAAAACATTTTGACATTTAATGTGATAGTGTTTGGAAAATTATTTGTCAAATTTAAAGAGTTACACAATTTTTGCTTTTGTTATTATAGTTACTATTTCCTGATCCATATTAGTGTGGAACTGATTATAATTGATTCTGACATGACCTAGTTAAAAACGAGATACAAAAATCACAATGTTTCACTCTGATATATCTATATTTTTCTAAAATAAAATTGAACACCCCCAATTCTATCAAATAATTCTTCTTTTACTTAAGAATATTTATAAGTTATGTCAAAGTGTGGTTACTTAACTTTCAAAGAGGTATTACTTGAAGAAATTAGTTTAGATCTCTGAGTTCCATAAGTACAATGTTATGAATGAACCATTTTGTTAGAAAATGTTTTTAATTTGTGTGTGTTTGTGTGGTACTTGGAATTGAAACTATAAACTATAACTCCTACCCTTTAAAAAAAATTTACTTTGAGAGGTTCTCACTAAGTTGCTGAGCTTGGTCTCTAAATTACAATCCTGCTTCAACCTCCCCAGTCACTAGCATTACAGGCAGGTACCTGGCTAAATTTTTTTATTAATATATAATATATGTACATATTTAAGCTTCCTTGTGGTATTTTGATTCAGATAGATAAATAGATAGAGAGAAAGAGATACATATATAGTAGTGTTCAACTCATGGTATTTAGCAGTCATTGCTTTATACTTGTATCATGTTTTTATAATGAGTACATTCAGAATCCTCTTTTCTTATTTTGAGATACATAAGTCATTGTTGCTAATTATATTCATCCTGTTGTGCCATAGAACACTAGCATATATTTCTCCTAATTATAGTTTTGTATCCTTTTACCAAACCCTTCCTGTCCCCCTTCTCCTCCCATGTTTCTGGTAAACATTATTTTGCTCTCAATTTTAACGGCATCCACTTTTTAAAATTCCACTTTATAAATGAGGTCATGTGATGTTTGTTTTTCTATGCCTGACTTAGTTCACTTAACATCCATGTATTGATGGATGTTTATGCTTTCTTACAGCTGAATTGAATTCTATTGCCCATATATACCATATTTTCTTTATCCATGTGTCTTGTTGATGGACATTTATGGTTATTCTATATGCTGACTTGTCCCAACCTGCATAGCTGTTAATTCAGGAAACCAGACACTGCCAAGGAAGGGATGAAGAAAATACAAACAGACACACAAATAGAGAAAAGCTGGGGCTCGTGGTTCACTACACCTTGGTAGGGAGACAGTGACCCAGAACCAGTTCAGCACATTTATTATATAGGTTTAACATCAAAAGGATTTATTATTATTTTTTATTTATCTTTTAATTTTTTACAGACTGCATTTTGATTCATTGTACACAAATGGGTACATCATTTTGTCTCTATGGTTGTACACAATGTAGGTTCATACTATTCATGTAATCATACATGTACATGGGGTAATGATGTCTGTCTCATTGTCATAAGTTTCTCCCAAATAAAAAACAAAACCTAGAAAGAAAAAAGAAGTATTTATTGTGAGCAATTTCTTCAAAGCAAACAGAAACAAGGTCTGTTGCTAGCGGACAAATTGTAATTGTCAGTTTGCTCCTATAATTTTCTACACTGGGCAGCTGATGTTTGAACTTTAGGTCAAGAACTGATAATTCTATGGCTGGCATGGCACTTCCTTTTGAACAGGGCAACACCACACCACCAATAGGCACTCTCACTTTGAAAGTTCCCAGAAGTGGCATCGTGTCTATTGCCAGACAGCTCAAGGACCATAATTCAATCACCGCTCCCAACAGGAGCTATTGTGAATAGTGCTTCAATATAAACAAGAGTGCAGGTATCTTTTCAACATTTTTATGTCATTTCCTCTGGTTAAAACTCAGAACGAAAGAAAAAAATGCAGATTATATACCTGACTAGTGGTTAATATTCAGATTATCTAAGGAACTCAAACACTTAATAGAAAATAAATAATAACCCAATTAAATATTGGGCTAAAACTATTAACATTCCCCAAGAGAAAATGCAAATGACTAACAACTATATATGAAACAATGCTAAATATCACTCACTAATTATCAGGGAAATCTTGTAGAGGTATAGTCTCAATCCAGTTAGAATGGCTATTATCAAAACAAAAACAAAAAAAATAACAAAACAAAACAATAGTAAGCACTGGAGAAGATGTGGAGAAAGGAGAATTCTTACAAACTGGTGATATTGTAAATTAGTACAGCTCCCATGGAAAATAGTTTGGAGGATCTTCAAAAAACTAAAAGTAGATTATCATATTATCTAACACCCTCACTACTAGGAAAAGGTTTAATACAACAGGAAAATCCTCAATATTTTAAGATATAAGGGATTAAATACAATGACTATAAAACCTTTTGAAGGGTTGGATCAGAAGTAAGAGGGGGCTGGGGTTGTGGCTCAGTGGTAGAGAGCTCACCTAGCATGGGTGAGGCCCTGGGTTCCATCCTCAGAACCACATAAAAATAAAATAAAGGTATTGTGTCCACCTAGAACTAAAAAAAAAATATTTTTAAAAAAAGAAGTAAGAGGTAGACATTGAATATTTGCCTCAATATCTGACCTCTGAGCTTTCATCTGGATGCCAGGGGGCCTCCCCGTTGCTGTTCCTCCTGCAGCCACTGTCAGAAAGAAGTCTGGTGCACCTGCAATCCATAAGACTACACAGAGGAAAGGATTATCTAACTGCTGCAAACACTTTCTTTCTGGGGATTTGTGAATCAGCTGCCATGAACAAGGAGGAATTCTCTGTTTAATTTCTGTTATCCAAATCTTGTACTAGTATCTCTAAATTGGTATGACTTCATTTGGGGACAAGGGATTCTGAGAAAAATTAGTTTTAGCTTTTTAAACTCCCCAGGTAGGAAAAGGATGAGAGAGCTAATCAAAGTGACTTCTTCAGTAGTTAACTAGATTTAACCCAGTGTTTTCTCTTTTATTATAAATATTCCAGACTGAAAGACAGGCTCACCCAATGTCCCTATAACTCCTCATTTACAAAAACTTCAGTATTTGAATAAATCAAAGTGTAATAAATGTCCTCTTTTAGAGTGTTTTATCCGAGGTTTCTCAAAATGGGAACTAAAATCTTAATGTATACTAAAATATGGGAAAGATTTCTGGTGTTCTGTCTCTCTTCAAATATTGTAATGGACATATATTTAGCAAAATACAAACTAGAATGCCAGTTCTATAGTCATTCCTTTCTGTATACTTCTAAATAACAGTGATTTCAGAGTTGGCCAGAGATGAGAACATTTCTTTTTATTTAGCTTTATCAGAATTGTGGTTGAAAAATGCATAATGTTTTATCCTCTAAATTTTTATTTTCAAAAATAATAGTTAAACTTCCAATGTTTTTCTTTAGTCTCAGTAAAATGGTAAAAGTTCTGTATAATGAACAAGTACTATATTTGTTTCATTTAATCTAATGACATTTTTGAACTTTATAAAATAGAATTAAAATGTAAATATATGGTTTCACTTCATAATAAATGTCTGCTTAGCTTCAATGGAAGAGGCTCTAAAAATGAATGGCAACAGTAACAACTAATATTTTTTTACTGGGAAAAGAGTCACTTGACTATTGCAACTTTTTCTTCTCTCTATAAATTACACATAGGCCACAGATTTAATTCAAAACAAATGTATTTTGCCTTCAGAGAAAAAGATAAAATGTAATCATCCCATATTTATTTAAAGTATTAAAACTAACCACAGTTTCCATACAGTGTCACCCCGTCATTTTTTACTATAACGTACCCACAAATAATTTATTTGGAAAAAAAAAGTAATGTTACCAAAAGAAGCAAGCTACAAACAGACCACAAATTCCTAAGTTGTACAAAAATACTTAGCAGCAGTTCTATACAATTGAACTACTTGAGCATATGTTTATTTCTAAAGAATTCCCATTATATGAATATTCCAATATGAATAATATGAAATAGCTGGGTTATACTCGTGAAAGGTAATGCAATTCCAGATTCCACCTGGAATCATACCTTGACAATTGTAAAACTTAGAAGCAAAATGTGATGATTCTGACTTGCTAATATTTCAACATCAATATCACTTTTTTTTTTACCACAATCAGCTATAAATTCAAAGACAGTACAGATAGTATACACTCTTCTGTTAATTCATGTGGCTGTGATGGATAAAATACATCTATCCTATGTATTTTTATTACACTATAGCTCAGAAATTACTACACTGAACTATAAAAATCTATTATTTATTATATGTTTTAGCTCCATATCTATACAAATAATAGTCATAAGATCAAACTGTCCAAATAAACACAAAATGTTAGAGTTAAATATTAAGATTTTAATATAAATTTGAGTGAAAGTATCTTTTATATTTGGTGTCTAAAGATGTATATGATTTGAGGCAGTTCACCAGAAATAATGCCCCGAATTAGGTAGAACTAACTCATGATGACCTCAGTTCAGTTGAGGAGGATAGTTGGAACCTCCAGCAGAATGGTATGCTGCTGAATTATCATTTATGTTATACAAAATTTAATACATCCATATGCTATTCTTCATTTCTACCTAATGACCACTGAGAAGCAATGAAAATAAAATAGTACCAGAGATGTTCATATATCAGACTGGTCCATAAAATCTGAACAATTTGTGGTACCATGAGTTAACTCAATAATCAATTGGTGAGAAAACAGGTATGATATAACATACCATTTTTGAAACAAATATAAAATATACTCCACAAATAAATAATGAAGAGTAAAATTAAACTTGCTTGCAACTTTTTCTAAATATAAATACATTTGATTCAATTCTTTGAAATCTGTTACATCACTCTCTTTGTTTTCATTTTTGTGTTTCTTCATATCTTTATCATTTTATTAGCTTCTTTACTCATTAGTGACAAAACTAAGTTTTTGGATCTGCTCTGTGAGATCTTTTTGTATCTTTTTATGTTCTTAAGGGAAATAATTCTATTCCTGCTTTTTTAATTTTTAATTTTGGTGCCAGGGATTGAATACAAAGGTGCTTAACCACTAAACAACATCCCCACCCATTTTTTATATTTTATTTTGAGACAGGGCCTTGCTGAGTTTTGAGGCTGACTTTGAACTCATGATCCTACTGCCTCAGACTCTCCAGGCTCCATGCCCAACCCTGCATATTTTTTTTACCAAATATTTTATGGAATTTTACCTCAATAATTTTGTTGTTCATTTTTCATATGAAATTAATTTTCTGGACTATTAAGTTTGAAAATGTTTCAAAATATTTTTTTGAATTTCAGAGTGTCCTTCTCTTCCTTGTTTTCCCCATGTAACATTCCATAATACAGTGGCTTTGTTTTTCATATTTTCTGCCTCCATTCCCTGTATATTGCTTCTACATTCCCTCTCACATTCATATTTCTGTCCAACACATTCTTTTTGTTCTGAGTTCCTGTGCTATCACAGAGCTCTAGCATCTTGGATTCAAGACATTGTAGGCACTTGAGTGATTCAGTACCATGTGTTCCTTCTGCAAACTTGGCTCTCAGATGCTGCTCCAACAGGCAAAAACCATTCATGGTTTCCTCTTTTCTGGTCTGTAAGGCACTTTAACTTCCCTCTGCTTTTTGTGCAGTATTAGATAACATACATGCATGACTTCTACCTATTTGTTCCCTTCACACTCTTTTGGGACATCACTAGCTGTCTACTGCTACAGTTTGGTTCTGAACTCTCTCCCAAGGCATTTATGTTAAGGACTTCATTTCCAGAACTGCAGTTTTGGAAACTTTCAAGGCAGGGCCTAGAAGCAGGTCTTCCAATCACTGGGGGCATGCCACTAAAAGGATAATGGGATCCCTCCCTTTTTCTTTATTTCACTTCCCTGCGAGGAAGTGAGTGGTTTTTGCTCCTCCATGTATTCCCTGTTATGATGTGGTTTTGTGTCACAGATAGATCCAAAACCAATGCTTCCAACTGATGATGGGCTGGAACTTCCAAAACTGTTAGCCAAATTAAACTTTTTCTCATTTTAAGTTAATTATCACAACTATTTTATTACAATCATGAAAAGCTATCTTGTTTATTACTAACACTGTCTTTGAATTGCATTTTTATTATAATTCTATTTATTTTTAGGTCAAGAATTTTGGAGAATTTTGGAGAATGAAAAGCTGTATGAAAGCAGATTCACCACCTTTCAAACAACTGCATAGCTTTCTTTTCTTCTAAAACAATTATTAATGTGATTTTTTTGTTATTAACCAAATCATTTCTGCTGTTTAATAAATGTAATGATTTTTCCACAAAAATGTGTTGAACAATCTGAGCATTTTAATTTATCTTTGTATGTTTGTATATATGTATTTAAAACTTATTGGTTTGATTATTTGTGTTTTGTAATGAAAGTCCATGTAACTTCTCACCATATTTTTCTTATTTACAGATCTGTTCAGTTTAATGAATGTTTATTAATGAATACTTATTCTATTATTTGCTTTTCAGTAAAAAATAAGCTAAAATAAATAATAACATCTACTTTGTTATTTTAGATTCCATTCATATTACATATTTACCCATTCTGAATAATAATGAATGACATTTTTGTCTCAATCAAAATTTTGTCAAGAAGTTAATTGTCATATTTTCTCAAGGAATGAATCTTGAATTTATAATGCGTCATAACAGACTTCTTGTTGATGTTGTTTTCTCTAGTTTAATTCCTTCTTTTACCCAACAAAATCAATACATTACATAATATTTCATCTCCTCCAAACTCCTTAAAATTTTGCACATATTTATATTTATTCTTTCTAAATTTTAAGTCTTTATAAGATTTCTAAGACATTAATTCTTTGAGAAAAAGTCTTGACTATTTTTGTTTGTTTTACATTGCTAATATTGATATACAGAGAAAATAAATAGAACCTTTATTTCCATTTATTAACTTTTTGATATGGAGTCTTGCTGCTCAGAATGGTCTCTCAATTCCTGGGATCAGGCAATTTTCCTGCCTCAGACTCAAGAGTAGTTAACACAATAGGCATATGTCACCATGTCTGAGTGAGCCTCTATTTTTAGAAATGTGATACTTAAGTAATATCACAGTCAATTAATAAATCATAATGTGTAATTACTTATGTAAAATTTTGAAGATTTTTGGAAAAGTTACAATGTGGCATTAAAACACTGCTTATATATGGAAAGATCTTAGAATGGACAAAAATAGCTCAAAATTTTAAAATGCTGTATTCTTGGAATGCCAAATGGGTAGATGACTTCATTTTCTCTTTTCAGTTGTTTCTATGAAGTAATGTGTGCATGGAAAATTCACTATTATACTTTTGTGAAGTTGACACTGCTCATCTTAAATGCAGCTTTAAAAAAATCCATCACAGCTTGCATAAATTACAGAGTCCTACTGTTTGAAGATATGAAATTAGAACTCAGGAATTCCTTGAATTTAATTTTAAACTCAGTGCTCCCAGATGCACATCTTTCTGAACAGTCCATTAATCAGAAAAGCTAGAAACTATTCATCATACTTCAGTGTAACAATCCTTTCATATGTTCCTATCTTTGTTGGGCTATACATTTTGAAAATTGCTTACTCTTGGGCATTTTCTCCATTTGAAGATAAAATATCATGCCATCAACCTAAAATCTCTTCTATAATGATCTGAAAATGTGCTGTTCATTTTTTAAAACATTCTGGCAAACTGACAAGATCAAATAGTCAGCATTTGAATCATCACTGGCTTGAAAGATTTGATTATTAAAACAGGCTTTCATCATTAGAAAATTCATTCTGATACACACAAAAGAAAAGACAACATTTTTTATAATTGAAGAATGAAAATGATATGGTAAAAGATTGCATGTGATGCTTCTAATTGCTCTGGCCTTTTTAGGCTTCAAAGGTAGTATGTGAGAGGCAGAAACCATTAGGCAATCAGAAAGGCAGAAACTGATATTCTGCTGACTCTGTAACTTCCACTTTACTAAGGGAGAAACTTTCATTAAATTATATCGTCTGTTTCCAATTGTGTCTGCTATCTTCCTCCTCTTTACAATTCAGGTTCCAGTGGGGCGGGGGGGAGGGTAGAAAACAAATGGTCAAAACACTTGTTTTCTATCTTACAAAAAATTTCTTGATAAAAACAAGACTGCTTTCTTTTTAGGTAATAACTGTGTTCCCAGTGACCCTCCCGAAATAGGACACCAGACAATGGAAATACAAGTCTTGACTTGAGAATATATGTGGTTACTTCCTGTTTGCACCCCTAGTCCCTGACTCTGTCATGAGCCTCCGACTCTCTGTCGTTGGCATATCTGAGTATCTAAGCTATTGCTATAGCTGCAAGGGAGCCTTGGTGACCAATATTCAGTTTGTGGAATGGAATTCAATATTTGCTTCAAGTATGGGGAATTACATCTAGAGACGATTCGGACATGATCCAAACAACAGAATATCAGTCCTAAGCCATTAAGAAACATTAAGAAAGTATTTCTCTTTTATGTCAATAGTTATTTTTGAAAGTAGCAAAAGGATGAATATAAACATTTGATGGGAAGAATGATTTTGATTGTTTTGTCTTTGATTTTAATTTTTCACATGATGTAGGCATGCCAATATAATGTAATTCCTTTTAATCTTTTTCATATAATCAAGTATATAGTAAATACAGGTAAAGGCATATTATAGCGTTCTGCTAATACTGACCATTGCTGCTCCAAATTCAGTCCAGATGTCCCAGTGCATGAAGATGAACTGCACTTGGCCCAACTGCCATATATTCATATTTAACTTCTTTGGGGAAAACTTTATGGGAATCACTTAATCTCTAAGGTCTCCTCTACTTGTTTATATAATGAAAATAAAACACATAAGCATAATGATTATTTTAAGAAAATAAACATATGAATATCAAAATAAGTATATATTCAAAATAAGATGAAAACAGCCTTATAGTAATTCATTATTAAGATGAAAATAGCACTACAGTGATTCAATATTGCTACACTGTTACTTTAATATTGTAAAGTATAATTTATTACACCAAAAATACAAAGAATCCAATCAATAAATAGGACAATGAACTGAAAAGACACTTCACAGAAGACATACAGGCAATTAATAAATATATGAAAAAGTGTTCAACGCCTCTAGTAATTAGAGAAAAGCAAATTAAAACAACTCTAAGAATTAATCTTACTCCAATTAGAATGGATATTATCAAGAACACAAACAAAAATAGATGTTGGCGTGGATGTGGGGAAGAAGGCACACTTTCACATTGCTGGTGGAGTTGCAAATTGGTGCAGCCAGTCTGGAAAGCAGTGTGGAGAATCCTCAAAAAACTTGGAGGGGACCCATATTTTGATAGTAATTTTTTAAAAAGAAACATAAATAAGGCTTTCTCTTTAACTTTTGAGGTAGTAAGATAGAAAGTTCAAGGCCAGTCTTAGGAAATTAGCAAGATCTTAAGCAACTTACCCAGAACCTGTCTCAAAATGAAAATGGAAAGAACTGGAGATGTGGCTTAGTGGTATAGCACCTCTAGGTTCAATCAAAAAAAGAAAAAAAAAAAAAAAAGAAAAAGAAAAAGAAAGCACAAAAACAGAAAAAAAGAAAAAACAATTTCAAATACTTAAAAATTAAAGAAAATTTTATGATTTTTTTTCTTCTTCACTCTAATAGTAGAGTTAATTACATCGATAAGTCTAACACTGAACAATCTTGGCATCCTCTGTAGATGGGATTCTCAAATGACACTTTAGATTCCCATTCCCTTTGAATATGCTCTTTATTACTTCCCTCCATTTGAATGTGGGTATAAGATAGAATTTACTTCTGCGATGTGATTACTTTACATGACCAAAGGAGAGGGATTTTTATGTAATTAAATTCTCTAATTAGTTAACTTTGAGTAAGGGTATTATCCTGGGAGTATTCAACTAAATCATTTGGGAGGAGATTATTTTTGGCAAACATTGCTAAATCTGTTGAAAATCTTTATAAGAGGGTGTGGGTTTTTCCTAGAACAGACTGACTCCACTGTGCAGATTCCTCCTATTCCTGTGTGGTTGCCAACTGCAAATGATCATCTCTTATACAGAATCTGCCCTGTGCACTTTGGATAACCAAGTCCCTCTCCTTTATACAAGCCAGTTGCTTAATAATAAGTAGCAAATGAATAATCATTAATATGGTCGATGTTGTGGTTTGGATGTGAGGTGTCCCCAAAAACTCACGTGTAAAACAATGTAAGAAGGTTAGAGAAGAAATGATAGGATTTTGAGATTAATCAGTGAATTAATCCCCAAAGGGATTAACTGAGTGGTGGTAACTGGAGACACACGGGGTGTGGCTGGAAGAGGGCATGCCTTTGGGATATCTATGTTTGTATCTGGCAAGTGGAATCTCTGTCTCTGTTTCCTGATCACTGTGATGAGAGTTGCTTCCCTCCACCACCCTCTCCAGCCATGAGGTACATCCTCACCTGGAGCCGGGAGCAATGGAGCCGGCCTTATGGATTAAGACCTCTGAAACCTTGAGCCCTTAAATAAACCTTTCAATCTTCTATAATTGTGCTGGTCAGATCATTTAGTCACAGCAGCGAAATAGCTGACTAAGACAGTAAAACAGTAAATAAGTGCCAGGTGCGTTGGCACACTCCTGTAACCCTAGCAGCTCAGGAGGCTGAGGCAGGAGGATCCTGAGTTCAAAACCAAACTCAGCAAAAACAAGGGGCTAAGCTACTCAGTGAGACCCTATCTCTAAATAAAATACAAAATGGGGCTGGGGATGTGGCTTAGTGCTCAAGTGCCCTTGAGTTCAATCCCTGATACTCCTCACCAAAAAAAAAAAAAAAAAAAAAAAAAAAAAAAGAAAAAGAAAAAAGTAATTATTAGCTGGTTGAGTATGTGATTGTCCAAATTTTCTCAAAATAGTGCAAACTCTAGTAAGTTATTGTATATATATATTCTCAAGATTATTAAAATATACAAAACTCTGATATATACTTTCTTTCATAAATATGTCTTCTTTGGATCCTGTTTTATATTTTGCATTCAAAATTTCTATTACATGAACAAATAGAAATCTTAAGCAAATAGTTTATTTGTAAGTCTTATTTATTCAAACTAAAGAATAGTGAATATCAAATCACTCACAACTAAATTAATTAAACTTATTTTTCATTTTAAACAAAAGTAAGCAATCAATTTTGAAATGATTTTAAGTATTTTCCTAAAAGAGTTTTATAGTATGTAAAATAGATTGACATGAAATATGATGTGACTGGACAATGTGATTGATTTAAATACTTACAAAGGAATATGTCATTCATCAGTCATATCATGTGGGAATATACTATAAGTTTTTCAATCAATATTATATGTCGTTTTTTTCCTATTATCTTCTCCACATAACCTTCCAATCAATTACAACATTTTAAATAAGGAGCATACATATCATATAGATACTCAAGAATTTCGATAGTAAGATTTCTAGATTTGTACATAAATAGATGTATGGCATAGAAATTGTTTTAACTATTCTTTTTTATGTTCTTAAATACTTGATGAATAAGCATTATAAACATTTTTAAACATAAACTCAAAGACTTCTTTTTTTAACAAATCCTTACACAGAAATATCAGGTTGAATTATTCAGCCAAATTATACAGTTCATTTTATTTGACTTGCCTCCTTTTAAATTATTGATATTATATGATAATTCATAGATTTAATAGTATAAGCTCTGGTGATATGTTACCTGAATTTTATTTATAGCTCCACCACTTACACTTTCAAGACCTTCTGCAAATCATCTATACAATGAAATATTATTAGCCAACTGAGATGTCTCATCTTGAAAAAAAAGGAGATAAGTAAAACACTCTCTTCCTGAAAGGCTCCACTCCATTCTCAAGAACCTTACCAAGTTAGGGAAACAATGAAAGTATGTCTGAGTCAAAATGCCCAGATAAATAGTATCTTAGAGGACACTGGATTACTCTCATGTATGCTGGGAATTAGGGAAAGTTTATACTATCTGTAGAAAGCTGCTTTCTTGTATGCATTCCATGTTCCTTGGAATTCTGGTCATACAGTGAGACAAAGCAGGCTAAGTTAGTGATGTCACTGCATCTAAAGCCCAACTGATAAAATCCATCTTCTGTGGTAGCTGGTGCAGAATTGAGGGCAGTATGAAGATAATAAGTGCCACACATTCAGCTAACTGCCACTGAACCAGGTATCATGAAGGATGGAAAACTATTTTCTGGAGTAATATTATGACAATGGAGGCTTTTACTCCATGTGATGCATGGAGGTGCTCCCTGTCCAGACTCTCACCACTGAACCTTTTTCATAAGCATTTTTTAGTAAACCTTCTGCATTGCATGCCCTCTCCAGGTACTTTTTTGGTCTCTTGGAACTCTATCCCAGTGCCCGAGCACAAGTAGGCTGTGGACAGTATGAGAGTCTAAGGAAAGAAAAGATTTTAATGCATGCAAGATGTTTAACATCTCTTGGGTAACTTCTATATATGATTTTAATAAATTAGTAATAGAAATATTTTATTTTCTCCTTACCTTCTCACTTCTAAAACATGTTCACTCTCTGATTAACACACATGTAACTGAAAATGGCATATCACCTCTCAAAAATATCACCTCTCAAAAATAATTTCTATTCACACAGCTCCTAGTCCAATGGTTATTTACAAGTCTTCTTTTTAAAAAAATCATAAAACCATAAAAAATGCATCCTATTTATAAATTACCCTTGCATTTTTGTGAGATAAGAATTTAAAATGTTCTTATTTTGTTTAACATTCTTGGTTCTTTTATATTGTATCTTCAGCAAAAGTGTACAAAGAATACTTTAGGAAATCATAGTCAAGGATAAGGGAATATTTCATAATAAAATCACTAAAATGTATTCCATAGTATTATTCTTTCCCAGATATAGTTTTCATTACCTACCTTTAAACTTGTTTATTTCTTTAAAATAATTTGTTATCCAAGAAAGTATAAAATTATCAGTTCTCTGTGTTCAGAAGCTTATTTAATGTGCTATGCACTCTCATATAGCCTTTCCCTAGGCTATTTATTATCACACCAGCAGATGAATTTTAGATGTCAGTTAATGATGCAAGATGGGTCACAGTGATGATTTTTATTGGAAAATGAGATAGCCTAAGAAAATGAAAATCTAAATCTAAGCAATTTATATGGAATACTTAAATGTCTTATTAAACTTTGTTCAAATGTTAAAGACTGCAGCAATTTCAAACTTTAATGAATACTTTGTGAGATTCTAGCGTATACTCTCACATGTGTGCATTCATGCATATTTGCCTATATTTTCTATTTCCATCAATGTTCATGTTTTGAATATTATAACTCTTTGGGAGACACCTTGGTATATAATTTTAAGACATAAACATGAATTCTTTCAAAGTTATGAATGAGTAACTGGAAGCTAGTTATCATTTAGCCAACAAAATCTCTGCCATTAACTAATAGACATCCTGGATATCAAGTCATCTTTTGGGAGTCAAAGCTCATCAAACCTACTTTAAAGGACAATATCAAACAAATCATACTAAGGTTGAACAGTTTTTGTACTATAGTTTTGGCATGTGTAAATATTAGCTATAACAATTAAAGCATAATTTAAATATACCTCTATACTTAATGAAGAAACATTGTTTTGATTGAGAACATTTCACAGTATCATCAGTAGAAAATCAATATATGCCAATCATCTAATTTCAAAATGTGTATCACCAAGGGATAAGGAGACTAATTCCTACGAATATTGTATATAAGAGATATTCTACATGGAATTGTTATTCACAGTCAACCTGAGGTATAACCATCATTCCTCATTTTCCTGATGAGGTAATAAAGACTCAGATGATTAATTGTTGAAAGGAGGACTAGAACCCTGGTAACATATGAATTCAAGTCCTGACCTCTTCCAGTGCGTTGCCAGGCCTTCCCAAGTAAGTTGATTCAAGGTCAAATTTGTGCAGTTGTCTGTATATATATTTTTTTATTTCTGGACTCGCTTTATTGATACATACTTCACATATAATAAAATGTACCGCTCAGGGATGTCTTTATCTTCTTTTTAGTTTGGACAAATGAATGCACTCATTTAAACACCACCATGAGATGATTTCCACATTCTCACTCATTTAAGGAAACCAGTAAATCAAACTTCTAGAAGTGTGGAAGAGAAAAGCAGTCACAAGAGATGGGGAAGGAAAAGGAGGAGAAAAGACAGAAGCTAAGAGGGACTGTTAGGGACTGGGAAGGGTTCCTGCCCACAAAAGTATGTTTCTCTATAAGTTAAAAACATACTTATTTGTATAAATATTTATGTAGAAAATAATTTCTGATTCAAAAATTGATTGTGGGTCTCCTCATTTTAAAAAATTATTTCTGAGATTAATTCATACTCCTTTAATAAACAGTTATCAAGCTGATATTTTATGTTTTTAAATTTTGCTGCATAATTAGCTTAATATAAAATTAAATATTTGCTAAATAATTATGAATTTTAAAAGTATATTTGACATGACTTCAAATTATACACCAATCCAATTGATATTCTTTTCATTAGTCTATAGGGAATATCATGTAATTCCATGTGTCAATGTGTTTACTAATTTATTTCTATAATGATTATACAAACAGACATGTTTATTCATTCTGAATTTTTTAATATTTATGTCTGCTAAAAACCAAAATACATACAACTTTAGAATTTATATTGAGTTATACTGTATCATGAAAATTACTGAGAAAATGTTTGCCAAAACTTTTTAAAAATAGTATACAATAACTTATTATAAACGACAAAGCAATATTTCACACCAACATATGTATTTATTGTCTAGCTCTACACAGTTTTTAAAGTGATGAACTAAGGAATGGTTCATCATTGATGTGTCCCAAAGATATTAGTGATAATAACTAAGATAAAATGGACATAGGACCCTAAGTGTGTGCATCAAGATTTCTGCGTTTTATAAGAATATATAAATGCATTTTATTGATATGTTCAATGAATATATTTGTTTACACTGAATATCAAACAATAAAGTGGAATTTTTGTAGGTTTTAGATACACATGACAGTAGGATGTATTTTGATATATTATACATACATAGTTTCACTGAATATGGGAAAGTAATATCCTATTTATTCTACTGTCTTTCCTATTTACCTTCTCCTCTCTTTCCTTCATTCCCCTTTGTTTAATCAATGAACTTCTATTATTCCCTCCTCCACCCTCTTATTCTGTGGTAGTATCCACATATCAGAGAGAACATTTGGCCTTTGTTTTTTGGGATTGGCTTATTTCACTTATGATAGTTTTCGGTTCCATTCACTTACTGGCAAATGCCATAATTTAATTCTTCTTTAGGACTGAGTAATGGGAGTCTCAGTATAGTTTTAATGAACATTATTTACATATTGTTTCATATATTCGTATTTCTTTTTCTGTGAAATACCTGTTCAGTTTTTGTGCCCCTTTATTGACTGGGTTATTTTGTTTTTGGTGGTGTTTTTTTGTGTTCTTTTTATCTTCTGGAGATGAATGCTATTTCTGAGGTGACAAAGATTTTCTCCCATTCTACAGGCTCTCTCTTTGCATTCTTGATTGTTTCCTTTCCTGTGAAGAAGCTAGTTTGATACCATGCCATTTATTGATTCTTAATTTTACTTCTTGTGCTTCAGGTGTCTTGTTGAGGAAGTCCATTCCTGAACCAACACGATGCAGATTTGGGCCTACATTTTCTTGTAGTAGGTGAAAGGTCTCTGGTCTAATGCCCAGGTTCTTGGTCCACTTTGAGTTTTGTGCAAGGTGAGAGATAGGAGATAAATTTTATTCTAATACATATGAATTTCCAGTTTTCCCAGCACTATTTATTGAAGGGTCTATCTTTTCTCTTTTTGACTCTTTTGTCTATCTTTTCACCTGTTTGATAGCATTCAAGATCACCTCTTGTCTAATCTTCTGATATTGTATGATACATTTGTATATTTTTGATTATATGCATTATAATCAAATATGTATATTATAAATATATACATTGTATATATTTGATATTGTATGACACATCCTCTAATCTTCTGATATAATATGACACATTTCACTCACATGGGAGGAAGGGGAACTAGAGTAGAAGGTTGAATGGTCATAAGTAATGCTTAATTACACTTGTTGAATTATCACATTAAATCCCATTATTTTTACAATTAACATTAGTTTTACAATTAATTAAATTTTCATAAATATAAAGAAATAGTAAAAATATTTCCATTACTTCAAAATTTTCTTTTAGTCCTTTACCAGTCAATTCCCCAAGTATTCACGCTAGATACTTCTGATCTGTTTTCTATTATAAAGTAAATTTTGAGTCTTTTGAAAATGCACGTAGGAGGTTATATAGTATGTAAAATTTGTCTCTAGCATCTAATCAAAGCTTAGTATATTTGAAAAATTAAGAGGATATGATTCATAACAAGGGAAACAACAAAACAATAAATAGCAAATTAGAAATACTGTACATGACTGAATTATGGAAATAGCAAAATTAATTTTTACTATATAAGATTTATAGTGCAACTCCTGTCTTATAATTATGAAATGATTTCCCATTCCAAGATCTGAAAACTAGTCAATTCTGCATAAATGATCATGGTTAGTTTCTCAGTCTTTTTAAAAATTAAGGGAGAGAACTATAATTTGATAAATGCAAATAGAGTCATATCCAGTCATAATATTTACATATTTATAACTTCCCTGTAAGTTGTTAGCTTTGTTCCTTTTCAAATTTATTTGAGTTGCCCACACAATGTCTATCAATAAGCTAAAAGCTTATTTATTTACATAAGTATTTTAAGTAATAGAGGTGTAATAATAAGTATAAAATTTAAAATTTATAGATCATTAAATAAGTTAACAATTATGTTAGTTCTTTCTCTTAGTCTGGGCTTGTATACACTTTATTTATTCTCTATAAAAAGGAATTCCTGATTCAAAATATTGGTTGGGACCTCTCTTAGTTTTTAAAAATTGTTTCTGAGATCAATTCACACTCCTTTAATGAAAAAGTCACCAATCTAATGTTTCATGTTCTTAAACTTTCCTGTAAAATTATTTAATATAAAATAAAATATTAATTGTGAATTTAAAAAAATTGACATGACTTTTTTCAAATTAAACATGATCCAACTGAAATTATTTTCATTAGTATATAAGCAAGCATCATAAAAATATTTGCATATTTGCAAGATGCCTGTGTTTACTGATTTATATCTGCATTCAATAGACACATACACAGGCATATGTGTGCATGCATTCGTATTTTTTTTTTCTTCTTGATAGCACTACAAACTCACCTCTTGTGATTCTAATCCCATAGATACTGTATGCCAGCTTCACTCATTTCTCATTTTTCCTTTAAGGTATTTAACATAATGTATTTAAAAAAACAATTTTTACATTGCTGCTTTTATTTAAATGGACATGCATAGAAGATTCTGTCAAAGATATGGTGAATTCATATTTATTTTGTCATGATTTTTTTTCACATATCTTTTACTTAAAGTGGTTATATATGTAACAGAATCTCCTCTAAATCCTGATGTAAAGGTCTTTTGAAACTCTCTCCTTCTTACCATAAAACAAATTTGCAACAAGATTGTATCACATGATGATACTGTTTTCCCATCAAGCTCTTTATGGTTCTTTCAGTCCACAAAACTTTAGTGTCTTTTCCTGGGAGAAAGCCTTCAGCAAAGTAGGGACACTTCAGAGAACAGAAGAGAAGAATTATAAAACTGTCATAGATGTCAGAATATATTGCAATCAGCAGCAGAGTAGCATTGCCTGGAAAACAGCCATTTCATCTAAGGAGTTCTTTATGGTCTGGTAAATTACATTACATTTAAACAAAATAGAAATGACATTTCTACACAAAATAGTTTAATCACTCAGTACATAGTTAATTTTTCTGACATACCCTATTTCTTCATTTGATGAATTTTAAAATTTACTTTGAATTGAAGCAAGTTCAATCAATCTATGGAAATAAACATTATTTTACCAAAGAAGGTGTGAACATGAAAAGAAAGGAAAGAAAAAAGCCCCTCCTAACTACAAAGAGTAATTCAGATTTTCATGGAGAGATTATGGGAAAAAATTCCAAAATATTAAATCTAAATAATAAGTGTGTGTGTGTGTGTGTGTGTGTGTGTGTGTATGTGTGTGTGTGTGCATGTTCATAAAGAATATAATGAGCCAGTAGCAGAAAGACAGAAGATGAAAGCAGGAAATACTGAAGTTGAAACACTATTAAATAAAGTTGTTAATTAAAACATGTCTTGCTAATTTCAAAATCTCATATTCTGAATAGGGCATATATTGAAGAGACACCTATGATATTCAATTTTTTTGTTTGAATGTTCATTTTCACTTACATGATTGTACTTTCTTTGTTCTATGTTTTAACTTATGCTCACATTTCAAAGCACTGGACTCATTTGGTTATATCATTAAGAAATGCTGGATCCAGTATTTTATTATTTGATTATTGAATGTTTTGCACCCTCTGAAGCAAATTAGTATTCCAGCTTTGCTGCTCACTGCCAGACAGTGAACGCAGATAGAGCACATTATGCGTTAGACCAGTTAAGAGGTTTTAAATTAGATTTGTGACTTGAAAGTTTGAATAAGAAAGCTAATAGAACACAAAATGAAGCAGAGGGAAAATTAGATTAATTATCTACATCATTCAGTGTGAACTGTTGTTGATGTACTGTGTTGTTGAATGGTATTTTCTATTAAAACCTACCTAATTTTGCCTATACTAAGTTGCCATAGTTGTGTGTGTGTATACATACACACAAGTATTCACAGATTTGGAATATTCCAAAAATAAATTTAAATGGGTCAAGCATATTCTCTCTCTCTCTCTCTCTCTTGCTCTCGCTCTCCCTCTCCTTTTTTCTCTCTCTCCCTCTTCCTCTCAGACTAGAAATATCTGCAGTTGTGATTACCCCCAAATATTTATTTTGTATATTTTTTATTACAATTATTTAAAATCTTTAATTTCAGATCTCATACACTAAAGGCATTCCCACTGATTTTTATTCCCCAAGTCCCCTAAGACAGCATATTATTTTCTACTCGCCCAGAAAAATGGCAAAGAATAATGGCAAATGGCACCTTCAAATTAAGAGATTTCATAGCAAGATCAGAGATCAGATTCTCTCGATTCATTAAGAATTTACTTTCTCTTTCTTTTTTGTTGTCCGGACAAATTAAGACAATTCTGAAAATCTGGTTCAATTCAGATGACTTAGATTTCTGTCATCTTTGCATGCATGCTTGTGAGTATTTGAGAGTGTGTGTGTATGTGTGTGTGTGTGTGTGATTTGCTCTTGTTTCATTCTTCTCTAATGGCAATGACATTGATATTTAATTGAAGTAATTCCTGCTGGTACATCAAACATGCCTGAATAAACATCCACCTGTTCCTCAGAAATGGCATCAGGTGCTCATTCTATTTGACAAGCCGTATTTTAATTTTAAATATTCATTGCTTTATCACTCTGAGCCTCAGTAGGGTGAGACTGCCATAATGCCCTCTGGTTGATAAAGAACTGAGGAAGTCAGGGAGGAAGGCCTGCAATTTTTGTTTAATGATGAATGAGGCATAACAATCATTATTAAAGTATGTAAGCACAATTACTAGATAGTTCTTAGTTAAGATTTTATTTAAAAATTTATGGGTTAATAATGTAAAATCAGAATTAAGAATATTCTGTTTAAACCTCTAGAGAATAATTAGGTGAATTATAAACTCATTCTCTCTAAATAGATCTGCATTTTGATATAAATATTTTGTATAATTATATTAATTTACAGTTTAAATTTCAACTGATTAGTAATAAAATGATAAAGCCCTGTTCACAAAGAAAATGAGATAAATGAATGACTGATTCTTTTAGGCAAAAGTATAGCATTCATGGATGAAATAACATAAATATTATATCAAAATATCAAAGAAATGGCAAAAGTTTTTCTGAAGATCAAGTCTTACTTTAACTTCTTTTCAGTTCTTGTTATCTATTCACATTCAAGATTCACATTTATTATATCTGCAATCTCCAGGAATAAGATTTAGAAAAGCAAAACGTTGAACACTAAAGTAAGGAAGTGTTTGTGATCTATTCTTTTTGAACTTTTTTGAAGTTATGAACTTTATTTTTTATTTGTTCTAATTACATGATAGAAGAATGCATTTTGACATATTATACATAACTTCTTATTCTTCTGGTTGTACATGATGTAGAATTATATTGGTCCTCTAATCATACAGGCACATGGGATAGTAACTTCTGATTCATTCATTCTGCCTTTGCTACCCATTCCCCCTCCCTTCTCTTCATTACCATTTATCTAATTCAAAGATATGCAGGCAAAGAAAACTTAGGTCTTAGAATGGTTTGAACTTCCTAGATACTTTCCTGCTCATTAGGATGCACTGAGGCCAAAAGTAACATACTTCAAATCTAAGTTCAAAGGTATCTCCATTTCTCAAATAAAGGAGAGAAATTCAGTCCTAAAACACTTTGTATTTTAGTCACTTCATAGTTTGTATTTTATTATTTGTCACATTTACAGGAACCTTTTAATAAAGCATTCTTCAAAATTCCATTATTTCAGGTTTATTTATACATTAACAAATTCTACAGAAATTACACAAATTCTGGTGAGAACTTTTAAATATACAAATGTAATTTCTCAAGTGATCTATTACTATTCCAAAGAAATTCATTTCCTTAGAAAAATATTCTTATTTATTTCTTTAAAGGTGCAACTGAATTTGTTTAGAGCTTAGACAGCAATGGGTTGTCAATCTATTTAGAGGAAAAACTATATTACTATTTGTTCTAATAATGAATATTTCATGACCAGGAAGAAATATTCAATGATTTGTACAAATCAGACTTGAAAGAAATGTCAAGCAGAGGTAAAACAATGTGTGCTCATCACATTTGATCATAGGCTCCTGGCCTATATGGAAAGAATACCAAAATATATATAATTCATTCCATCTTCTTATGAGCATACAAAAAAGTGGTGAATTAGGAAAGTTCACATTGAACTTCATACTAAACTCATACTGGGTCACTCTACATTGTCTTTTTCCTATGTTAGTATTGCCATAAATTCCAAAAAAATGAGAGTAGGCTGCATAATTGTTATTCAGTCATTCACTAGCATTGCATTTTAACATTGCTAACAAAGTGACTTTGTCTTAATTGTGATAAAATACTAGTTAATAGCCCTTCCTTATTATAAAAGCATGTGTACTTAATGTAAATGTTACAGAAAACAAATATAAACAGACTTTTTATAAGTTAAATTATCCACCTAGATTTGGCTAATAACATTTTTCTTTATTTTCTTTCAGCACATATTCAATATTATCTTTCTTCACATATTCTCTAAGACTTTTAAGGACACATATGTATAAACACTTGTATACATATATATGTATCTATATATGTACACACACACAATTATGCATGTTTTCAAATTAAAATTTATTCACATGTACACACAACACACACACACACACACACACACACACACACACACCTGCTCCTGTGCTTCCAAAAAAACTTTATTACATAATTTTTAAAAGGTTTGTCCAAATTCAATTAGAAGTTTATTGAGCTATACTTTCAACTTTTCCAAACTTACACACATTTTTCCAAGGGCAGAAATCATAACTTTACATACATGATTCCATCTTACTTCATCTTTGTACTAGCTGATTAGAATGATAGTACATTTGGAATTTTATACCCAACATCCACCTAAATTTTTAAAAAGTGTTTTTTAAAAAAATATTTGTGAATAAAAGCAACTATTAGGAAAACAAAAGATGTTAAAAGTGCTGAAACTATAACAAAGTAAAACAGTTCACCACAACCACTCACACTGAGAAAAGCACACTGTGTTTAGTTCACTGGCCTGAACAAAAAATGACTGAATATGTACAATGCTGCCTGAAACATTCTTTTTTAGAAGGGTGAAGTAGCAAATTTAATAGGAATGAACTCATTTTGATTAAATCTGAAAACATTGAGAATGAAAACCTTAACCAATACATAAAAATGATAGTGTCATTGGTGGAATTCTTTCACTTTGTAGAATAGCAGGCCTTTAAAGAAAATATTTTTTGAGTAATTAAAATATTTTTAGGCTAAATGCTCTTGAACATGACACAAAAATGATTTTGTTTCACAAATGGTATCAGAAGCTGATATCTAATTAGTGTATATTAACTTGATAACATAAACACATCAAAAACATTATTTTCATGTTACTTTTATATATGCCTTTACCATACAATCTTAATACTTCATTATACATTGCATACTGTTACAAAGTGAAATAGTCTTGAAAATTTTGAAGTGAATCCTTAAAAATCAAACATAAGCCCAGGAAACATACATATATATACTTAAATATGTATGTGTATTCTAAGAGGAAAATCTTACAAAGAAATAATGTTCTATCCACAGTCTTCCATTATTATTATTACATTAAATATACATTTAAAAAAAAACTTCATAGTGCATGACCAAAATCAATCCATTAATGTTATTGATGATCATATATTGTGGCATATATGAATATAAAAAACAAATAATCAAAATATACCCTATTTAATTTTAAGTCATTTTATCTCTCTATCCATCTATTTATTCATTTACAAGTTTGTCTATATTTTTTTCCAAACATTTTCCATTAACCTAGTTTGGAAAGAAAAACACTCCAGAGGCTATAAACATAAGCAGTTTTCAGTTCTTGATTAAGAATATCATTTGTATGAAAAGCATTCAGTGTTCCTAGAACAAATGGTTTGGATTAGTTCTGAGTCATGAAAGGTCCAGGTAAGACTTCAACACTTTGGTATTACAAAGAACAAGGAAGTACTCAGACTAAAGGAGATTTGAAAACAATGTGGAGTGAAGTTTCTTGGTACTCAATCACCACATTTAGCATTAAATTATTCTCTTATTATGAAATCTTTAAAAATTTAAATAAAAGAGTTCATGATGATACTCAAAAGTGTCAAAGAATTCATTTTACATCATTAGATGCATCTATTGTATGTTTATTTGGAAAATTTACTAATTTTAACTTTTTAGAGAAAATTGTATTTGCTACATTAAATCACTTGGTTAAGGGAATATAGTAGGTCTCCCATTTTTTACTTGCATGTAATGGTTGTCCTGCTAAAGCTACATTATTGTGATAAAAGTCCAAAAAATAAAATTATTTTTAGTGTTAAGCACTGATGTACACAGGATAGTTCTATACCCATGTCAAGTCTTTTTTTAATTTTATTTTTGTTCCCCAGAAATACCTTGTTAAAGAATAATTTAGTTCAATCTATTGCAACTCAGCATGATTAAGATTACCTTGGTATAGAATGTCATAAAAACGATACAGTACTAATTGCAAACATGGAAAATTTAGTTTAGTGCTTTCTTTTATTATTAAAAATTTTAAGAATAATGCATTATTTTATATCACAGTTAACTACTATATATTTTTCTATATTTCCCAAATATTCTGTCTCCTGTAAAGGTTTTCTCTGTATTCCCATCTGGAATCCTATCTGCTCCATTCCTTTGCTATAGACTTTGGTATATGTAAGTATACATATGTATGTTTTCTGTGTTCTTCCTGTGTGACTGTCAAGGATACACTTTAAAATTTGCAAGAATATTTGACTTTGCAAATAGTATATGATGTATAATAAATATTTAGCCCATATTTGCTGAAATATTCTTAATCTAGAAATAGAAAGAAAATAGGAAATATTGATTTTACCTGTGTGCTGCCTGAGGCTATAATTTCAAGATATATATTACAGTAAATTCCAAATATTGGTCTACTTCTGTATCAGTTATAAAAAAGAATAGAGAAAAGATAGTATTTCAGATAAAAGTATCTCATTTAATAAACTCTGAAATAGTCATATGCATTACCTTCTTTAATATCTTCTATTTTTATCATTATCTTAGCTTGGAATATTCAAGCACATTTTACTTGAAGAATGGTAGATCTTATTCTTCATTTAAAAAGAAATAGGAAGGACAGAAGGAGAGAATAAAGAGAACAAAGACAGGAGGAAGGAAGTCAAAATAAAATGAAGCAAAATTGATAGTTTTACTCAAAAATAAAAGTTTGGGGAAAATGTGGACATTGTAATACACAAATTCAGAGAACACAATTATGTAATCCATCTAATTTCCTAGAATTACCAAGCTGGTCACTTGTAATGTTTATACACATGTAAGGGAACATTTTAATGGCATAATCACTATATACAATCATAAATTTGTAAATACTCATTCTTTAATGACTACTAAAAATACTGAGAAAACGAAAGAAAGAAAAGGATCTTTTACTTTTGACCAAAAAACCTCCTCTCAATATCTGTTAAGCTGATTTTTCTTTAGGGCATATGAAACAAAGTAAAGAGCTTGTTCATAAAATCTAAGTAATTACTCCATATAAAATTATAATTGTATTTTATGTTGTCATTATTTGTAACTAATTTAGTATCCCAAATGTAAGGTTTATATAAATGAATATGTAAACTTTAAATATAGTAAATATTTACATATATGTGTGTGTACATTATATATATTACCTATATAAAATATTTTCTGACAAGAGGAATGATTCTCTTCATTATAGGAAATCATCAGACCAGCAAAACCAGATAGCAGAAATTTTGGAGAAAAGACAAGTTTTGAATAATAGGGTCTATATATACCTGCACACAGCTCTATTTCAGGATTTCAAAGTTATGAGCTAATTAAGTTCCATTTTGTTTTACCTATGTGGAGTAGAATTTTGTTCACTGATACCAGCAGAATCCTGACTGTGAATATCGAATAGTACAGATTTTACTGAAAATCAGCTGGAGAAGCAGTTTCACAAATGGCAGAATGCCTGTTATCAATTTATTTGGAAAGACTAGGTTTTAAAAAGATTTGAGAGAGAAGGAACAGCTTGTTAACAGAAAAATATTTTGGAGTATTTTGGGGAAAAAATGATTTAATCTAATATTTTAATTTAAATTTTGTATTATCAGCTTTGATATAATCCTATTATCTGATATCCCAATTGAAGATTTAATGAAATCATTCCACAAAATGTCAATATTGGGCTTGTTTGAGATATGGGGGAGAAATATTTTACCTTAAATAATTACTGATAATAATTATAGTGCTTGACTCATTTGGGGGAAATATTTTAAGGTCCATTACATCATTGTTTTTAAAATTACAGAACACAAATAAAATGGGAGGGGGATTAGAAAACATTTTATGATGGCCATTCTTCTGTTTAAATAAAAGAGGAAGTTATGTATTTCAATGACTATGAAGGAAAATCTTTGTAATGGAGAGATATTCACTATTTGAAAAAGCCCATTTTGACAAAACTCAAAATCAAAACACTCACTGTGAAGGTTAATGCACTGTGTATTACTTATTCAACTGCACTTAGTCATTGTAAAAGATTTTGGAATTGTGTTAGATATTTCATACACAAGAGAATACTTTATTTTAAAATACCCTTTAACTGCAGAAAAGGTAAGCATGGAATATCAGGTAAGACTCCCTTTATATTATTTGCTGTTCTGCTCTAGGAGCATGAGGAGTTTTGCATATTCATATAACTCTGTTCATGAATATTAAACAAGACTTTTACATTGATATCTTATTACCTCCAGCAAAGTCAAAAAGAAAATATGAAAATGGTTAATATTTAGCTTCTATGTTGATCACTACCAGAGAAGGTTATTATTATCTGACATTGAACCAGGATATGCCTTTTTAACATTCTGCACCATTGTCGTAGCCAGTTAAAAGCACAAAAGAACAAAAGTGTAAGAATAGATAAAAAAGAAAATGAGTGTAGAAAAGGGTAAAAGTACTGTGTCTTATGATGGATTTTATGTCTTATACATCGCCTCCTAACCTTTATTAAAGCTAGTAATTAACAAGAATCATACTCAGGAGGAAATCAGCAGGAGCACATGGAATAAGGTTTTCTGAATCTAGTATGAAGGATATGGTACACCTAATATTTAAACAGGTTAGTCTTTCACCTACAGGATATATAGCTATAGCTGAATATATGTGCTAAAATTTCAGCAACTTGGGACTTCTTAATGTTTTCTTTTTCTATTAGAAAAGTATTTAAATCACAATGAATGATTACAGCCTATCTGTCTCTCATACTACCAGAAAAACAATTCGTTTTGGTAAAGCAATTTGAACAACTTTCTATTTGGGACGATTTGTTGCACTGTCACTAAAAATGCTGATATATTGCACCTTAGAAGGTGAAATTTGTCTTAGATAGTACTGATAAAGCAGCAGAAAATGACATTACCTTAAACTTGCTTCACTGGTTCCCATCAAAAGAGTCTTAAGGGGATTTAAGGTTACTCTCAATCTTCCCATCCTTTCTAGAAGAAAATCTGTCAGAACTCTGTTGTGACTTAGATGCATGTTCCTCTTCCTAAGGAAAGTTTTCTGACTGCCCAGTAATGCAAGTCCCAAGTGGAGTCATAAATCTTATTTGGAGGGTGATATTGTAGTCCGAACCAAGTGGAAGATTTAGAATTTGTGTTCCTTTGAGTATAGAGTAGTGTATGGATATGCACTTTACTTTTTCTATTGTGGGAATTGTTGGTACAAATGTGTTTGAATACATACAATGTTTCCCCCAAAGAACAACTTCGGGAAAAGAAAATTAGGACCTTCTATATTTAAGAAGTAATTGGAAAGTATTATTTCTAATGATATAGTTAACATAATTTAAGGCTCAAAATTTCAATATAAAATGTTGATGCCAAGAGACACTAAGAGGTAAACTGACCTTTTAAAATAGGCTAGACACTTGGTGCTCATCATGAAGGCATGGAATCTTTATACAAGTTGCTGGGATAGGTTTCCTACAATGTTAGTTATCATTAAATGTCCATAGGCTTCTTAGACAAAACCATCTTTCTGGAAGAGTTAGTGTTTGTAGACCCCAGGAGAAATTTTGTCTTTCAGGACATAAAGAACATACACACTCAACACAACACACAGAATCACTTTCCTAAACCAAGGTAGAATATGTTTGTGGGGGAAGGGTGTGATAGCTAACAGGTGTCTGGGCTGAATGAAACAACTACATAGGACAGTCCAGTCCTCCTTGTTAATCTGAAAAGGTTTATTCTTCAACCTTGTTGTACTTTGTGTTTATCTATAGCCCAGGTTTGTGAGGTTAGCTATTAAGAGTGAGTTTGCCAATCAGGAATTGCCTGAAGAGGATATTGACATCATGTTGTGTTCAGTTACAATGGTGCTAGTTAGTTAGTTGCCTTGCTAGTTTGCCAGTTTCCAGAGGTTCACTAGTTCTTCTGCCGAAACTGGAATTTAAGAAGCACCAAATAGATAAATATACATCATATTACACTGTGAACAAGAATGTAATTCAGAATTCAATTATCTATAACTAAAAAATGCATGTATTAATGAAGAGAAGGGGAGGGATGGGAATAGGAAAGAAAGTAGAATAAATTGTACATAACATTCCTATGTTCATATATTAATATACCACTAGTGAAACTCCACATCACATGTAACTGTAAGAATGTGATCCTAATTAGAATAAGTTATACTCCCTGTATGTATAATATGTCAAATATACTCTATTGTCATGTATATCTAAAAAAGAATAAATTAAAAAAACATGTATTATCTTAATAGTACTGTGATTTTACCTTTTGTAATTGGTTCCTTTATTGCTATATTTTCCTTTAAAGACTGCAGGTTTTTTTTCTTTTCCCCTTGGAGAACCCCTATTACATGTATCTCCTAAACTATATTTAACTTGGTGATACTAAAACATCCAATCCTTGAATTGAAAAACAGGCATGCTATTACTATGGTTATCTCACTTCTAAGAGTTCTGTCAACTTAGAAACCAACACATAAACTATATTCGAAAGTTTGGAGTAGTTTGGTAAGAGGGATTGAACTAGGCAGTAAGAGGACTATGTTGTTTTCAAGCCTTTTTTTTTTTTTCTACCACTTGCTATTCATGCTTAGTTGTTCTTAGGTTGTTAGGCTAATCACAGTGACAGATATTCTGGATTATTCTATGATATGCCTTGAGGAACTAGTAGATAGATTACTGATATAATTTTTCATATAACTATACATTCAACAGGTAAACTTTTGGCTTTCCCATTTGATTTTGTTTAGATAAGTGATTTTATTTATAATAGTATAGTGGTTTGAGATTCCTAAATGCTTGAGATTTATCAAATCCCACATTTGAAGTGAAGAACTATGTGCAAGTTATTTGTAGAGATAGTGAGAGCTTTGGTAACACCTGTGAGAAGAGAGTAGGAGAAAAATCCACATAAATTTATTGTTTGTCCTAAACTTAAAATCAACCTGATTTTATAGGGAACTCAAGTATATTAATTATATCACAAAGTTGTTCCACTTTGATAATTTGCTACCTACTATAAATCAGTCATTGCCAGTGAATAGTTTGAGAGAATTGGAAGCACAAAATTTCTAGGAATGTCTACCTTCTCAGGTAAATTCTCTGGAGAAGGTTGCATCTGGGAGAATTTAGCAGCCAGCACAGAACCTGGAGCATGGGTAAACAGGTGGGCAAAAATAATTTGGATGCATTGCCTATTTTTCCATTTGACATGGATTCCAGCATTTCATCTCATCTTTATTTTAATATAGAAGAGTCTTTATTTCTGAGATTGGCAGCACTCAGCATAATGACTGACCAGAATTCAGTCACAAGCACCATTACTGACACTGTTCTACTGGCATTCGCAGTGGGGATCAAATAAGAATACAATACAAGATTTGGGTCTTTGTGAAAACAACATGTGCTCATGTGTATCGGTGCCCCAGCAGGAGTTTATTCTAGGGACCCAGAGCAGATGGTAGAGTTGCCAATTGACCTTTATGGAACATTGTTCACTGCTTGGCTTTATTGAAATAAAGAGGCAGGAAAAAAAACATCAGCTTTTGCATTCTCAAGAATCTATTTAATCTACCTATGTTTCTGTTCTGTATTCATACATAAATGTTAAACTAATTCATATTTTTCCCAAAAGTTCCTTTATGAAAATAAAATCCAGGTTAGATAATATTAACAGTGCCAGATAAAATATAGCATTCAACAGCTAAATTTGAATTTGAAATATACAAGAAATTTTTAAATTGCCCCATTCAATTTTGGGGATAGGTATAAACTAAAGCTTATTCATTATTTATCTGAAACTAAAAATTTAACTGGGGACCTGTATTTCTATATGCTAAATCTGGCAATCCTAGATAAAAACCAGAGTACTTAAAATTTCAAATACTTATAATGCAGTAGCATTTCATAATTTAAAATAAAGACTTTTAAATCATTTTTGTGAATTTTTCATCAGTAGATACAGTAAAATAAAAAACATTTGCAAAGAAATAAGAAATACAGCATCAAAACATAACATATTCAAGTACTTGAATTATTATTGCTCCTGTCGACTTCCCAGAAACATAAAATGTTAAGCATACGCTTGCTCTCACACACACATACATGTGAACATACACACAATTTTTCATCCTCATTAAGTTTTAAAAGACTACTGTTTGATGGAGTTACAGCATCAATTTATAAATGATATATAAAAAGAAAAATCTCAGCTCCCCTACAGTGCCAGTTGAAAACACATTGCATTTCCTTCACTGCTGAGCAGAGTGATGCTGAGCTACTAGCTATAATATTGCCTGGAATTGGAGACATCCATCACACTGAGGAACCCTACCAGTTAGAGGGAAAGAAAAGTTTCTTTATGTGTGATCTCCCTCTAGGAATGGAAGAAAGGAGTCAGTTTTTGTAGTCCACCCTTTTTTCTCCTTCTTGTTTTTGTATTACTGTTCAAGAGTTTATATCACAGCAGTTATTCTCTTATCTACTCACACATACCATTAGCAAGATAAAGTGTTTGCATGTATTTTTTTTAAGATGCAACACCAATTTCTTTATATTTAATGAAAAGTTCCTAAGGAAAAATGCAGAGAAAGCAAATAAAAATTATCTTTAACAATTTAGAATTACCAAGAATGAAACTCTAGCTAGAAAAATATAGAATGCTCTCATGTTGAGAAAACATGCTTTTGATCTGTTTTCAGAAGACTTTCTCTGGATAAATTCTATTAAGTCATCCAGTCTGAAGTTGATTTCACAAATACTTTAAATAAATCCATTGTTTAGGAATCTTGAGATTTGGAACAACAAAATAGACATTAAAAGCTAAAAAATAAGTGTTCAAGAATCTATTCACAACACTAGACATTAACTAGGATTTCACTAAAATTTTTTGCTTTGTTTTTAGTTTGCTCATTTGCTGTCTTGCTACTCATTTTTAAAAATTTTGTCCTCCTGTATTTCAGTTATACCCATAGGTTAAAGGATATGTAACAAAGATATTTCAAGTCGTGAAATATGATCCTATTGTAATTAGGATTGTTTAAAATAGAAAATGAAAGAAAGACATTGTACACTTTGTGTCCATATGGGGCAATAAAACCAGTTTCAACAGATAGGGACACCCTGGCATCCTGGAGTTTGGTGGGAGCAGGGAGCAAAGACCAACTGTAGGAGTCACTCATCCGTAGGTAATGTCTCCCTTTCCAACCTTTCTTAGAACCATCACTTTGGGACAGAGTAATTGTTAGAATAGTAGTAGAGATCATTTCCAAAGGTTGGAGGGATGAATTTAGGTCTTTAAAAGTAAGGACTAAGTAAGTTCTGACTTTAACATTTTGTGACTTGAATGTACCTGTTCCTATTGTACATTTGACAAATAGCATTGAATCAAATTAACTGATGTCCCCAGCAGAAATAATGAGGACAATCAGTAAAACATGAGTACAAGTGTTAAAAAATAATGCAAGCATAGAATACCAGCATGATAAAAACAGGAAGAGAGAGAAGTAAGTGGTATAGAGCAGTAATTTCAATGAACATAATAAATAATATTACAGGGAAAAAAGAAAATGTAAGAATGGAATAAACAAATCTAAGGAAAAAGCAAATGCAAAATACAATTCTTAGTTTAGTAACAGCTACTACAGCAGGAACAACAAACCACCAATCTGTGTTCAGTAGTAAAGTGAATTCTCATAAAGAATAAATTGCTAAGCTGAAAATTATTCAACTGGATATTAATAGAAAGGCAAAGAAAGATGATACAATTTAATGGTGCATGGAGCATCAGAGCACATAGCTGTAGTTGCAGCTAATTGGGAGACTGAGGAGGGGGAATACTTTGAACCCAGAAGTTCAAGATCAGCCTGGTCAGCATAGTGAGACCCTGTCCCAAAAAATAAAATAAAAATAAAACAAAAAGGAAATAAGCTAGGAGGTTCAGGTTTGCAATGTAGATGCAAAAATGACAAAATCAAATGAAATAATGAGAGTCAGAGGAGACAATAAAATAGAATTGCAGAGGAACTTACAGGTATAAAGCTTTAAATTTTTCTAAGATAAAAATGTAAGTTCTCCAGTTAAAAAAAAAATCAGATGACCAAAAGTTAGTGGGGGTGGGGTTATTAAGAACATTGAGAGCTTAAATTGTGTTACAGTTAAAAACAGTTTTTATAGTTCTCTTAGTTTATATCTACAAGGCCGTCAAAAACATACTGATCTTAAATTTATCAAGTAATATTCAAAATCTAAGAAAAATAATATTTCCAGATCATTGAATAAAAAGACACTTATACCATGATTTTATAAAACCCAATAAAAATTGAAAAAAATATGCTTTTTTTACTTTAAGAAAAATCAATAGCATTCGAATCTTCATAATGTAAATACCATACAAGGGTCATCTTGGAAAGAAAATATTCTTAAATAATATCCCTGAAAAAAGCAGTGAATTATTTTCTCTTATTGCCATACTTACCCTTGTCTTTACTATATTTCTGGGGTTAGAAGTTAGCAAAGTACATTTTCCAGACTCCTTTGCCAGACTTCTTGTTTGCCGTTGACTCAGGAAGCTTAGTTATAAATACATTGATAACCCTGAGTGTTTCAGCAGCTTTGACAGTATAGGAATATAAGGAACTCCATAATGTAATTTTCTGAGTGTAGCCAATGATTCCTGCAATTACTTCAGATAGCTATTACATTTTTCTTTACCAGTACTCCAACCACATTTGTACATATTTTCCAGTTTTAAACGAATCTTCTTAGAGCACCTCATAGGTGTTGATTTTTTTGATTGGGCATTAAGTACTAAAACAGAACTTAAGCAGATCTGGGGTATTTAAAGAGGAAAACTAACTTTTTACTATATTTAAAAAAAATAAAATCATTTCAGTGTTTAAATCATGTACAAAAGCATCCAAATTAAAAAAAAAACTGAAAAGAAAGACTACAGGTGTCCTTCAAAAAAACTAATGTGAGACAAAGCAAGAATTTTCAGAGGTGAAATGATTGGGTAATTAGAGCCTTAACTTAATCATTGGATCAATTCACTGATGTGGGTCAACTGGGTGGTAACTGGAGGTAGGTAGGGTGTGACTGGAAAAGGTAAATCATTTGGGGTATGATTTTGGGTTACACATTGTTCCTGTTGAACAGAGGACACTCTGCTTCTTTGTTGGTATGTCCTGAGCTGCTTTCCTCTACCTGCCCTTACTCCATGATGTTCTTCCTCACCTTGGAACCACAGCTATGGAGTCAACCTTCTAAGGACTATGTCCTCTGAAACTATGAGCCCCAAATAAACTTTTCCTCCTCTGTTTTTCTTGTCATGGCTTTTGGTCATAGTGATGAAAGAGCTCACTAAACCAAAGGTCATGTTTGCAAAGACCTTTTTCCTTCATCCAGGCCCCTCCACTTATAATTCCCATTCAGTAGTCCATTCAAATTATTGATTCATCAAATGAATTCATCCACTGAAGAGGTTATAGCTGTCATAATCCAAACTTTTCACTTGCTAACATTGCTGCTTTGGGGATTATTTATCCGACATACGAGCTTTTCATATTCAAACCATAAGATTTTGCCCCAGGCACCCAAAAGTTTATGCCCATCTCACAATTCAAAATGTGTTCAGTCCATTTCCAAGAGTTCAGCATTGCTCAAAATTCCAAGTCCAAAGTCTCCTAAGAGACTTAAGGCAAACACTTGACTGTGAATGCCTTTAAAAATCAAAAGCAATTTCATACATCGAATATACAATGACACAAAGTAAACGTTCATATTCCAAAAGAGAGGAATAGAAGCCTAGAAAGAAGGAATGCGACCAAAGCAAGTCTGAAATTCAGCCAAGCAAACATTTGGTCCTGTAGCTTCTTGTCCAGCATCTGAGGTTCATGGGAGCTCCAAAGGAATTGGACAATTCTATTTTTTTGACCTTGCTGTCTACAGCCCACATAACCTTTCTCTTGGACTGACTCTGCTCACTGCTTGCAGCTGTTCTTAGAAGATGTTCCACCTTCCTGGCATCTTTTAGTTCCTGGGATTTCCACTATTACTCAGTCTTCATTTTCACAACTTGATTCATTGTCCTTTAAATGGCGGACCACAGGAATTCACACTCTCCTTCACATTGTCCTCCCAGGCTTTTCTTTGAAATCTTGTTGGATCATCAGTTTTCCCCTAACTTCAACATTTTGTATTTCTGCAGAACGAGCACCACTTGGAAAATGCGAAGATCTGTGGTCAGCTCTACCTGTAGCTGGGCTCCCTTAAACCATGGCTACAGTGTCCTCAGAGCACCAATGTGGCCGAATACAGTGAAACGAATCCTGGAGAAGCAACTTCCGAGGCATCTCTATGTGAGCAGAGTGTCTCTCATGGGCCCCAAAAGGAGCTTTCACTTTTATACCCCTGAGCTTGTCAGTGGGATGGATGTGGTCTTGATTGTGGGAAGTCAAGAAGGAACCCTGGTTGTGTCTGAGCCAACTCTAAAGCATTGGTAGGCCCTTTGGAGAACTCGTGATGCAATTTCACCATTCTGAGATTGGTCTGTTGCTTTGGCAGATGTCCTACTCAGAGAGAAGTCTGTGATACTACAGGATTGATTGACTCAGACAGCCCTAGGATCAAAGGCAACTTCCTGGAGATGGAGAGAGATACCACTGCCCAACTAACCTTTGTGGCACCAGCTGCCTGGAGGAGGAAGTGATAAGTCCCCAATCAGGCCAACTTCCCCACAGCTTCTTGTTTCTTGTTTACCTTGAAGAGCCCCTCCTCAACATAAATTCCTCTTGGGTGTTGAAATATAAAGCCTTTGTGGGTTTTTTTCCCTCATCAGGTCTCTTTCACCATTCAAGTCCCCTGCTTTAAAAATTATTTTCCTGAATCTTTCTTTATTTCTTGATATTACTTTTTCAGACTTTTTATTTCCAGCTGGCCCACCCCTCTGAGGGTTATTTATTCCTTCCCACTGCAGTTTGTGGATGACACTTGATGATTCCTAAGATAGCTTCAAGAATCTTTCCTATTGTTTCTTTGCTAAGTACTTAGTTTCTTTTAGTGACTCTAATCTCTTCAACATTCAAAATTTCCTGGACCCTGATTTTATGCTTCTCTGGCCAAACTGTAAGTCTTTGAAATTTTTCCTCTGTATTTTCTACTCTCAGTTCTCACAGTAAGCCTGATTAAAAGCTACCATGCAATCTCCTGAATTCCATGCTGCCTTTAAATTTTCTCCACCTCTCTTGGTGGATAATTAAAAATTTAATTATTTTAAATTCAGAATTTTAAATTTCAAATTCAGTTGTATACAAATTCCCAGAAAAAGAAACAATATTAACATGTCCTTTGCCACAATGCAACATGAATGGCCTCAAGTCCAATTCCCAGTAGAGTTGTCATTCTCAATCCAAAACCTCAGGAGCGCAGTCTTGCTTCTGCATTCCTGTCCACATTCTGGGGTTCTGTGCTCCCACCAGAACCAAACACTGATCCCGCTTACAACACTTAAGGATTCCCCAGCTTGCATCTCCAAATTTTTCCAAACTTCTCCTACAAACCAGTTCTGAAGATTTCTAAATCCTGTAGTCAGCTCTGTTACAGCAACCATTCCACCTCTTGTTGTCAAATTATGTTTTAGTCAGTTTTTCATCACTATGATGAAAATAGCTGAACAGACCAGCTTAGAAAAGTAAATTTCTACTTTGGGTTAAAGATTCCAGAGGTTCAGTAATTGATTTGCTGACTCCAAGGCAGAAACATCATAACAGAAGGGTGTGGTAGAGGATAGCTTCTTAGTTCATGGCAGTCAGAAAGGAGAGAGACAGGAAGGAGCAAGGAACAAGATAAAGTACAGTTCCATATCTTCAGGGTCATGCCTCCTCCATTCATGCAGTACCTGCTACAGTTATCCTCAGTACTCCATTCATATTACTAATCCTTCAAAATGAATTTCCCCATTGATGAGGGTATAGCTCTCATAATCTAATATTTTCACCTCTAAATATTGCTACATTAGGGATCATGTTATTAATACATGAATTTTCAAGAAATAATTTATTTCCACACCACAACATACACAAGTTATGTTATGATATAGAATATTTCAATAACATAATTTATGACTTGAACTTACTTTTGTTTTTTATTTGTTGTAATTAGTTATACTTGACAGCAGAATGCATTTTGACTCATTATACACAATGGAGCACAACTTTTCTTTTTTCTGGTTGTACATAATGCAGAGGCGCACCATTCATGTAATCATACGCATACATAGGGTAATAATGTACATCATCTTTCCCACCACCATACCCCTCCCCTCCCTGTACTCTCCTCTGTCCAATCCAAAGTTCTTCTGTTCTTCCCTTGCCACTGTCCCCTTACGAATTAGCATCCATTTATTAGAGAAAATATTAGGCCTTTGTTTTTTGGGGGATTGGGTTACTTCTCTTAGCATGATATTCTCCAACTCCGTCCATTTACCTGCAAATGCCATAATTTCATTCTTCTGTAAGATTGAGTTATATTCCATTGTGTACATATACCACAGTTTCTTTATCCATTCATCTATTGAAGGACATCTAGTTTGGTTCCATAGTTTAGCTAATGTGAACGGAGTTGCTATAAACATTAATATGGCTATGTCACTATAATATGCTGATTTTAAGTTCTTCGAGTATAGGCTGAGGAATGGGATAACTATCAAATTTTGGTTCCATTCCAAGTTTTATAAGGAATCTACATACTGCTTTCCAGACTGGTTGTACCAATTTGCCATCCTACCAGCAATGAATGAGTGCACATTTTCCCCCACATCCTCACCAACACTTATTATTGCTTGTATTCTTCATAATTGCCATTCTGACTGAAGTTAGATGAAATCATAGAGTAGTTTCAATTTACATTTCTCAAATTGCTAGAGATGTTGAACATTTTTTCATGTATTTGTTCATCAATTGTATATCTTTTTCTGTGAAGTGTCTGCTCAGTTCCGTGGTCCATTTTTTATTGGATTACTTGTTTTTTTGGTGTTAAGCTTTTTGAGTTCTTTATATATCCTGGAAAATAGTGCTGTATCTGATGTGGGTGTGGTAAAGTCTTTTTCCCATTCTGTAGACTTTCTCTTCATGTTATTGATTGTTTCTATCACTGAGAAGAAGTTTTTTAGTTTGGATCCATCCCACTTATTGATTGTTGGTTTTATTTCTTGCACTTTAGGAGTCTTGTTAAGTAAGTCAGGTCCTAAGCAGACATGATGAAGATTTGGGCCTGCTTTTTCTTCTGTTAGGAACAGGGTCTCTGGTCTAATTCCTAGGTTCTTGATTCACTTTGAACTGAGTGTTGTGTGAGGTGAGAGATAGGGATTTCAGTTCATTTTGCTGCATATGGATTTCCTGTTTTCCAAGCAACATTTGTTGAAGAGGCTATCTTTTCTCCAATGTATCTTTTTTGTGCCTTTCTCTAGTAATAGGTAACTATTTGTGGGTTTGTCTTTGTGTCCTCTATTCTGTACCATTGGTCCTCATTTCCATTTTGGTGCCAATAACATGCTGTTTTTGTTACTATTGCTCTGTAGTGTAGTTTAGTGACTGATATTGTGATGCCTCCCTGTTCACTCTTCTTGCTAAGGATTGCTTTGGCTATTATGACTTCCTTATATTTTCAAATGAATTTCATGATTGACTTTTCTATTTTTATGAGGAATGTTGTTGGAATTTTAATTGGAATTGCGTTAAATCTGTATGATTATTTTGACAATATTAATTTTGCTATCCAAGAACAAGGGAGATTTTTCCATCTTCAAAGATTGTCTTTAAATTCTTTCTTCAGTGTGAACTTACTTTTCATTTATATGGGGACATAGAATTAGAGATTTCAATGTGTAATCCTTTTTAAAAAATATTTTTTTAGATGTTGCTAGTCCTTTATTTTATTCATTTATTTTTATGTGGTGCTGAGAATTGATCACAGTGCCTCACACATGCTAGGCAAATGCTCAACAGCTGAGCCACAACTCCAGCCCCAATGTGTTATCCTTTACACTTAAATATAACCTTCTGAATAAATAACTATTCAAATATGAGTGTCTTTTTTTTTTAAACAGTAACTACTCATTGCTTCTTCTTCCAGTCCCTCAGAGTCACCTTTCAATTCTTTGTCTATATGATTTCTTTTTGGTATTTAAATTTTTTTTTAATTGTAAACAAATGGGGTACAACTTATTTCTCTGTAAATGAAGTAGAGGAATACCATTTGTGTAATCATACATTTACATAGGGTGATTGTTTTTGATTCATTCTGTTATTTTTTTCCATCTCCCCCACCCCTCCCCCCTCTCTTTTCCCTCTATATAGACCCTCCTTTCTTCATTCTTGCCCACCTCCCTTCCCTCATTATGTATCATCATCTGCTTATCAGTGATATCATTCATCCTTTGGTTTTTTAAGATTGGCTTATCTCACTTAGCATGATATTCTCCAATTTCATCCATTTGCCTGAAAATGCATAATTTTATTATTCTTTATGACTGAATAATATTCCATTGTATATATATATATATACCACAGTTTTTTTTATCCATTCATCAATTGAAGGATATCTAGGTTGGTTCCACAATCTGGCTATTTTGTGAATTGAGCAGCTATGAACATTGATGTGGCTGTATCTCTGTAGTATGCTGATTTTAAGTCCTTTGGGTATAGGCCGAGGAGTGGGATAGCTGGATCAAATGGTGGTTCCATTCCAAGTTTTCTAAGGAATCTCCACACTGCTTTCCAGAGTGACTGCACTAATTTGCAGCCCTGCCAGCAATGTATGACTGTACCTTGTTCCCCACATCCTCATCAACACCTATTGTTGCTTGTGTTCCTGATAATCGCCATTCTAATTCTGGTGAGATGGAATTGTAGGGTAGTTTTGATTTGCATTTCTCTTATTACTAGAGATGTTGAACATTTTTTCATGTATCTGTTGATTGCTTGTAGATTTTCTTCTGTGAAGTGTCTGTTCATTTCCTTAGCCCATTTGTTGATTGGGTTATTTGTATTCGTGATGTAGAGTTTTTTTAAGTTCTTTATATATTCTGGAAATTAGGGCTCTATCTGAAGTATGAATGGTAAAAATTTTCTCCCACTCTGTAGGCTCTCACTTCACATTGCAGATAGTATCCTTTGCTGAGAGAAAGCTTTTTAGTTTGAATCTATCCCAGTAACTGATTCTTGCTTTTATTTCTTGTACTATGGGAGTCATGTTAAGGAAGACTGATCCTAAGACGACATGTTGAAGATTTGGACCTACTTTTTCTTCTATAAGATGCAGGGTCTCTGGTCTGATTCCAAGGTCCTTGATCCACTTTCAGTTTAGTTTTGTGCAGGTTGAGAGATGTGGGTTTAGTTTCATTCTGCTGCATATGAATTTCCAGTTTTCCCAGCACCATTTGTTGAAGAGGCTATCTTTTCTCCATTGCATGTTTTTGGCACCTTTGTCTAGTATGAGAAAACTGTATTTATTAGGGTTTGTGTTTGTATCCTCTATTCTGTACCTGTCTATTTTGGTGCCAATACCATGCCATTTTTGTTACTATTGCTTTGTAGTATATTGTTGAAGTTCTGTCATTGTGATACCCTCTGCTTCACTCTTCCTGCTAAGGATTGCTTTAGCTATTCTGGGTTTCTTATTCTTCCAGATGAATATCATGATTGCTTGTTCTATTTCTGTAGGTATGTCATTGGGATTTTAACTGGAATTGCATTGAATCTGTATAGCAGATTAGTAGTATAGTAGTATGGTCATTTTGACAAAATTAATTCTGCCTATCCACGAACATGGAAGATCTTTCCATCTTCTAAGTTTTTCTTTAATTTCTTTGTGTTCTGTAGTTTTCATTGTAGAGGTCTTCCTCTTCTTTTGTTAGATTGATCCAAAGTATTTAATTTATTTCAAGGCTGTTGTGAATGGGGTAGTTTTCCTAACTTCTCTTTCTGAGGATTCATCACTAATGATTAAAAATGCATTAGGTTTTTGAGCATTGATCTTATATCCTGCTACTTTACTGAATTCACTTATGAGGTCTAAAAGTTTTCTGATAGAATTTCCCAGTTCCTCTAAATATATAATCATGTCATCAGCAAATAGGGATAGTTTGAGTTCTTCTTTTCCTATTCATATCCCTTTAATTTCCTTGGTCTGTGTAATTGCTCTGGCTAGAGTTTCGAGGACAGTGTTGAATAGAAGTGGTGAAAGAGGGCATCCCTGTCTTGTTCTAGTTTTTAGGGGGAATGCTTTCAGTTTTTCACCATTTAGAATGATATTAGCCATGGGCTTAGCATAGATAGCCTTTACAATATTTAGGAATGTCCCCACTATCCCTATTTTTTCTAGTGTTTTGAGCATGAAGGGGTGCTGTATTTTATCAAATGCTTTTTCTGCATCTATCAAAATAATCATGTGATTCTTGATTTTAAGTCTGCTGATATGGTGGATTACATTTATTGATTTCTGGAGGTTGAACCAACCTTGCATCCCTGGGATAAAACCCTCTTGATCGTGGTGCACTATCTTTTTAATATATTTTTGTATGCAATTTGCTAAAATTTTGTTAAGAATTTTTGCATCGATGTTCATTAAGGATATTGATCTGAAATTTTCTTTCCTCGATGTGTCTCTGTCTGGTTTAGGTATCACGGTGATATTGGCTTCATAGAATGAGTTTGGAAGTGTTCCCTCCTCTTCTATTTCATGAAATAATTTGAGGAATATGGGAATGAGCTCTTCTTTAAAGGTTTGGTAGAACTTGGCTGAGAAACCCATCTGGTCCTGGACTTTTCTTTGTTGGTAGGCTTTTGATGACTTCTTCTATTTCATTACTTGAAATTGATCTATTTAAATTGTGTATGTCCTCCTTGTTCAGTTTAGGTAATTCATATGTCTCTAGAAACCTGTTGATATCTTCAAGATTTTCTGTTTTGTTGAAGTGCAGATTTTCAAAATAGCTTCTAATTATGTTTTGTATTTCAATCGTGCCTGTTGTGATATTTCCTTGTTCTTTCCAATTTTTAGTAATTTGAGTTTTCTCTCTCCTTCTCTTTGTTAGTGTGGCTAAGGGTTTATCAATTTTGTTTATTTTTTCAAAGAACCAACTATTTATTTTGTCAATTTTTTCAATTGTTTCTTTTATTTCAATTTCATTGATTTCAGCTCTGATTTTAACTATTTCCTGTCTTTTACTACTTTTGGTGTTGCTCTATTCTTCTTTTTCTAGGATTTGAGCTGTAGTGTTAGGTCATTTATTTGTTGATTTTTTCTTCTTTTATTGAATGCACTCCATTAAATGAATTTTCTTCTTAGTACTGCTTTCATAGTGTCCCAGAGATTTTGATATGATGTGTCTTTGTTCTCGTTTACCTCTAAGAATTTTTTAATTTCCCTCCTGATTTCTTCTGTAATCCAGTCATCATTCAATAGTGTATTATTTAATCTCCAGGTGTTGAAGTAGTTTTTTTTTTTTTTTAATTCTGTAATTTATTTCTAATTTCAATCCATTATGATGTGATAGAATACAAGGTAGTATCTCTATCTTCTTGTATTTGCTAACAGTGACTTTGTGGCATAATATATGGTCTATTTTAGAGAAGGATCCATGTGCTGCTGAGAAGAAAGTGTATTCGCTTTTTGTTGGATGGTATATTCTATAAATGTCTGTTAAGTCTAAATTATTGATTGTGTTATTGAGATCTATGGTTTCTGTGTTCAATTTTTTTTTTTTTTTGGAGGATCTGTCCAGTGCTGAGAGAGGTGTGTTAAAATCACCTAGTATTATTGTGTTGTGGTTTAGTCGGTTCCTGGAATTGAGAAGGATTTGTTTGATGTACATGGATGAGCTACTGTTTGGGGCATACATATTTATGATTGTTATGTCTTGCTGATTTATGCTTCCTTTAAACAGTATGAAATGTCCTTCTTTATCCCTTCTGACTAACTTTGGCTTGAAGTCCACATTATCTGATATGAGGATGGATACTCCAGCTTTTTTGCTGAGTCCATGTGCATGGTATGTTTTTTCTCATCCTTTCACCTGTGGGTATCTCTTTTTATGAGATGAGTCTCTTGCAGGGAGCATATTGTTTGATCTTTCTTTTTAATCCCATCTGCCAGTCTATGTCTTTTGATTGATGAGTTCAGGTCATTAACATTCAGGGTTATTATATGATTTGTATTCCTAGTCATTTGGCTCATTTTTTTTTTTTTTCTTTTGACACTACTTGATTTCTCCTTTATTTGGTTGTTCCTTTTGGGTAGTTCCTCCCTTTGCTGATTTACATCATTGTGTTTTTCATCTCTTCCTCATGGAATATTTTGGTGAGAATGTTCTGTAATGCCAACTTTCTTTTTGTAAATTCTTTTAGCTTTTGTTTATCATGGAAGGATTTTATTTCATCATCAAATCTGAAGGTAAGTTTTGCTGGGTATAAGATTCTTGGTTGGCATCCATCTTCTTTCAGAGCTTGAAATATGTTTTTTCAGGTCCTTCTAGCTTTTAGGGTTTGGGTTGAAAAATCTGCTGATATCCACATTGGTTTTCCCCTGAAAGTAATTTGATTTTTTTCTCTCGCAGCCTTTAAAATTCTGTCTTTATTTTTTGTGTTAGGTATTTTCATTATAATGTGCTTTGGTGTGGGTCTGTTGTAATTTTGTATATTTGGAGTCCTATAAGCTTCTTGTACTTGATTTTCCATTTCATTCTTCAGTTTTGGGAAGTTTTCTGATATTATTTCATTGAATAGATTGTTCTTTCCTTTGGTTTGTTTCTCTAAGCGGTCCTCAATCCCAATAATTCTTAAATTTGGCCTTTTCATGATATCCCATAATTCTTGTAGATTCTGTTCATGATTTCTTACCATCTTCTCTGGTCAACTTCATTTTCAAGATTAAATATTTTGTCTTCAATGTCTGAGGTTCTGTCTTCCAGGTGTTCTATCCTATTGGTTATGTTTTATATGGAGTTTTTAATTTGGTTTATTGTTTCCTTCATTTTAAGAATTTCTGTTTGTTTTCTTTCAGTATTTCTCTTTATTGAAATGATCTTTTGCTTCCCCCATTTGCTCTTTTAACTGTTGATTGGTGCGATCATCGAAAGCCTGCATTTGCTCTTTCATCTCATCATTTGCTTCTCTGATCATTTTAATTATGTACATTCTGAACTCCCTTTCTGACATTTCTTCTGCCATGCCGTCATTGGATATTTTTGATGTAGCATCTAAGTTTGTTTGGGACATTTTCTTCCCTTGTTTTCTCATATTGCTCAGGTGTGTACCCCTCTAGTATTGAAACTCTGAGATATTGCAGATTTCCTCTATTGACTTATAGTGTCCCTGTAGATTTCCAATAACACCTCCTAGCTTTCAGTAGCCTGAAGTCTTGGAGGAAGTTGATAATGCAGTGCTCCACAAGGAAGATGCCCCTCAAGGGGTGGTGACTTTCAGGTGGGTATATTCCCTACTAGTGGGTAGAGGTTCCTCCACTTGTTGACCAAAGGTCAGGCAAAGGGGGACTAGACTGAGGGTTGGGGCTTGGCTGGTCTGGGCCTGTGTGTCTGGTTCTACTGCCCTGGTGGGAAAGCCTCGCCCAGCGGGGAAGACTCACATGGTGGGGAAAATTCGCTGGGCAGCTCTCCTCCGAGAATTTCCCTTGGTTCCAGAACTACCGCCTGGGCTGGGCAGCCCTATGTGACGTTCCCTAGGGTCCAGAACTACTGCCTGGGCCAGGGAGCCTCGCCCTGCTCCGAAATCTCTTGCTGGATGGCCCTCCTCCAAGAAGCTGTTTGCAGTCCTGTCCTGCCACTTGGGCCTGAGACCCTTGCTCTGCGCTGAAGTCTTTCCCTGGGTGGTCCTCCTCTACAATGCTCCTGGTTGTCTGGGTTCACGGCTCCAGCTAGGGAGTCTCTCTGGGCAACTCTACTCCCCAAAGTTCCCTATGTTCCTGTACTACTGCCCCATCCAGGGAGCCTACCCAGTGGGAAAGACTCACCTAGTGACTGAGTTGGTCCTGAGTCTTTCGATACCTCCTCTTCTTGAATCCTGAGTCTTGTCAAAGGGCCTCTAGTCTCCAGTAGGTGTATCAGGATGGGAGCCGCCCTTCTGATGATGATGGCCACGCCCTCAGGAATAATTCAAAATGCCTGCACCAGTCTCCAAAGAATCTGGGGAGCCCCAGCAAGGGTGCACTGAGTCAGCACAGAGGCAAGTGCAGTGTCCCTCAGTAGTAGGGGGACAGGCAGGCTGACTCAGTGAAGTTGTCTGACTTCCATGCATGTCTTTTTGAAAGTAAGTTGTTTAAAATGTGCTTAAAAATTAAATGGCAGTATACATATATCCATCTAGAATTCTTATTCTATGTAATGAATACATTTTAATTAAAGAAATTCACAAACAGAATTCAAGAAAAAGGTTCAAAATTTGTGTCAATTTATAATTTTTAAATGTGAGGAAAGAAATATTTGCTCTCTATGTTAAAATAGGTTAAAAACTAATAGTGATGAAAATAAATGAACACGTACATTATACATGCACAAATATTCATGAATAAGAACAATGACAAATAGGTGACACTAGGAAAGGAATAGAAAAATGGATATTACACTTAAGTGTTCAGTAAAAGACATAATTATTTATAACACAAAAGTGTGATTAATGAAACATTACAAGTCAGCAGGCACTTTATTGCTTTAAAACTGGTCCACTACATAGACTTAAATCAATGTTTTCAGGCCATGTACAAACATGTTCTTCAGATGAATAAATTACCTAAATAGAAAAGACAAAGTTAAAATGTAATAGAAAACTGTATTAGTCATCTTAAGAATTTTTTAAGAAAAGAACTTAATGCCCAAACTAGAAGTTAAAATTCTCTGAATTTGTATTCACTCAAAGCTATCATATTTGCTCAACATGAACCAATATAGATGGAGTTAACAGACATATAACATTCTGGAGAAGATATACATGTAACCTGAAACCAGCATAGCAACATATGTATTTTTACATATTGCTAAGGGAAGTACAGAAGACTATTGCCAAAAACAAAATCTGGGTGACTTTTTACAATTTTATCTTGCCTAATGCACATATGTGTCTAAGTCTACACACATTAAATAGACACAACACACACACAAACACAAATATTAATTTTGTTGCTCAGCTTCAGTAGCATTAGGGAAATAAAATTTTAACTAACTGTAAGATCCATTTAATCTGCTATAGTTTCCTAAACATAAAAGTAAGATAATAATAAGGTCTGTAAAATTACAGTTGACTGTGCCCTATTTGAGATTGTAGAGCCAATCTGGAGATCAATGTGGCAATACTTAGTCAATTTTGGAATGTCCTTGCCTATAAAATATCAGTTCTTCCATTTGTCATCTACTATATCAAAACTTTCACCCAGGTTCCCAAATGGATATATACTTGAATCTTCGTTATGACCTTATTTGTAAAACCAGGGAGATCTTGGCACCTCTGATACATACTATGAAGCTAATGCATAACAGCAATGAGTTGGACATCTGTGATGGAAGAGCGTGACATACACATAAGTCCTAAATAAGACTCTTGGTTGTATGATTGGTCTTAAAAAGCTCTGTGGAGTAAAATAAAGAACAAACGAATGCAACTTCTAGCATAACATTAACAAGAATTAAAACAAGGATATAAAAACCATACTTACGTTTTAGATTTCTTTAGTGAATATCCTTGCTTCATTTTCTATCCCTTTTTAAAAGATAATGACTTAAAAAATTAGGATATATGATTCTATTTATTCAACAATTCTTTATTATGCATACACCTAATATGTTGTTATTCTTTCATTAATTGATCATGGAAGCATGCATATATCAGTATTGACAAACACAGGATCTGTTATGATTTCAGTGATATTGCCCTTTAAATCTTGTTTTATGTTATAGGAAAGTAATTCATTTCATTCTTCCACAGGCATCCATTGCTCTCTCTAATCAATAATAAAATTTAATATTTTTTTATGTCAAATAAGGTTCTAATGTGACCCAATACAACTTCTGTTTTATTTCCCAACATTCTGCTCCTTAAGTATTGCATGTTTGTGTCTGACTGCCTTCACTACACACTGTAACACATTAGTACTTTTTCTTATGCAACTCTCACAGACTGGAGATACCTCATATTTTCTGTAAAATATTAATTTGTCACCGTACATAGATGAAGGTCTTTTCTGTTCCCTTTATTCAGACTTTCATGCCCCAATTTTTGAGCTTCCTAAATTTTACATTTGATTTCTTTATTAACTTATTAAAATTCCATGATCAATTAATACATCTATTTCCCCCATTGGATGACGATTATCTGAGAAATAAGGTTTTTCTCTTATCAGTATGAATATTGGTAGTGGAAATATACTGCCTAAAGATGATCTTGAGTAACATTGTTATTTTTCTTCCAATTGGTTAATCCATATGTTAGAAATTAGCATGACAAATAGAGACAATAAACCCAAAGAACCCTGCAATCATAAAGTCCAAAGTAGTTTAATAGAAGCTCCAGCTTACCGGTTGATTTTTCAAATATAGCATGTGAACATACAAAGAAAAATTGTGCGATTAAGTTGACTATACCTATTAACAAGCATGCATTTTTAATTATGTCATCTTTTAGAAATGATTTGTATATCCTCTGCATTTTCATGAAAAGCTTAGTAAAGCACCATTACAAAATAAGAAAAGATGTTAAGGTACTTTAGTCACAACAATATATATAGGTATTATAAAAGTATGCTGATTTGCCTTGGACATTTTCAACAAAATTGTTTTCTGTATCATAAAATTTCATGGTAAAAACATAAGTTCTCTGGCAATACTGAGCCATCTGTTTTGTTAAGATCTTATCATTGTTTTTCTCTATGCAACAATAATTAAGTATGTTGGCAGTGAGAGAAATAACAGTTGGATTTCTTTAGAAGATTAACAGTATGAACAGTACAACTAAGAAGAGAATTTTCTTGCACATTCCAAAAATATACCACCTTTACAACTTCGGAGTAGAGAAACCTGGAAAGCCGCCCACTCTCTCCTACCTACCACCAAATGGCCACCCAATCTTTAAAGTATGCAGCACTTTCCACAGTTTTTTTTTTTCTAATTCTGAAAGAAGACTGTTTATTACTGTCACATTACTACTACCTTGCAGCTGTCATTTTACTTTTTTTTTTTTTCTAATTTCAGTCTTCAAAATCACTATTAAATTCTCTTTTTTCTTCCTTTTCAAATTCCTTTTGATGCTGCTATCTATTTTTAGGTGGGTCTACTTACAATAAGAAATTTGACACACATCATGTAATTAAATCTCCAACATATACTCCTGTTTTTAGAAATGTGAATTTTCTGTAACGTTTAATAAGAAAATGACTTATTTGCTATCGATTTTAACATTTTTGAGGATTATCCTCTTTGCTTTTTTCTTTTGGTACTAGAGATTGAATTCAGGGACACTCAACCACTGAGCTGCATCCCCAGCTCTATTTTGTATTTTATTTAGACACAGGGTCTCAGTGAGTTGCTTAGCTCCTCGTGGTTGCTGAGGCTGGCTTTGAACTTGCTATCCTTCAGTCTCAGCCTCCTGAGTCACTGGGATTTCAGACGTGCACCCCCGTGCCCGGCTGATTATCCTCATTTTGATTAGAGAAACAGTAAAGTTACAGAAAACTTTTTGTGTAATATTTGAAGGATTCTTCCAATAACAGATGTAAATTTTGACTATTAGTTACAGAGAATTACATGTGAATTTTCAAATTCATTACATCAGTATCTTTGTCAATTTTCTTTGACTTCTTGAAGTCTAAAATTTGAAGTATATATGTATTCATAAACTTATTGTTTTAATTCAGAGTTAGGATATATCAAAGATGACCAAACTATCTAGATGAAGGTGGAAACTTAATTCAAAATTCCAAATTGCCATGTTTACTATTAAGTTGCCAAGATTTCCGGTTGAAACTTGGAGGAATAATATATTTGACTTGACACAAATAATCAAAAGATACTTGTCACTTTCATGGATCTTGCATTCTTAATTTCTGTTTGTGCTTGATTTTGAATCATGCCACACATAAATGTATTACAAATCTAGAATTGCAAATATATATTATCAAATTTCTGAAAATAGCAAACTATTTTAAGTCATCTTGCATCTCTTATTGCCTTAACATTCAGCATTACATTTTATTTGCAAGACCTATTGCAATAAAAACCACAGCTAAAATCTTGTTTAAACTCCTTAAATCTTGTTTAATCATAATTGAATTAATTACTGTACAACATAGTATTTCAAAATTACCTCGTCTTAGTTATATGCACATTTAAATCAACCCATTTAATATATTCTTTTACTTATTCAATGGATGTGTTAAGTTATGAGCCAATTTAAAAATTCTATCCAATGTCTTCTATTTATTGCATTGAAGATCTATTAAACTTAGCTTTGAGCTCACAATATTACTTAGTAATGCATATTAGTGATTTAATTAATAACAATACATATAAATACTTAAATTAGATTAAATTCTCAGTGAAGCACTCTTTTTGTAATCCTTCATATACCATGTTATTACTCTAAAATACCATCTATGATAGTTTAGAATTGGAAAGTCAGCCTGCAAAAAATTTCAAGGTAAGTAACTATATCCTTTTGGATACTTGACTCTGTTACATTTGTAATGCTTCTCTACATCCCTGTTAATTTTCTTTGTTCCGAAGTCTGCTTGTCTGAAATCAATATAGCTTCCAAAATATTTCAATTAGCATTAGCACAGTGCATTATAATAGTATCAAAAAATTACATAGGCATATCTCTAACAAAATATTTGCAAGAGCTATATGTAGACACACTATTAATTCTGATGAAATAAGCCAAAAATCTAAATGAATAAAGTTTTAGTCATTTATTCTATGTTTATAGATGGAAGAATTCAATATTTATAAGATGAATACTATTCCAAAATTCATGTATAGATTCAATATAATTCCTATGAAAATCCAAGCAAACTGTTACATGAAAACTGACACACTGAAGTTTGTATAGAAAACAAGAAGATAACACTGGAGGACTGATACTACCCGACTGCAAGGTTATCTATGAATCTACTATTACTAAGCTATCATGGTATCGATAAAAGAATAAATACACAACTTAATGGAGCAAAATATTGAGTCCCTAAGTATAATCACACAAATACTGTAAACTGATCTTTGGCCAAAAAAAGCAAAGATACTTTGATGGGAAAATTACAGTTTTTTTCAACAAATCAGTCAGAAAATTAGACCTCATATATCAGAAAAGTCAACCCAGAGATAAATGGCTGATCTTATACCTTTCATAAAAATTAATTCAAAATTTTTCATTGGGTTAGTCAGCTTTCTATCAATGTGATCAAAATATCTGACAGGAAAAACATAGAGGCAGAAGAATTTATTTTGGGCTCACACTTTTGGAGGTCTTAGTCTATAGTTGGTTGATTTTAATGCTCTAGGCTTAGATGAGGCAGAGCATCATAGTGGATGGTCATGGGAATCAAGAAATACACACACACACACACACACACACACACAGAGAAGTGGGGGCTGGGGATTCAGAGACTAGTTAGAGTTCCCAAAGGGCTACCATCTGCCTACAGTTGCCACCTTGTAGTCCATTCAAATTATTAACTGTTAAATGGATTAATTCAACTCTAAGGTCACAACTCTCATAATCCAATCTTTTCATCTCTGAAGATGGCTGCGTTGCATATTGAATGAGCTTCTTCGGGAGACATTAAAGATGGATACCATAGCAAGCATTTCACTAACAGTCATATCTGCTTCTATTTAAGTTTTCTTGTAGGAGGTTTACAGTATTTGGTGATACGATTTTAGATAGAAAATCAAAGTCAGGATGTGTTAAAAACAATTATGCAAGAATTTGTTGAAATCTGAATGATCACAGTCTTGGAGAAAAAATCACAAGCATATATAAAGAATTAATAAAAATGTATACAATATTTTGTTGTAACTCAACAATAAATTGGAAATTTAAAAATAGGTAAAGCGTCTGACCAAATACCTCCCATAAAAAGATATGGAGATGGTCAATAAGTATATAAAATGTTGCTCTATATCATATGTTGTTATGGAACTGTACATTATAACCACAAGATATGACTACATACCTATTAAAACAGACAAAATAAAAAGAACTGAAAATGGCAAATTCTTGCAAGAAATCAGAGCAACAGGAACTCTCCATTACTGATAGGAATGCAAAGAGATAAACAGACATTTTGAAAGACATGGACATTTTATTATTTTATGAATGAAAATGTCTCCAACTATGATTTTATTCTTGGATTACCATTATATTTTATATCATATTTTAAGAGCAGTTAACTTATTTCTTCTATTCCATGGATTCATAGACATGGAAAAATCATTCTTGGGAAAAGGCTAGAGTCAGACTCTCCTCTACTCCTGAACTAAATGATATATTTAGGATTATCTGTATAATGAACTTTAGTTAAGATTTGGGGATTAGGTTCAAGACTTTTAGTGATGTTGAGATGTGGTTAATGTTTACTTGTGTGTGGAATGAACATAAATATTGTGGTTAAGGATTGAGGGCATATACTGGTATATATAGTAAACTCCCAAAGATGTCCAAGTATTAATCCCTGGAATCTGTGAATTCATTACTCAGTAAAAAGAATTTAGTCAATGTTATAAATTAAGAATTATGAGATGAATTAATTACCCTGGATTATTTGGGTGGACTTACCATAATTATAAGCATCTTTATAAGATAGTCAAGTAGGACAAATGTCAGGGAAGGCTATGTGGTGACAGAAACAGTATGGAATTTAAAGGGGAAGGAAGAGAACACAGTAAAGAAAATTCAGGTGGCCTCTAGAAGTTGAAAAGTTAAGTTTTCTCTTCTACAACCTTCAAAAAGAGTAGATGCTGTGATTTGGATGTGAGATGTCCCCCCAAATCTCCTGTGACAATGCAGGAATATTCAGGGTCAGAATTATTAGTAACCTAACCAGTCCATCATATTTTAAATGTATTAAATGTGTGGTAACTGTAGGCAGGTGGGTCATGGCTGAAGGAGGCATGTCACTGGGAGCATATTCTGGAAGGGATTGTCTATCCCATGACCCCCTTCGTCTTTTTCTCTTGTTCTTTCTATCTCCCTGCTTCTTGACCACCATGTGTGGATTTGTGTTCCTTTATGACATGACACCTTTCTGTCATGATGTTCTTCCTCACTTGGGCCCAGATCAATGGAGTCAACTGACCAGAAACTGAAACTCTTAAATGTTAAACCCAAATAAACTTTTCCTCCTCTAAGTTGTTCTTGTCAGATATTTTGGTTACAGTCACAAGAAGTCAACTAACACAGAAATGCAGACCACACCTTGGGTTTAGGAAATCTGAACTTCAGAAAGAATTCTGCATGGTTTAAACCACTAAATGCATGACTTTTGTTGTAGCAGCAATATGAAACAAAATGAAGGAGAGAAATTCCAGAACTTCAGGATTAAAGAGACTTCCCAGGTTAGGTATTTGCTGCAGTAGAATCTCCCACACTCCTGTCATCATGCAGGGGTGAGAAGCACTTTCTTGGTGCATGCTTTTTGTTGTTATCCTCTCCAGTAGTGCCCGTTGCCGTGGAATGTGTCTGGATCTTCAGATCCATGGGAAGTAAGGACCACTTGTTATGAAATAGCACTCATTCTTGCCACTGTCAGCTGGTTGCTGCCTTCTCTCTTCATCAGGTAAGGTGGTCTGAGACCTACCAGACAAGGAAAGCATTTTACCTGGCTTTGTACATGTAGTAAGACCAGTTATGTCACGCTTGTCTATTGCTAGGAAAACTCCCATTTGGTCCACAGGATGACCTTATGTGGATGGCCTTTGCTTTCTGGGTTGTTGTCTGCAAGAACACTGACCAAGTGTCTTCTGTTGCTTTGAGGCATAAGTTGCCCTGTTGAGCATATTCCTGTTCTTTGGGGCCAAACCAAGTTGACTTCCTCACCCTAGCCTGAAAGTTATCTTTTGATTGCTTCTCATATTATTTACTAGGTTTAGATGAACTTAGCATATAGGAAGAAGGAGAAAATAATTTTGACTGAATCAAAAGTCCTTGAGTATTTTTATCCTTCTTAATAAATTCCTACAGGTTTTCATACAGTATTCTATTTATTTTAATTAAATACATTTACTTAAAGGTATTTAATTAAAATAAATAAAATATATTTTGGTAAGACACATGCATATTCTTTTTAATAATATAAATGTGGGATAGACGAAGATAAACAATACAGCTATCAGTATATCTGTTCAGGATGATTCTGTTCAAAAAATGAAAAGAATGTAAGAGAATTTTCAGATAAGCCTCTTCCCACACATTTGAAAAATCCCATGCACCAGCAAATCATGCTCTATGTCTTCTAATGTATTACATTAGAAGTTCCACAATGTGAGTAATGACAACCTCAAAACATGTTATGTTTTCTCATCCCACTTACCTCAACAACTGGAGCATGACCTTTTTTAATAACAAGAATATATTTCAATTCAGTTTAAATATCAGCACTGCATCTCTATTCTGGTAGCCTTCTGCCTGCATGAACACATTCAAAATAATTCATATTACCCATTAAATATATTTATATTATGCAGGGTTTTTTTCTTTATAAGACTGGGGAAACTTTCCATGCAGTGACTGTAAATTATTTTCAGCATTTTGAGAGAGTTTTCAACAAATATTGTTGGAAAATGTTTTTATTTTCATGGACTTAAGGAGAATTAGGATATTTCCCATTTAAGGTGGAACACTGAAACACAGATTTAGTTCCTACACCTGTGACCACCCTCTAAATTGGGAGCTTATAACCAGGAAATATGACCTTGAAGGGATTTGAACTCACATTAATGTACATATTTCCTATAACCTCTAAATCAAAATTATCTTTCCCTCAGTTATATATACAGGAAACAAACTCTACTCATATTAGCAATATTGGCTATATATTGTAGGAAAACTCTGAATAGTTTCATATAACATTTTATTTGTTTTATATACACATACATAAATCCATGTTACATTGATCACAACACTGAAATTATGATAATAGATATGTCAATGCTTTATTTAATACCTGGGTATAGACACATTTATTATTATATCCAAATACTATTTTAAGTATTTTTATAACTTTTTGTTCAGTGCAGTTGCTTTCTGTCTTAATCTTCTATTTTATTTCATGAATTAAAACATTACTTTTAAAAGTCCATAGGTTTCACTAGCCTGCCAGAGAGTTTTACAGGGAAAATGCATGAGAATTAATGACTCCAAAATGATGGTAAAATTTTTCTTTCAACATAAATTCAAATTCAACAGAGAGAGAGAGAGAGAGAGAAGTAAAAAAAAAAAAAAAAAAATATCCACAACAGAATCCTGGAAACTAGAACACTAGTGGTCACATCCAGAAGAGTTTAGAGAGTTGAATGCTGAATCAGCAGAATAGAAAGCAAAGAAAAACTTGAATGTAAGTAATGAATTCCCCCCAAAGTTTCAGTTGTAGCCTCCTAAAAGTGGAGTGAATATGAAACTAAAAAGATAAAGAAAAAAAAAATGTTTGAGCATTTAAGAAGAGCCAGCTTCTGTCTTCTGTCGCTCGGTAGAACCTGTGACTATTCACAGCAACCCTGAAAGAAGCTACAGCTTTATTTTCTTAAGAAGGTAAAAGAAAGGAACATTGGTGTAGTGTCACAAAGTTCAAAATGTAGGGTGACAGTGCATTATCATACCATAAATGGGAGGACTAGATGAAAGCTAATTTACATCTTATGGTCACATGGCCTCCATAGCAGGGTTTCTAGAGTTGAATTCACAAACTCCTAAGATTAAAAAGGCCCTGCCAAAACAGTGATGAGGAAGGATACAGGACATGCAGTGATACCACATGCATGTGAGGATGTAGAACCCTTGGGTCACCCAGACCTGCCTCCAATATCTGCATCACGCTGCACAGGAAAACACATGAGAGACTAGCTACAAGAGTGCACTTTGCAGGGTAGCCCTCAGCACTAGGATTCCATCAGGTTTTATAGCCTGATAGTCATGGGCTCCCTAAGTGGTATATAAAAAAGCTCCCATTCTCAGGTGGAGCTCCATCACTTAGACTATTCATTATCACTATTTCTTAATAAGCAATATCTGTAACCAGGCAAAACTCCTTGGATTGGTGAATAATTGCAGCAGAAATCCTCATTTATTTTGGATGTAGTACAGTTAGACAATCCTTGAGTGAATGTTGTGGGAAGGTTCAACTAGGAGCTAAATCCTCAAACATTCCTAATATCAGGGGAAAGTTAATCAACTAACAAAATTTAATTCAAAATACTAAATATAGAAACTTCTAAATTCCATCTCACGCAGAAGCTACTGCAGTAGGAGAAATTAAATTCAATTCAGTCAAAACAAAAGTGAAGGATAGGAGGGTAATCATTAGGGTGAGTTAGTGAAAAATAGTGGAAGATTTAGTGAGGAGGTTAATCAGTGAGATGTGTAGAGTACCTTGAGTTACTGCTGATTTTGTAAATGTTCTCTGTGATTTGGCCATCTGTATTTGCCAAAGGGTCCCCACATTAACTAGGAGATATTGGTGTTATCTTCGGATTGCTATACTTCAAAGAGATGGTTTCCAGGTATGTGAGGAACATATTTCTTGGATTGAAAATCTGGAAATATGATGAGAAAAGATTTACATACATTTCAAAGAGACAGAAATGTAATGTATAATTGTAACATTTCTAATGTAAATGCTCTAAGAAGGAGATCAAGGGTCCTAAGTCAGAAAGAGATCTGTCTGAAGTTTAACCCATATGAGGGGAACTTACTGCCATACTGGCCATTATGAAGTTAACAATTTGGAATTCAATCTGAATCTGTGTCAAGAGGATAGGACCACTTCATTTAATTTTAAAATCTTAGAAGTTTACTAGCAAAAACTCATACAGGAAAACATTCTTTGAAAGCAAATCGAAATGAATAAAATATTGCCCTAAAATGTAGAATCCTTGAACATCAACTTGTCTCATTTTTTTTCTTCACATGTCCAAACTAAGTTTTAAAAGAGTGTGTTATTGACTGCAAGTCACAGTTATAATTACAGCTAAGTTCAGATGAGAATGTAAGGCTCCTGTAGCTAATAAGGGAAAGGATCCAACAGGGATGACTTCTTATTTGCAGTTTCACATCATCATGCTTATGGGAGAGAGGCAAGGAACAGAAGAAATGGAGAAAATAAATAGTGCTTTGCACCATGTGATTCAAAGGGCTCACCATTTCATTGTTTTAAATTTACTCTTATAGCAGAACATAGTGGGATATCAAATTCTTAAGTTATTAATTTTCTTCTTAGGGGTTGTTTTTCCTATTGGCAGAGCAAAACATCCATGGAGTTTTTCCTCTGGGTTTTCTTTAAAATATACATGAAAATTATAAATCATGTAAAACTGGATTTTAACCACTGGTGTTAACTGATAAGTATTGTGGATCAAAGAATTCCTAGACTACAGGCTTCAGTAACACAGTCTGAAAATAACTGAAAAATACTGCTCTTTATACATGCTCCAGATCATCCCTCCTGCCTGTCCAAGTTCTTTTTGTTTGTTTGTTTGGACTACAACTTGGTCAGTGTATTTCAAACCATGTCCCTAACAGACAGAACAAACAGCTGGCAAAACATCATCCAGGTCACATCAAAAGCAGTGTTAGGCTGAGTTTCAACATACTGAGGAATTAATCTTTGCAAATTGTCCTCTAACTAGAAGACAAAAATATCAAATAGTTTGATTTTCTTTCTTTTTTTCTTAGCCTATAAAATCATGTGAAGACATCCATAGTAAAATTTTCAGAACAGATGTTATAAACAATAGGTAAGTACCTTAAAATCACAAAGGTTTTCATGACAAAATTCTTTTCTATTCTTATGTGTAATCTTTACTAAAAGGATTCTTGACTTTTTCATGTTTGAATGTATATAAAAATTTGCATGTGTGTGTGTTTTGCGTATAGTAGCTAAAATTTACTCAAAGAATACCATCATGTTAATTGATAGCTCTTAATCTAGCACAAATTAATATAACTTGGTTTACCTATTAAAATACATAATGGCTGAAAAATTGATAAAAATAAAACATAGGTTTAAAAATTGGGAAATTCAGGGGACACCACAATTTCTTTGCCCCTGCTAATATTTAATAATATTCTTGTTGCAAATGTATGATTACACAAATGTACAACCAGAGAAACAAGTTGTACCCCATTTGTTTACAATGAAAAATAATATTCTTGAAATAAGTGCTAGTGAAATATTTCAATTTTTGGAAGTGCTTGAAATTTTTCTTATTTCTCCCAGATACCTCATTTGTATGAATAAGCCTTCCATATACTCCCCAAAATATGCTCTTTCTAAACTGATGCATTGTGTCATCTACCTGAAAATCTATCAGTAAAAAAAATACATATCTACATGCATGCATGCAGTTACATATAGATGGAGAGTAAGAGTATGAGAGAAAATAGTCTGAATTAATGGGAAATTCATTGTTCTTACTATGAAGATATCAAAAGATTTGTGTCATTAGTGATGGCTACATACATAGTTAGCATATGAAGCATTTTCCATCAATTCTTAGCTTAATAGAAGAGTTTCCAATAGAATATCTTTTGTTACATGTATCTGCTTGAAAATCTCCCATAGAAATTGAAGCAGATTATATTCCAGGATGGTAAAATTTCTATTTTTCAGCTCTTTACAAACATCATCAGCAGGATTAAGATGGGTTGCTTTTCTCTTTATGTTACATTTTCCAAGCTTCAAAAAATAAATTTCCATGCAAATTATTCTCTTGCAACATTCATTAAACCCTTTTTTACCGAGAGCCTAACTGGTTCTCAAACCTCTCCAGTATCTGTAAAGAATCTTGGAAGGGTCAAAACAGCAGAACAATGTTACTCTGATTTAATATGAAGTATGAAAAAGCAAGATATTTTTTGAAGTTGTATTTTTGTGATGTACATGTATTACAGAAGCATGTTACTCAAACAAAACAGTTCTTATGTGTTAGGGGGAATAATTAATGTGAGAACTGGTACAAATTAATTTTTATTACAGAGCCCATAAAACAATGTTCTTGATCTTTTCTGCATCTGTACTTCCAAAGAAAAACCTATTTACATCTCATCGGTGAACAGTCTAGTAAATGCAATTGTTCCATTTCTCATAATCTCTGTATTTCTGGATGGTAGGGCAAACATTGTATGAATTGACAGTAATCCTCCACAATGGAAAACATAACAGTTTACACAGAAAATACCCAGGTAATGTTTGGTTACCATAATATAATTGTCATATCTATAGCTTTCCTGATCATTTTTGACCTGTTTCATAGAAATGTATGATTTCCTGAACCACTTACAGGCTATTTAGTAATTTTTGTATGGAACAGTACCAAAGAAAGGCCACTATAAATATGAAAATAACTTTAGCAGCATGTTATTAAATACATCATTATACAATTTCTTTAAACATAGTACTTAGTTATATTCATGGCATGCAAACACTCATTTTGTTTTAACCCATTTCACAATGTACGGTTTGGTTAACTTACTTTAATTATGTGTGAAAAAGTATGATTTATATATAAGCAGACATAATATGACATATTTCACTTATAAAATTGTAGCATCAGAAATACTAATAAACTGCATACCAGGACTACTATTTATAATACCTGAATACTGCATTTTTAACAAGTCCCCAGTGTCATTTTATAATTTCTGTTTTATGTTTAAAAGTTTGTGATAACTGAAAATGATTCAGGCTTCCATTTATTACCATTTCCCCGTAAACAGCACATAATAGGTAAACACAGTTTTACTTCTCAAATAATAAAATGGTAAATTAAAAAAGTCATCACTGTATTTGATCATTTTAATATTTGTTTTGCCAGGAAAATTACTTTTCAGCATTAAAATTACTTTTAATAAATAACTCTGAAAGCTTCATAAAATAATTGTAAGTCTCAGAATGGGCAAAAATCACCTTAAGGAAAATTTGAAGAATTATCAATATTTTTATGTTAGTTGTTAACCTATATTTTAATACCAGGGTTCTTTTTCTTTCTCTACTAACCAGTGGTGCATCTATAAAACAATAAATGCATATGCTGAGTGAAAGACTTTGTTACTGCCTCATGAGAATTTTATTTTTTCTTCACTAACTTCTCATTTGTTACATTTTTTTATTTAAAAAAAAAATTAGTTGCCAAAAAAAGTATGTATTCATTGTGTACAACATGTTTTGAAATGTGTATATATTTTGCAACAGCTAAATTAAGTAACTTAACAAATATGATACATCACATACTATCTTTCTCCATTTTATGTTGCTATAAGTAAATACCTGTGGCTGAGTAATTTAAAGGGAAAGAGGTTTATTTTGGCTTACATTTCTAGAGGAAAGGCAGTCCAAGAGCATTGCCCCCCATGTCTGCTCAGCATCTGGTGAGTGCTGGGTGTTGGGACATATCATCAGCAGAAACACATAGAGGAAGTAGGCATTCATTAATGGAGCCTGGCTTGTTTATAACAATCCATTGTTATGGTAACCAATCCATTCCCGAAAGAGTAAAACTCAACACCACTAGAAAAGCATTAATCCCTCTTACACGCTTTAACTTCTTAAAGGCATCAGTACCTTTCAACACCAAACCTCAATGTAAGTTTTGGTAGTACATAATTGTCACGTGTGTGTGTGTGTATGTGTGTGTGTGTGTGTGTGTGTGTGATGAGAATATTTAAAAACTACTCTCTCCATAATTTTCACGAGTGCAAAACATTAATATGAATTACAGTCACTATGTAGTATAATAGGTGTCCTGAAGTTACCCCTTCTAAAATTTTGTATTATCTTCCTGAACTTCCCTACTCATTTGTTTCTTGATACAGTCAAATATATCCTTAAAAGTTTCATTTTGAGAGGAATGTACTTCAATAATTATTTTATCATTCAATTAAAATAGCATTTCCCTTTTTGCCTATATCTATTTTCTGGTATAACTTCTTGGAACCACTTCAAAATCTCATGAGTAGTGCCAAATAAAGGCAAGTGTCAGGCTATCTTTCTATAGGATGGAAGAATGTGGACACTAACAGAAACACATCGGAAGACAAAATAATATGAGTGACAGTGGAATAAGTTAACCAAAATTGATGAAATTTTCTTACACAATAGTTAAGGTATATAAAGACTTTCTCGTTGGATTAAAAAAACTCTATCTACCTCAGGCGCAGGTGTTTCCTTGAGTGTAGTTGATGTTTCCACCATTAGCATAACTGTTTTAAAACACTTTAAGATTAAGTGGCTTTAAGTTCAAAGCAAAGTGAATTATAAATAATACCACACTGCTTTCCTGGCCTGGGTAAATCAATTGCTTATAGAGTTCCATTCTTGTAAGTGTGAAAAGAGAATGTAGAGTAAATATTGATGGTCCTGTTACAAACTCAAGGTAATAATCTGCCTAAATTAACTAAAATCTTCATTAATTGGTTAAAAAAACATCTAGAATAAATGAACATTTAGAATTTTGTTTCAGGAAAGGTACACAATTTTAAGATTTAGGTCCTCTAAAACCAGTTCACAGAAGGGTTATTAAGACTCACTGTCCATTCAACAGTTGAATGATGGAATAGTTTGGTTCCCTGTTCCAACTCTTTTACTGATTTAGACAAATTTGATCCTCATGTCTACAAAAGCAAGATAACCAATGAGAACAGAAAGTCACATCAGTTTTTAGTGAGGGTAAACAGTTATAATATTACCACGAAGTTGAACTCTATTTTTAATGCCAGGGTTTCCTCAAGAAGATTTATCTACAAAGACAGGAGATCTCTCTTCCCTCTTTGTTTCCCTCCTCTATGATTATATCTCTCATGGATTCCTTATACATAATTCAATACCTTTCATTATTTCTGACATAGGACTCAAATATACTCAAGCATGCCCAACTGTAATGATTATATAACCTTTATATTGGTATGGTTACCTCATCACATTTTTCCTTATTATAATTTTCTAGAATTATCTTCTGAACTACTATAAGGGTCACACTTGGGACATGGGATATTATTTCCAGTGAAAAATAATGACAAGTGTTATTTAAAGATACAGAGCTACAAGCCACTAGGGTGATAGTGAAGGGTGAAGAAAGTGATTTAATTCTGGAGAATATGCAGTTTGGCAAACAGTAGACCAGAATAGTATTTCTAGTCTAGAAAAGACTAGAATGGTATTTCTCAAAATATGATTTTGGCTAACTTGCACCAAATCCCAAGGAAAAATCTTAAAAACACTAGTTTCGAATCCCATAAAAACCAGATGAATCTGCATTTGGGGAGTGAGACTCAGACTATAAACAAAACTGTCAGATTATGAGGCATATTCAAGTATGGGAAACATGATAGGGATTGCATATTAGGATACAAATAGATAAATAAGTAGAAAATATATAACAACATAAATTAAATACATTTTCTGAGATTAAAGATGAGGATCGCATTAACATTTGATAATAGATATTATTTTAATGTTTTTTTCTTGTAGTAATATGTCCAATTGGATTTAATAGGTTCCCAAACATACCTCAAATTAAGTTTTCTTGGCAAAGTTGTAAAAATACCATTAACTGGAATGAAAATATTACATATACACTATTGGGAATAATGTATTTTTATTCAATTGAGTAGTCATTTCTCTAAGAGTATTTGAATTTTAATAAATGAGAGTAATGTGGGATTTTTTTCATATTCATGTTCTTTTCGTACTGGTAATGTAGACAGTTAACATATACTGAGTCTACACTTTGGAAGTCTTGGTTACACATGTGTTTAAGATTATAATTTATAGAACATTTAGGGTCATAACATGGCACTATATATCTTTATTAATACTGTTTGTTTCCAAGGTGATTTCATGTCATAATATAAATATAGAAACAAATATTAGAAATAGTTTTCAAATCATTTTCTTTGCATTTTATACATCTTGTTGTCATATTTACACTCATTTTGTTTGTGCCTATAAGTAGAAATGGTTTCTATGTGAGATCATATAGCTCGTTTTAATAGTATATGTTTTTCAGTTGGGGCTTTTAATAGAATTTCATTTAATGTATTTTTTGATGCATATGGGTTATACCATTTCTTCTTTTTGATGAAATAAGCATTTGCTTAATTTATACTTTTTTTTCTCTTTTCACATAGTTATGACTAAATCTGTGTTTTTGTTTACTGTTTCTCAATATCGTAGTATGAATCTTCCCTGTCCCCAGGCCCACCCAGAACCAAGCATTAAACCAAGGGTCTAGCAAGTGATCGGCAGCTTCTGCTAATGAGTTAAATCCCCACCATCACAATATGTGTCTTAAACAGTGTAGCTACCTTCAAAAATGTTCTACCTCCTCATACATAATAAAAGAACTCCATAGATACACTTCCAGTTATCTCTAACATTCTTGGGCTCTGTTCTACTATTTTACTTTCATGTATTCAATGAAATATAAACTACATTCTTATTATTTTCATCTTATAAATCAAAACTCCTTTATAGAGCTGTGACATCTCAGTCTTATTAAGCTCTTTATATTGACTCATGGCACCCTTCCTGGTTTTTCTCATTCCCAGGTTTTCTCTCTGGTAGTTTCCCTTTAGTCCAAAAATTATCTCTGAACATCTCTTGAGTATATTCAAGTTTATCAACAATGAATTCTTTGATCTGTCTTAAATGTCATTATGTCATATTTATTTTCCATGACAGTATTGCTTGACATAGAGGTGGAGGCGAATAATTTATAGTTGATGAAACAACACCTTTGCCTCAGTTCTCCTGTCCTGCCCTCAGCCTTTAGCAGCCTGACACAGCTACCCTGCAGGATATGGCTATTTCTCAACATTCAACCACACATTCATCCATATCTCAAAACACAATGATCAATTGACTGAAGTCCTATTTAAATATGAAAAAAATTGTGTTTGTTAAAACACACGTGTGAATTGACCATTATTTAAAAAAAGTAAAATAAAATAAAACATATTCATGTGTTCTTATTTACTAATATGCAGTGATATACATAATTCTGTTTTAAAAGTTATGAATATAATAAAATATTAAAGAAATTAATACACATACACGCAGAGTTGTTGTTTTAAAGTACATTATATGAAATTATTTTATACATAGTATTTATATATTATAGTACAACCAAGATCCTAGATTTATGATTCTTATACAACTGATGTTCTTATTATTTATTTATAGTTCATATGAATGCATTCAGATGCCCCTGAATACACTTAGAGATACTATATAAATATCTTTTTTTGGTGTGGATACTTCAGCATGCTGGTTATTTTTTAAAAAAACATTTTTATGCATATTACTTAATTTTAGAATATTAAAATTAGCAAAACACAATAGGTAGTGCTGAAATATCAATAGAAAAAAGATTAGTTTGGGGTACCTATGGAAATGTTCATAGATACTGAGTTCAAGATAAGAAATTTTCAGTGGGATTTTTCATACATTGTAATATGCATTTTTAAAGCCTCAAAAATATTTCTGTGGCTGGGTGTGGTGGTACATGCCTCTAATCCCAGTGGCTTAGGAGGCTGAGGCAGGAGGATCACTAGTTCAAAGCCAGCCTCAGCAATGGTGAGGTACTAAGCAATTCAGTCAGACCCTGTCTCTAAATAAAAATACAAAATAGGACTGGGGATGTGACTCAGTGGTTGAATGTCCTTGAGTTCAATCCCCAGTACAAAAACCAAAAAATTCATATGGGCTATAGTTTGATTATATATCATATATGATTCACAAGGAACATTTTAATCTAACAGTGATGAGACCCTAGGTTTGAGTCTCAGTGCAAAAAAAAAAAAAAATGTTTTTAAAATTAAATTTTGAAAGTTCCCAAACTTTTGAAAATAGATATATAAAAGTTTAATCTTTTGCCATGAACATTTTCACATTCCATTGAAGTTAACATAAAATGAACAACAAAGTAGCATGATGGTATATAATAACATTAAGGGATTCCAAGGAATATGTATGATTTAATAGGATTTAATAGATATTGATTAGTAGGTGGTATTTATCTTGACCATTCCATTGTGATGTAGATATTGCTTATTTCTACCGTGTGACTCTTCACACCTGTTAAGACTAGGATCCACCAGACATTATATTGAGCTTGATTTCATACACTGAAACAAATTAATTCTGGACAGATGACTGTTCTAGACTATTAATTACAATGTAACCTTGGTCAGGCCAGAACAGGGTTTTCTGGAGATTTTATAAATTTATTATTGTGTGATGCAGACTTTTTTTCTTCACAACTGGTTAAGTTATATGAACCTAAATTAAAATTGACCATGTTCTTTTTTAACTTGCTATAACTTTTCTCTAGTAGTATTAGTTAAGAAACTCAGGAGAGAAATAAAAATAAGGAGGGAAGAAAGAAAAAAATTGTAGAAGGGAATGTTGAAGTTGACTGAATTCAACTTTATAGATGCAGTTTTCTGATACAGCTTCAATACTTTACCTGTTTTAAAATTTTAATCAGGGCATGGTGTCTCAGCCCAGTAATCCCACTTAACAATACGGTTTTGAAATTAAAAAAATAAAATAAAAAATAAATTTGAAAATCTGGAGATGAAGTTCAATGGTAATTCTCTGTTAGTTTCAATCGCTAGTAAAAATATAAAATTAATAAAACAAAACCTTATACTCAGTATAATGGTGAGAAATAATAATTTTTAATTTTTTTTTTATTTTTTCAGAATGCATTTTGATTCATTGTACAAAAATGGGGTACAAATTTTTAAATTTTATACTGTGGAGCAGAGCAAAATTTCTTTGTGATTTGGGAAACTCTTTTTAAAATACAGTAGAGCACAGTTTGCATAAGATAAAGTCAATTTCTGCACTATGCTAGTAATGATCCTGTCCATTATCTTTGATTTCTATTAGCCAAAAATTTCCTGGGATTCCAGAGTTTTTGAAGTAGGGTTGGGTAATGGGCATTTTCTTTGTTTTTACTTCATTAGGGATTATAGTGTACCATGCAGTACTGGGAGTTAATCTCTACTTCTAAATAATAGATTAGTCATTTTACCAACATGGTTTTCAGAGGCAGCAATATTCTTTGCCAAAAAACTCATGGTCCCTTCACTTTTATTTTGGAACAAGATGGAAAAATAAAAACTAGATTTATTTTCCACTCAAAGCAATTACAAAACAGAGAAAATATATAAAGCAATGAATTGTAAGACATTGGACAAGAGGGAATGAAAGACAATGAATCCTTAAAGGTGGGAAACAAAGAGATGAGTCTTACTCCTGCCCCATACGATTGCCTTGAATTTCCAGTCTGCAATGCAGATTCAGAGAGTGGGGTGATGAGTAGAACTGTTTTGCAGGAGAATTCAAAGCAGCTAGACCTGACACCACACAGAATGAGAGACAGCATGGGAGAATGAATGGTGCAACGAGAAGTAAGTTGGCAAAGGTAATACGTATGAAACATGGGTGAGTAAATGCAATAGGAGACTCAGCAATTTCCAGTGACACGAGGGTCTATTTGGGCCCAGTGATTAAGAATTAAAAGTTAACCAAGTCAATATAGTTGTATGTGTTTATCTAGAAATATTCAGATGGTGGAGAAACCATAGAGCAGGAAGAGAATATTAATGTAGCCAAGAGAGTACTAACAGAAAAGAAAAGGAATATGGAGCCATAACCTGGAGATATTTACTGTTTTTTAGATCCTACTTGTCGTTTCCTCCTTTTTTTTTGGTTTCATGCTCCAACTTATTTTGTGATTTTTTGCACATATTAACCATACTTTCTTTCTTTCTAATAACTATTTCTACCCTCCATTTCATTGCACCTACTGATCATATGGTCATTAGTTAATTTCATGTTGTTTAAATGGGAAATAAGGTTTCTGACCTATGCAATGTTGAAGTACCATTCAAGATTGCCAGTCATTTTCTCCCTTTATTTTCTGGGTTCCATGAAAACACTCCCACTTTAATTTTTCTAAGCCTTCAGTTCCTGATCTTTTATTTTATTTTATTATTTATTTTTTTTTCTCTTTCAGTTGCTCTACCTACATATTTGCTTTTACTTATCATTTGTGAAAATATGAGTCCCAGATTGATTTTTCGAGTTTGAAATTCTCCTCTGAACTTCAGATTTATGTGCATAAGCATCCTATTTTAAAAATCCATTTTTATATCAGTTTACTGCTTGAAAGAAGTATCCTTTAAATATAATGAAGAGTTGAAAGTAAATACAAGGAAAAATGCAGAGTTAAAAATTTAAGCAAAAAAGAAGGTTTATTAATATTACATAAAACACACTTCCATTCCAAGTATATGATAAAGATGGATATTTTATTATGGTAAAAGGGAGACTTCATCACATCTTAACAATATATATCTGAAGTATTTTTTTCTTAAAATTTGTTTTAACCTGATGATAGATTTTATTTATTTTATTTGATATGATACAGGTTCATGTGCCTAAGTTTTACTTTTAAAATTTCGTTAATATTCAGAGGAAGACCATGAATTTTATTTCTTTCTGAGTTTCTTAAGTTTTATTTCTAGCAAATATTTTATTTAAATTTTCAATATAATTGATTATATTTGACTTTCTTTATACAATTGTTACTTTTATTTTATCCAGTAAATGAATACTACTACACAACTTTCACTTGGTATTATTTCATTCATTTTCTTTCTCCATTAATAGCCCAAAATATTTAATTTTCAAATAATCCTTGATCCTTGGTTTATGATTTCTTTCAATAATATCTCAATTATTACTTTTCTTACTATTTTATTTAATCTCTCTTTAATCTTCTAGCTGAACTCTGCGGTATATTTAAAAATTAGGATTTTCTCTTTTCGTATTTAAGTCCACAGTTCTCCCTGAAATAGTGCATTAATTGTTTCTATAATTTATACAGTGTTTTATTATTGCTAATTCCAATTAATTTTAATTATAGCCTCTTAGTGTCTGGTTAATTATTTATTAAAATGTTTACGTTTAAGGAGAGTTTGAATAATTTTCTAAGAATTATGTTTACTTTCACTGTGCTCAGAAGAGGTTGGCTGTATAAATTGGTATTTGAAATTTTGAAGGCACTTGTTATTTGACCTAAGATGATTTCTTTGTTCTTAAGTATGTCAGACAGAATTTAAAATAACATCTGCTTTTTAATTCACAAGTATTTAATTTACAAGTATTTTCTAGATGTGACCAAAAAGAATTACATTTTAATATATTGAATACAAGATTCTATGAATGATCATCATATGCATGGCTATTAGATTGAGTTTTTTAATTGTGTTGTTCAAACCACTTATTCTTATTAATTTTTATTTGATATATTGATTATTGATCATTCTATCCATAGTTAAGGGGAAAGGAATAGAGAGAGATTGCATTTGGTGCTACACATTAGTTTTAAAAGTACTTAATTACCATGTAGTAATCAATATATACCCCACATAATACTATTTATCTCAAATTTATTTTTCTTTACAGTCTATCTTCTTTAGTTTTTGTTTGTTTTGTGACTTCTCCAGTTAAAATTTAACTGGCATATTTCTTCTATTAATTATTTTCAAATTTTTGGCCCTTTTTCATGATTTTGTTATTATCTTGTAGTTACCATATTACTGGAATTTAAAAAAAAATGAAATCTAACGACCAGATGTTATTTTATTTGTTAATTTATTTGATTTACATTTGTTATTGTTTGTTTTATTTAGATTTTTTATCATTATATGTTTTATATTTGCTCACATTTTTAAAACAATTTTCATGCATTTTTTGCTTTTCTTACAGGGTTTGTCTTTATTTTTATTTACTTTAAAATTAATTTTAAGGATTCTTTTGTAAGTTTTTTTTTTTTTTTTTTTTTTTTTTTTTATCACTCTCTCATCTCCACTGCACATTGGCTAAATAGGGTTACTCACATTCAACAATTATAAAATGTGTTACAATTCATACCTTGTTAAGACCAAACAAGAAAAATAAAAATTTTTCAATGGATTTAATTCAAATGTATTTCCATATATTTTGCCTCTTGCATAGTACTTGTGCTTCAGAGAGAACTAGTCTATTTGTACATATATGAAAAGTCTGATACACACTGAGGGAATCTCTTTGAACACATACAAAGCACAGTTTGACCATATGCTATAGATAATGCCAACTACAAATTTTTTTGAGTCTTCCATTAGGAAAGGTCTAAACTCAAGAGCTTTGTGTCTCAGCATATGAATATTGCAGTTTTTTTTTTTCTTCTTTTCAACATCTACACTGCTAAACTTAATTCCACCAACAGTTTCAAGTTATTACTGATTTTGCTTTCAGGGATTTGGAAAAACTTGGAAAATTATAAATTAAAGCTATATGAATATTATGATTTGGATCCGTAATGTCCCCCCAAAATTTCATAGTATTAGGCAATTCGGCAACATTCCAAAGTGAAATCATTGCTTCATGAAAGCTGCCACCTCAGCAATGAATTAATCCATTTAATGGATTAATAATTTGAATGAACTACTGGGTGCTAACTGTAAGCAGGTAGGGCATGACTGAAGAAAGCACAGAACTGGGGCCTGCCCTCGGGATTCTCTGTCCCTGGTCACTTCTCTCTCCCTCTCTCTCTCTCTCTCTGCTTCTTGGCTTCTTCACTGACATTCACTAAACAGCTTTCCTCCACCACACGTTTCCTCTATGATGTTCTGATACACTTCAGGCCCAGGTCATGGAGTAGGAGAACCATGAATTGAGATCCCTGAATCTGTGAACCAAAATAAACATTACTTCTCTACGATGTTCTTGTCAGGTGTTTGGGTCACAGAGATGAAAATGCTGACTAATACAAGGAAATAATTGAAATATAACTGGAAATAAAACTTAATATGTTTCATAGTTCTTTTATCATTAATGTTATCATACTTCATCAAGAGAGGTAACTGCATCATTCAGTTGAATTCCAAATTTGTGAACACAGATGTTCTATGACCCTCCCAGTTCTTAAAAACTCTGCTACCCTAACTTTCAGTAGAATTTTTGAACTTAGTTCTTGCCTTTCCTTATTAAAAAGGCTCAAATAATTTTTTCCTTGAATGCTCTACTAAATTCTGTATAAGTTTTATTGTGATAGTATCTTACCAAAACATACACTTCTAGTTTGTATTTCAAACAAGACAAGGCAAGAAAGGCAAATCATATGATGATATTTTATAATGGTGTTGTTAAGTGGAGTTACAAAAAATAACTTAATTTTAAGTTGAAATTTCTCCAGAGCAGATTTTTTTGTTTTCTCATGCCAAATTTAAGGGTTTTTTAAAATTAAATCAATTTAAACTAAATCAATAGATGAAAGAATCTTTTGACAAAATAGAGATAAGTAATTATAAATTAAATATGCAGCTTAATACTGTATTCTCAATTCAGTAGATTAGCAAAATTTTAGAGACGGTTCCACTATTTATTCTGCCTTAATATTTTAGATGTGAAATTTCAGGTATTTGATGCACATAGTTCAACTGATAAATAAAAGAAGTAAATATTTGCTTCACTGTTATCTGAATGGATAGTAGAAATCATTATGTTATTCCTTCCTCATTGTATTTCATCTTACATTTTTGTTAACAAGGTAATATCAATACTCAAACTCATATTTATTCATATCTTATAACCTCTACCTATCATAGATTTTAGTTCATATTAAAGGTTGCATAATTGAAAAACTAATTAGCATCAACTAAGAATGACTGATAGGATAAAATCATTGTGGGATAAAAATAGAGACAAATTAGCCAGTGTATTATACATAGCTTATACTTGACATACATAAACAGTCAAATAATTAACTCTTTTTTAAAAAAATTCATGCAATAAACTTTAACCTTTCACAAAGGTCATCTGAAACATGAAAAATGGATGAGCCAGAGCAAATAAAACCATTTGGGTTGTGACTATTTAAGAAAGTTTCTAAAACTGATAGAAATCATTTTTAATCTGCAGTTTATTCTCATAAAATTTGTGAAGCTCAAGTTGAATTTAATTTCAGTAGATATTTACACAAATATATAGAACATATTTATGCTATTGATGTCATTTCAGTAACATAAATATACCACATACAAAGAAAAAGAAGACAACTAATATGAAAGGATTGATTTATTATTTTATTTTCTGAGAATTTCAATTCCATCAACATAACTAATTAATAGATATAAAGACATTTAAATTCTAAGGTGGTATACAGAAAAGTTGTACACAGCTGATATCGTTTGGAAAAGTCAACCAAATATTAAAACATTTGTGAAAGTAACCCTGATATATAATCAAGTACAAAGCATAATTTTAATGTATAGTATTATGTTTTATCTATTGGTAATATTTTTCAATCTTCATGAAAATCAACATATAGGAGTAATTCAATAGTCATCATTAATCATAGGTATTAAATCGCTTTATATTATGACTAAAAAAATCTACATTATTGTGACTTTTTAAACAGATTCTAATAATCGTAGTTCAATCATGCATTTTAAAGAATTATTTATAAATATGCATATCTAACCATAGTGTGCTTAAATTATTTGATATACTCATTAATGTGCTCTAATATATTTGATGTAATATGCTTAAAAATATCCAACTTAGATGAGATCAGTATGCAAATACTGATAATGCATTTTTTAAAAGACTTTCTCTTGTAGTATAATAAATAAAATATAATAATTTTATGTAAATATTCTTATGTCCTAAAACCCTAAGATTTACTATCAGGAATCCATGATTAGCAACATCATTCTGATGTAATAAACACTACTAATTCATCAATATCCACTCTTTATCCCCTTCCAGTCTTATAGCACACTGAATTTCTCAGTCCTTTTACCTTCAGGTAAGAATCAATGATTATTTCTGCCGCAGGGTATTAGTAGAAATTATGTGTGTCCGTTCAGGGTCACATCAATTAACTTTGTGTGAAAGACCTTCCAGTCCCCTCTGGAGGAAGCCTTGGTTTGAAGATGGTATTGCCAAGAAGATCAATTGCAGCCTGGACAGATGAATTGCTGTGTGCCGGACAGGAGCCCTTCCAAGAATCAGTCAGCCCTGCAGTGGTGTTAACACATGAGAAGAAAAAAACACAGAAACCAAAAAGTTGTCATTGTGTTAAACACCATAAAAACTCTAAACAATGAGAAGATTAGAAAATTTATAAAACAAAAATTATTAATTTAAACTTACATCTATTTTGCAAACATTTTGAATGTGTAGTTTTACAGAACCTGTCACTCAATATTTATTTCCTTTTTCATCATTGTGCCTTCCCATGTTTCCTTGTACTTTCTCCATTAGTTAACTTTTGGAGACCACATTCGAGTCATCTCTAATTTACAAATGACATTCATTTTTATAAAAGTTATTGAGAGATTAAGAAAAGGAATTGTTGAAAAAAAAATGTGTCCTTACTGTTCTGTATGCCATAACTCTGTATTCTCCATCCTGCCAGAGTCTGATAGTAATGAGTTCACTGTGTGTGATAGTGGTAAACAAACTGTCCAACCACATGTTAGTTTGTTCATAAACTTGTTTTTTTAAAAATATGAATAAAAGCATGTTTTAAAGTGTTTAAAAACACATCAGTTCAAAACTGTTTAAAGTTATTGGCATATTTACTTTTTAATGATAAGCATATGTTATTCCTCCTTTTATTGAACTGCTCATGAAAAAAATTTGGTGCTCCCAACAAGTGATCAATCCTCTAAATCTCCTCTAATGCATTAACTTGTTTTGGAAACTGCCACACATAAAACATAGGCAGCTCCAACTTTATGTAAATTGGGAGACTTTGGGAAACTGCTGGAACACATGAGATCTAGATGCATCAGCTGGGAGTGAAGGAAGAGAAATTACTACCCTGCTTTCCCTCTTGATTACTCTCATTTGCCACTTGCCTGGTTGAGAAAATAAATAAATCAAAGCTGTTTCGTTTTGACTCATTCTTTCAAATCTGAACACACCTCATTGTTTTTATTTTTGAGGCATCATTCTTAGATTTAAAAATATAAGTACATATGTTCTATTTAGTTTGTAATTTAATCTTCCACAAATGTGATGAAAATCTTGCCATATCAGTCAAGCACCATTTCAGAAATTCTGGAATCAAGTAAAATTCAGTAACTTTGAAAAATGACCTACAATATTCATCTATGTCTTCATCATTAATTAGAAAAAGATGAAAAATTCAATTTCGATTTTTGAAAAGAGAGGCAAATGAGATAAAAACAAGACATGATGAGTTTTTGGATTGGATCTCAGTTTCCCTCACCTTTTTCTCAGTGATGTACAGTCAAGGTCATAAACTAATCAATTGCAGAGTAAATGTGCCTCTGTCTGAGTAAAGTAGCTGAGAAAGATGTTACTGCACTCAAGTTTTGATAATCATTCTATAATTAAAGTTCCAATGTATGTTCAAATGAGCAAATCTCAACTTTATTTTAACCTATGATCCATTTTGGTAAACATCAAACTCTTATATTCTCCATTAATGTCATTTGAGTTTCAAAATAAATTAGGTATTGTCACCAAGAGCATGTCAAATCAATGATAATATTAGTAAAAAAAATTATAATGTGAAAGATAAGATCATTCTGTGTTTAAGGTCTGCTTCTTTGGTACAAAGTTCACTGTCCTAGGAAGTGAAGTTTAAACACAATATAGGTCATTTTCAATGTCAAGTTTGTTTTACTCTTTAGTTTCCAAGCTGAATTATCATTGTACATTGTTTTTGTTTTTGTTTTACTTTACTTTTTACTTCTTTAAGTAATTAGTAAAATTCTTAATTTTATTTTTGTTAATTTGTCCTCAGAAGTTGCTACTTTCTCTCTATAACTTCATATCCCAATTGAAATATTCTTTGTCTACAAGGTTTACATATGCATCAGACACTAGTTTGTCACAATTTACCATAGGCAGGAAATAAATATGTAAGCAGAGATAAAGAACACTGAAACCATGTGCACAGAACCTGAGAAAAACACAGCAGTTTTTACATATCCAGGAGGTTTGATTTTAAAGATGTGAGACGATTTTTAAGTCTTCAAGTGAAGGAAATGGTATATATTTACACCCATTACACATATTGTTATTATGCATCACAATATTTTCCTTCAAAGATAACTAAACATTTTACTCAATTTTATAATTAAAACAGTCTTATGATCCATTATTACTTCAGTAGTAGTAAAATTATAGCACACATTTAACCACAGGGTAGAGATGCACTAGAACTGTGACTCTTTAAAGTAAGTAAAATAATGACATAATTTCTTTCTGACACTTAATAATTCACACAGTAACTTTAGGAAATAAGACATTACTATATCTGCAGAGCAAATCTTGCTGATGGGAAAATATGAGATTAAAAGAAAAAATCATGAGAACTCGATACATTTATTAGCAGTGTGATGTTATCTATAGATCATCTCTTAAAGACTGGTTCGTATTTGCCAAATGAAGGTGCTAGTTCCTAATTTATAAGTCTACATTGGAATTTAAGTGGAAACAGTATGAAAGCGCTACATACTTTGATGATGTCATATTTACTTTATTAGACCAAATTAATCTCCCTACCATTAGAGGTCTACAGAAAATTTCCAACTGAACGCCACTACTTGGTTATTGTATATTAAATAACTTTTCTAAAGTTGAACTTTGTTCTCCCTTACATTTTTATATCTCTATGTAACTGATGTAAATAAACAGTACTATCCACTTTTCAGAAATTGCCATCAGCTAAAAAATATCTTACATTATCAATAGTTATCTATGTTGCTTCTTTTATTTTCTCAGTCTTGTAGTAGGGTTTTTTTTTTTTTTTCCACCCACAGTACTTGTAGGAAATTAAAAAAATTAAAAAGTAACTAGGAAAGAATACCAGAAAGAATAAAAATTAGAATTCAAGGATATCATATCAGACCATAGGAGACATTAAGCAGATGTTATGAAGGAAAAACATATAAGAAAACTATACATATTTAACAAAAAGGAAAATTGTACCTCAGCAATCATAAGGAGACAGGAAGCAAAGGCTTTATAATTAAAAAATAAATAAAACAAGTGGTGGAGGGAGGCAAAGAGGGAAAAGCAAGCACCGCATTTCATGAAAACAATTTATATTTAAAAACAAAGTTTGAATCTTGAGAATCTAAGAAAAGAGAAGGAAAATTTATTTTTTTCTTTTGGAAATGCATCTTATTTTAAATACTAAATTAACAGAGAACCAAAAATCAAACTTTGCTATATTTTCAAAAACCGGACAACTAATCTGATTTTTACCTATCTGTAGAAAACAGCCTTAAGTTCTTAATTTATTGCAATATTCATTTCTTGAATAATGACTATGTGTGAAGCTGTATTCAGCACTGAAGATACAAAAATTAATTAGTCACATTCTTTCCACTTTTAAAAGCTAACATCTGTTAAAAGAAGCAAGTACATCAAGATATTTTTAATAAGATATATACTAAAGCAAAGTTTTGCAGAATAATCTGCAGTATTCAGATGGTGAGGAGCAAGGATAGAATGAGTGAAATCAAAGAGATTAAAAATTGATTAAGTTGGTCAATAATCCTAGCTTTCACTTTCTTGGGAATCTCATGCTAATAAGTAATAAAACAAACTTCAACATATTTAAATTATGTAAACATAAGTCAAAACATAGTATCCCTACGTAGTATCATCTACCTACATGATAAATATACAAGGGAAAAAAATGAAGACAGGATCAAAATTCTGAATAATTCTATGCTAAATATAACACATATTGAATAATTAATTATATGTTCAGAATTTTGATCCTCTATTAGTATGATATTCTCATGTAAGTAACTGATAGGATTACTGACCATCTTAATCAGTTTAAGGATTTCTTCTTCTGTTCCTACATATAATTGTTTCATTACATTCTGGCTTCTTCGTATAACCACACCTTTTCCTGAAATGTATTTATTTTAGGAACACTCTATTTTCTGCTGAATTCCCTATTCACTCATTGAATATTTCTACCTAAAGTTTCCAAAATCGCTATTTTTATTTTTCCATAGCTTCCAACTCAATGCTCCCCTTACCTTATTTTTCCAACTGTAGCAGCCAGTGTCCTGTTAAATTTCTGCTCTGCTCAGAGCTGCTTAGGTTTAGTAGGAGTCCTCCATTACTAAGGTAAACACATGCTTGCTGTTGACTTCAGAAATCTAATAAGTGTGGCCCCCTCTTGTCCTGTTTCTCTGCCCCCTTATTAGCACAGATTATTCTGTTATCAGTAATGTTACCTGCAATTTCAAGTAATTTGGAGTTTTCAACTGCCCCAGTTTTCTTTGCTAAAGAGATAGTTTGAGAAATTTTTTGTTTACTTTCCTCTTCATTTATGATCTCCAGGAGAGAAACAGAAGGATTTGAACATATGCTGCCATCTTACTCCTACCTCTCTTCCTTGTATGTGAAATATCCTAATTTCTTAAACATTTATTCAAATCTTATTAATTGATAATGAAAGCAAAATCTGGTGTACAAGGGTTAAAATTGATCTATCAGGTTGAAATTGTTTTTAAGACATTAAAAAGCATGATTTTATAATGCTTTCCAAGATTTGTCCTTTATAAAATTTTAATGCCACTTTACTTAGTTTTCTAACTTTTTACATTGCTTCATGAAGTATATAAACTTCAGATACTATTGAAGGCTGATACAGAGAGTCATATCTGTGAAGGTCATAACCTATTATGACCATGGGTTTTTTCTGTAGCAATTTATGTAGGACCCATACAAAGAACAGATAGGAAAGGAAATGAATGTATCTTGGGGAAAAACATAAATATTTTCTCAGGTTTCAAAGTTACTGTTTATGGACCAATTTATTATGAAATTCCCATGTGTATACAAAATCAAGTAGAAATATTTATTACAGGTAGATGTTTTATGTACAAACTCAAATGTAGCAAAAATATCAATCAATAAATGACAAAGGTTTTAGCAGTTCTCTGGCATGTTACTGTTATTTTGCTAAACAAGATAAATTATTAAAATATCCAGAGTAGATATTTTACTACAATATCTGATACTATGTTAAGTATTATGTTGTATTGCTTAAATGTTACATAGTGTGAGCTTCATTATACTGGATAATTTAATTTGTTAAGTTAACTTTCCTTCAAACACTATCTTATAGCTTTGTTATTTCCCAAGCACCCACATGAGAAAGGAAAACTATTTCTTATATTTATAAATACAGAATTAAAATATATTCAATGTGATGGTAAACACATTCAACTTGAATCACTTATGTAATTAAAATTTAATAAAGTTTGATCATTGTCACGTGATATTTCAGTTTTCAAATTTTTTTGTCCATTTTAAATGTATATGATATTTTTTTTCACAATAGTTGAAATTGTGCTTCTGAAAAATTTTTCATCTAAGTTTATCTTGGAATAAAAAGAACCCCATTTGTGTACAATGAATCCAAATGCAGTCTGTAAAAATAAAAAATAAATAATTTTAAAAATATAGAGAGATAAAGAGTTGGTGAGCATAGTAAGGTAGACACAGATGTGCCAAACCAATGTCAAGGAGGCATTATGTGAAATAATAAGCTTCATAAAACATGACTAAATTCATTTAAATAAATAATTTAAAGAGAAAAAATAATGTTTATCTGTCTAAATAATCATACACTATGTAACATCTTTTAAAAACTCTTATTTTCATACTAATATTTAATAACTTTCAGATGAATGTAAAGTACACACTATGTACTGATGGTAACCTCTATTTTTATTAGCAAAAGAAAAATAAAGAAAGAAAAAATTGTAACCAAACTGAGTACATTATAAGACTTAAGAAATTAAAGTACATATACAATGATATATTAAATTACAGTCACAAAGATATATATGTTAATGAACACATATGAGTAGTAACTAAAGTTTTGTAATGTTTCAGAAAATTAAATGCTTGGACAGAGTAGATTATTAGGAACTATATTTCACTAAGATATAATGAAGTTATTTGGAGATTCATATTTTATAAACATCTATCTATATCAAGATAGATAAATGAGATAGATGATAGATGAAACTATTCCCTTGGTTAGATTTCCAAGTATTCAAAATAAGAAAAGTGGCAGACTATTTTTAAAATTGCAGTCAAATTTAAATTATTAGTTACTATTATGTTCAGTCTTCTGTTCTATAATTTTCTCTTGGAAAATAAATGAAATTTGGCTGGATTAAACAAAACTTTGAAAGTAGTATGACCTAAATTGAGTTGTATGTAAAATTTTTGCAACAACTTTTTAAAAATTATTTTTATTTAGCTTTTAATTTTTTACAGACTGCATTTTGATTCATTGTACACAAATGGGGTACATAATTTTGTTTCTATGGTTGTACACAATGCAGATTCATACCATTCGTGTGATCATATGTGTACTTAGGGCAATGATGTCTGTCTCATTCCACCATTTTTCATACCCCCTCCCTCTCATTTTCTTCTACATATTCTAAAGTTCCCCCATTATTCTCTCATTCCTCCCCACCCCCATTATATATCATCCTCCACTTATCAGGGAAAACATTCGGCCTTTAGTTTTTTGGGCTTGGCTTATTTCACTTAGCATGATATTCTCCAATTCCATTCATTTATTTGCAAATGCCATACTATTATTCTTCCTTATGGCTGAATAGTATTACATTGTGTATATATACCAGAGTTTCTTTATTCATTCATCTGTTGAAGGGCATCTAGGTTGGTTCCACAATGTAGCTATTGTGAACTGAGCTGCTATAAACATTGATATGGTTGTGTTACTGTAGTTTGCTGATTTTAGGTCCTTTGGGTATAAACCAAGGAGTGGGATAACTGGGTCAAAAGGTGGGTCCTTTCCAAGTTTTCTGAGGATTCTCTGTACTGCTTTCCAGAGTGGCTGCACCAATTTGCAACTCCACCAGCAATGTAAAAGTGTGCCTTTTCCCCCACATCCACGCCAACATCTATTATTGTTTGTGTTCTTGATAAAAGTCATTCTAATTGGAGTAAGAGTTGTTTTAATTTGCATTTCTCTAATTACTAGAGATGTTGAACACTTTTTCATATATTTATTAATTGCCTATGTGTCTTCTGTAAAGTGTCTGTGCAGTTCCTTGGCCCATTTATTGATTGGGTTCTTTGTATTTTTGGTGTAAAGTTTTGTAAGTTCTTTATAAATTTTGGAGATAAGTGCTCTATTTGAAATGCTTGTGGAAAAGATTTTCTCCCACTGTGTAGGCTCTCTCTTCACATTCTCGTTTGTATCCTTTGCTGAGAAAAAGCTTTTTAGTTTGAGTCCATTCCATTTATTGAGTATTGCTTTGATTTTTTTGTGCTTCGGGAGTCTTATTGAGAAAGTCTGATCCTAAGCCAACATGATGAAGATTTGGGCCTACTTTGTCTTCTATTAGGTGCAGGGTGTGAAAGTCTAATGCATTTCTATTCATAAGTGATGAATCCTCTGAAAGAGAAATTAGGAAAACCACTCCACTCACAGTAGCATCAAAAAAATAAATAAATAAAATACTTGGGAATTAATCTAACAAAAGAGGTGAAATGAAAACCTGTACAATGAAAACTACAGAATATTAAAGAAAGAATTTAAAGTAAACCTTAGAAGATGGAAAGATCTCCCATGTTCTTAGATAGGCAGAATTAACATTGTCAAAATGGCCATTCTACCAAAGGCACTATACAGATTTAATGCAATTCCAATTAAAATCCCAATGACATTCCTCATAGAAATAGAGAAAGCAATCATGAACTTCATCTGGAAGAACAAGAGACCTTGAATAGCCAAAACAATCCTGAATAGAAAAAGTGAAACAGGAGGTATCACAATACCAGCCATTAAACTATACTACAGAGCAATCCTAACAAAAACAGCATGGTATTGGCACCAAAATAGACAGGCAGACCAATGGTACAGTATAGAAGACATAGAGACAAAACCACATAAATACAGTCACCTCATACTAAACAAAGAAGCCAAAAACATACAATGGAGAAAAGATAGCCTGTTCAACAAATGGTGCCGGCAAATCTGGAAATCCATATGCAGTAAAATGAAATTAAACCTCTACCTCTCATCCTGCACAAAACTAAATTCAAAATGCAATTACTTTTTAAAAATTATTCTGTTAAAAATAAATATAGGGCTGGGATTATGGCTCAGTGGTAGAACACTTGGCCTGATATGTGTGAGACACTGAGTTTGATTGTCAACACCAAATATAAATAAATAAATGAAATAGAGATCCATCAACAACAACAAAAAATTTAAAAAGAACCAGTATATAAAATAAATAAATTAATTAATTAATATAATATATAATGTAACACAATGATTTAAACAAAAAAATCAAAGTATCATGTGCAATTTTATTTGTTCAAAATAAGATATCTTGGGCCTGGGATTGTGACTCAGTGGTACAGTGCTCGCCTAGCACAAGTAAGGCCCTACGTTCAATCCTCAGCACCAAATAAAAATAATAAAGGTATTGTGTCCATCTATAACTAAAAAATAAATTTAAAAAATAATAATGTTTCAGTTTTTAAGAGTACACAATACTTGTCAGTAGTTGTCAAGAAATCCAGATTACTACAAATAAATCCTTTATTTGCATAAAGAAGTTAGGTTTCCATAATACAGATTCCCTTAAAACTTCAGATAATGTAACCATGTATAGACATAAAATTGAAAATCTTTTACAAAATGCGAATTAGTTCATTCTTACAGACCAAAAATATTTTTATTTTCCATTGATGTACTTCATGTAACAAAGTGACATGTAGATAATATTCTTGAACATACCTAGTTTGAAAATAATTTTTTCTAAATTGTAATTATTAAGGTAAATTTTTAAATAATTACATTGAAACATATCTCAAGGTGATTCTGTAAGTAAACAAAGCATAATGAAGTATCAAGTTGAAGCATTATAAATCCTTACAATGAGAAGTTTCATAAAAGAAGTTTTTTAATTATTGAGCAGAATATGCAAATACACACATATGATTTATTTGTTATGATTATAAAATTGAATACATGAAACGGGTTTAGAAAAGCAAATTCTGATTTATACAATAGATAAGTAAATTAAAAGGTGAAAACCTCAACCTATACTTTATGATTTCCTTAAATCTCGAATTTAAGATTGTCAATTTTATTCAATTTAAGAAATGCCATTATTGTGATTATAATTACAATGATGATTTTATGTGAGGTTGAATAAATGCTCAGAAAAATCTACTTTGAAAATATTTTTGAAATCATGTTTTTAGATGCTCAGGGTGCTTAAGTAATGTTTATTCATCTCAGGAATGTAGGAATACAGGAAGTAAATTTGACAATACAGTAAAATCTAATACATGTATTTTGCTTAGAAGAAATATTTTCAACACGTATTTATATAATTTATATATATATATATATGCATATGGACAGGATAAAATGCATAAGTATGATAGCAACATAGTTGTTTTTTTTGTGTGTGTGACAGTGAGGATACTTGACACTGTTACCATGGGTGTGCATCATTTTTTTTTTTTTAATATTTGAAGACTTTATTTTTTGACGAAGTTGAGTATGGGCCAGTCTTGGTGGTACCTGCCTATAATCTCAGCTACTGGGGTGGCTGAAGCAGAAGAATCCTGAGTCCAAAGCCAGCCTCAGAAATTTAGCGAGGCCCTAAGCAACTCAGCAAGAGCCTGTCTCTAAATAAAATATAAAAATTTGGAAATGTGGTTCAGTGGTTAATCACCTCTGAGTTCAATCCCTGGTACCAAAAAAAAAAAAAAAAAAAAGATTTGGGTATGTAAGTATCCTTCCCTTCTAATGCTTTTTTTAAAAATTTAATTTATTTTTACTGTAAACAAATGGGATACATGTTGTTTCTCTTTGTACATGGAGTAACAGCATACCGTTTGTGTAGTCATACATTTACATAGGGTAATGGTGTTTAATTCATTCTGTTATTTTTTCCATTCCCCCCACCCCTCCCACTCCTCTTCTCCCTCTATACAGTCCCTCCTTCGTCCATTCTTGCACCCATTCCAATCCCATTATGTGTCATCATCCGCTTATCAGTGAGATCATTCGTTTTTTGGTTTTTTGATATTGGCTTATCTCACTTAGCATGATATTCTCTAATTTTATCCATTTGCCTGCAAATGCCATAATTTTATTATTCTTTATAGCTGAGTAATATTCCATTGTGTATATTCCATTCCATTGTAATATTCCATTCCATTGTATACATATACCACAGTTTCTTTATCCATTTATCAATTGAAGGACATCTAAGTTGGTTCCATAGTCTGGCTATTGTGAATTGAGCAGCTATGAACATTGATGTGGCTGTATCTCTGTAGTATGCTGATTTTAAGTCCTTTGGGTATAGGCCGAGGAGTGGGATAGCTGGGTCAAATGGTGGGTTCATTCCAAGTTTTCTAAGGAATCTCCACACTGCTTTCCAGAGTGGCTGCACTAATTTGCAGCCCCACCACCAATGTATGAGTGTACATTTTCCCCCACATCCTCTCCAACACCTGTTGTTGCTTGTATTCTTGATAATTGCCATTCTAATTGGGGTGAGATGGAATCTTAGTGTAGTTTTGATTTGCATTTCTCTTATTACTAAAGATGGTGAACATTTTTTCATATGTTTGTTGATTGTTTGTAGATCTTCTTCTGTGAAGTGTCTGTTCATATTCTTAGCCCATTTGTTGATTGGGTTATTTGTATTCTTCCTGTAGAGTTTTTTGAGTTCTTTATAGATTCTGGAAATTAGTGCTCTATCTGAAGTATGAGTGGCAAAGATATTCTCCCACTCTGTAGGCTCTCTCTTTGCATTGCTGATAGTTTCCTTTGCTGAGAGAAAGCTATTTAGTTTGAATCTATCCCAGTTATTGCTTCTTGCTTTTATTTCTTGTGCTATGAGAGTCCTGTTAAGGAAGTCTGATCCTAAGCTAACAAGTTGAAGATTTGTACCTACTTTTTCTTCTATAAGATGCAGGGTCTCTGGTCTGATTTCAAGGTCCTTGATCCATTGTGAGTTGATTTTTGTGAGGGTGAGAGATAGGGATTTAATTTCATTCTGTGGCATATGGATTTCCAGTTTTCCCAGCACCGTTTGTTGAAGAGGCTATCTTTTCTCCACTGCATATTTTTGGCACCTTTGTCTAGTATGAGACAATTGTATGTATTTGGGTTTGTGTCCGTGTCCTCTATTCTGTACCATTGATCTACCTGTCTATTTTGGTGCCAATACCATGCCATTTTTGTTACTATTGCTTTGTAGTTGAGTTGAAGTTCTGGTATTGCGATACCCCTGTTTCATTCTTCCTGATAAGGATTGCTTAGCTATTCTGGGTTTCTTATTCTTCCAGATGAATTTCATGATTGCTTGCTCTATTTCTGTAAGGTACATCATTGGGATTTTAATTGGAATTGCATTGAATCTGTATAGCACTTTTGGTAGTATGGCCATTTTGACAATATTAATAATGTCTATCCAATCATGGGAGATCTTTCCATCTTCTAAGGTCTTCCTCAATTTCTTTCTTCAATGTTTTGTAGTTTTCATTGTAGAGATCTTTTACCTCCTTGGTTAGATTGATTCCAAGTATTTTATTTTTTCTTTGAGGCTATTGCAAATGGAGTTGTTTTCCTCATTTCCCTTTCAGCTGTTTCGTTGCTTGCATATAAAAATGCTTTAGATTTATGCGTGTTGATTTTATAGCCTGCTATTTTGCTGAATTCATTGATGAGGTCTAGAAGTTTTCTGGAGGAGGTTTTTGGATCCTCTAAATATAGAATCATGTCATCAGCAAATAGTGACAGCTTAAGTTCCTCTTTTCCTATTTGTATCCCTTTAATTTCTTTAGTCTACCTAATTGCTCTGGCTAGAGTTTCGAGGACAATGTTGAATAGAAGTGGTGAAAGAGGACATCCCTGTCTTGTTCCCATTTTTAAAGGGAATGGTTTCAGTTTTTCTCCATTAAGAATGATGTTGGCTATGGGCTTAGCATAAATAACCTTTACAATGTTCAGGTATGTTCCTACTCTCCCTATTTTTTCTAGTGTTTTGAGCATGAAGGGGTGTTGTATTTTGTCGAACACTTTTTCTGCGTCAATTGAAATAACCATATGATTTTTATCCTTAAGTCTATTGACATGATGGATTACGTTTATTGATTTACGGATGTTATATCATCCTTGCATTCCAGGGATGAACCCCACTTGATCGTGGTGCACGATTTTCTTAATATGTTTTTGGATACGGTTTGCCAGCCAATATTTTGTTAAGGATCTTTGCATCTATATTCATTAAGGATATTGGTCTAAAATTTTCTTTCCTTGATGTGTCTTTTCCTGGTTTGGGTATGAAGGTGATATTAGCTTCATAGAATGAGTTTGGTAGGGTACCCTCCTCTTCTATTTCCTGGAATACTTTGAGAAGTATTGGAATGAGTTCTTCTTTGAAGGTCTTGTAGAACTCAGCTGAGAATTCGTCTGGTCCTGGGCTTTTCTTGGATGGTAGGATTTTAATGGCTTCTTCTATTTCATTGCCTGATATTGATCTGTTTAAATTGTGTATGTCCTCCGGGTTCAGTTTGGGAGGAGCATATGTCTCTAGAAATTTGTCAATGTCTTTGGTAGTTTCTATTTTGTTAGAATACAGATTTTCAGAGTAGCTTCTCATTATGTTATGTATTTCAGTGGTGTCTATCGTGATATTTCCTTTTTCATCATGAAATTTAGTAATTTGAGTTTTCTCTCTCCTTTTTGTTAGTGTGGCTAAGGGTTTGTCTATTTTGTTTACTCTTTCAAAGAACCAACTTTTTGTTTTGTCAATTTTTTGAATTGTTTCTTTTGTTTCAATTTCATTGATTTCAGCTCTGATTTTAATTATTTCCTGTCTTCTACTACTTTTGCTGTTATTCTGTTCCTCTTTTTCTAGGGCTTTGTGCTGTAATGTTAGGACATTTAGTTGTTGACTTTTCATTCTTTTCTGGAATGCGCTCCATGCAATGAATTTTCCTCTTAGTACTGCTTTCATAGTGTCCCAGAGATTTTGATATGTTGTATCGTCGTTCTCATTGACCTCTACGAAATTTTATCTCCTCCCTGATGTTTTCTGTTATCCATGTTTCATTCAATAGCATATTATTTAGTCTCCAGGTGTTGGAGTAATTTCTGTTCTTTATTTTGTCATTGAATTCTACTCTCAGTCCATTATGATCTGATAGAACACAAGGCAGTATCTCTATTTTTTTGCATTTCCTAAGGACTGCTTTGTGGCATAACATATGGTCTATTTCAAAAAGGTTCCATGTGCTGCTGAGAAGAAAGTGAATCTGCTTGTTGATGGATGGAATATTCTATATATGTCTATTAAGTTTACTTTATTGATTATGTTATTGAGTTCTATGGTTTCTTTGTTTGGTCTTTGTTTGGAAGATCTATCTAGTGGTGACAGTGGTGCATTAAAGTCACCCAGAATTATTCAGTTGTGGTGTATGTGATTCCTGAAATATTTACTATTGTTATGTCTTCCTGATTTATGGTTCCCTTGAGCAGTATGAAATGTCCTACTTTATTCCTTCTGACTAACTTTGGCTTGAAGTCCACTTTATCTGATATAAGGATGGAAACCCCTGCTTTTTTACTGAGTCCATGTGCGTGGTGGGCTTTTTCCCATCCTTTCACCTTTAATCTGTGGATGTCTTTTTCTATGAGATGAGTCTCTTGCAGGCAGCATATTGTTGGGTCTTTCTTTTTAATCCATTCTGCCAGTCTATGTCTTTTGATTGATGAGTTTAGGCCATTAACGTTCAAGGTTATTTTTGAGATATGATTTGTATTCCCAGTCATTTGGGCTTATTTTTGGTTTTTAAGTTGGCTCAGTTTCTTCTTTGAGTGGTTTTTCTCTAAGGTAGTTCCTTCTTTTGCTGACCTACATTGTTGTTTTTCATTTCCTCCTCATGGAATATTTTGTTGAGAACATTCTGTAGCACAGGCTTTCTATTTGTAAATTCTTTTAACTTTTGTTCATCATGGAAGGATTTTATTTCATCTTCAAATCTGAAGGTTAGTTTTGCTGAGTAAAGGATTCTTGGTTGGCAACCATGTTCTTTCAGAGCTTGAAATATGTTGTTCCAGGCCCTTCTAGCTTTTAGAGTCTGGGTTGAGAAATCAGCTGCTATCCATGTTGGTCTCCTCCTATATGTAATCTGCTGCTTTTCTCTCGTGGCCCTCAAAATCCTGTCTTTATTTTGAATGTTAGTCATTTTCATTATAATGTGTGGATCTGTTGTGATTTTGCGCATTTGGTGTTCTGTAAGCCTCTTGTATTTGATTTTCCATTTCATTCTTCAGGTTTGGGAAATTTTCTGATATTAATTCATTGAATAGGTTGTTCATTCCTTTGGTTTGTATCTCTGTGCCCTCCTCAATCTCAATAATTCTTAAATTTGGTCTTTTCATGATGTCCCATAGTTCTTGGAGATTCTGTTCATGATTTCTTACCATCTTCTCTGTTTGAGCAACTTTATTTTCAAGTTTAAATATTTTGTCTTCATCGTCTGAGGTTCTGTCTTCCAAGTGGTCTAGTCTTTTGGTGATGCTTTCCATTGAGTTTTTTATTTGGTTTATTGTTTCCTTCATTTCAAGGATTTCCGTTTGTTTTTTGTTTGTTTGTTTGTTTGTTTTTTTGAGAATCTCTACCTCTTTGTTGAAATGATCTTTTGCTCCCTGCAGTTACTCTGTCAGCTCTTTGGTATTATCATTCATTGCCTGCATTTGCTCTCTTATCTCATGCTTTGCTTCCCGAATCATCTTAATCATGTATAATCTGAAGTCCTTTACTGACATTTCTTCTAACATATGTCATTGGACTCTATTAATATAGAATCTAGATTTGTTTGGATCATTTTCTTCCCTTGTTTTCTCATGTTGTTCATGTATCTTCCTCTCTAGCAGTGCAGATCTGGAGTATTGCAGATTTCCAGCTATAGCCTTATAGTGGTCCTATAGGTTTCCAAAACCTTTTCTTTAAGGGGACATCAGTATTAGTAGTGCCCAATTCAGACACTATGCAATCCTAGACCAAATAGCCCCTATGAGGAGAATAACAAATTGTCATAATAAACAGAATGAGTTCAAATATTATCTTCAGTAAAACAAATAGATTTGCAATAAGGTCTGCATTTTCTAATGGAGGACGAAGAGGATGTAGAGAGATGTAGAATGTGGCTGTTAATGGGATAAGAAAAGAATATTTAGAAGTTCTCGATAATAGAAAGGGTGAGAGTGTAATCAAAAGAAATTGGATGTTAGCACGCAAAAAAGGGAGAAAGAGACTCTGAGTGAACAGGTAAACAAAAGGAAAAGAGAGCAAGAAAAGTAAAGAAATAAAAACTTAAAATTTTTCAATAAGGATGAAAAAGAAAATTTACAGTATTATAGTCATATAGTAATGAAACCTCCCAGTGTTCAGTAGTCTGATGCATGAGAAATACCTGAAATTGAGCTTCTAGTCTCCAGCAGGCATCTCAGGATGGGACTTGCCCCACCTAAAAATCGGAGCTAAGTCTTCTAGGGTTATCCAAGATGGCTGCTCTGGCTTCCAAATGTGTTGGCAAATGGGGAGCTGCAGCTCAGGGTGTGGATGCGGTCAGCTGGAGGTCCTGGAGGCAGGGTGCAGTTGGTCAGGCAGGGGTCCTGGAGTTTGGGTGTGGTTGGTGTGGTTGGGGGATCCTGGAGGCTGGGTGCAGTTGGTTTGGGGTTCTGGTGATAGGGTGCAGTCAGTCGATGTGTGGGTCCCAGAGGCAGGGAGTGATCGGTCGGGCTGAGGGATCCTGGAGATGGGGCTCAGTCAGTCTGGCCAGGGGTCCTATGGGGCCTGGCTGTTGTCTCAAAATGGCGCAGCCACGTGTAATCAAACCTGCAGGTACTGTAACAGTGAACTTCCAGGCAACAGCAGGCAGCTGGTGCTCCTCTGGCGGTCGGCGATCAGTTTGCTGACTGTTGTCTGATGATCTGGAGGTGAACCTGGTGCGTTGGGAGATTGATAGGTGTAAGGCAGGTGATGGACAGGTGAGAGGCAGGCAAATGGTGGATGATAGGCGCCTGACAGTGAGCAATCTGCACTCAAAAAAGGCGTCGATATGCTGGCAGACTGCAGGTGATCACAGCAGACAAATAGGGTAAACAGCAGGGGATCGATAAGCAGCAAAAACTGCCTCACCAAGAAACAGATATTCTCTGCTTGAAACTGGAGTTACGGAGTGACATGGAAAACAGCCTCCCTCTAGTCCGCCATCTTGGATCCGGTGTGCATCATTAATGGAGATGATGGGGGTAAATTCTACCTCAGTCTCAATTGTTTAAACTAAATTTTTCTAAATTTCTCTCTCTCTCTCTCAGGAAGGTATATGTGAGGTCAAGTGAGAGAAACTGATTCTGTAAAAATGAAAATTCCCTGAGTTATTTTTATAAACAAATTTTCACAAACATATTCCCAATGCCATGAATGATTTTGAGTATGTCCCAATGTTGGATGGCCTTAATTCTGTGAGAGAGGAAGGCAATAAAACTGATTCAGCAAACAATAGGATGCCGACATTTAAAGACTTTTTTCCCCCATCTCTCTCATTTAGAACAATAGATGGAGATTTAAAGTCTAGCTAACTGTCCTAATTGTCCTCCCAGGTTTAAGCACTGAATTTATGTCCAAGTAGATGGTAAAATTATTATCAATATTATTAAAATTCTTTTTGTTTTTTCTTTGGTACTGGGGATTGAACTCAGGGACAATTGATCACTGAACCACATCCCCAGCCCTCTTTTGTATGTTTTATTTAGAGACAGGGTCTCACTGAGTTACTTCATGCCTAGTTTTTGCTGGGGCTGGCTTTGAACTCTTCCTCACACTCTAGGAAAATTCCAGAAATTTATGTTTTTGGTTTTCTGAACCTAATTATGGAATCTCATTGAATACCTGTAAGGACAGAATAACACAGTAATTGACAGTTTTCCTAAGAACTCAACTACTGTTAAATTTTCCTTGTGGTGCACTTGAAATAACATATAGTCAATAAAATATATGCCATGTAATATCTAATAAACGTACATTTTCCTCAGCCTCCTGAGCCTCTGGTGTGGCACCATGCCCAACTTAAAATTTTGATTATATAATTTTAGTAATATTAAAGATTAACATGTATTGTGTATTGCAGTACACTTAAAATGCTGTTTTAAGGATTGTATAACTGTCACTTAATCATAATAATTCTAGAAATTATCTAACTTTCCCAAGAATACCAGCTAGAAACAGAAAAAAAATCAGGATTCAAACTCAATAAATGTCATACAATAATCTTATTTTTAACCCCTAAATACTATGAGAATGTACATTTATTAGATATTACATGGCATATATTTTATTGACTATATGTTATTTCAAGTACACCACAAGGAAAATTTAACAGTATTTGAGTTCTTAGGAAAACTGTCAATTACTGTGTTATTCTGTCCTTACAGGTATTCAATGAGATTCCATAATTAGGTTCAGAAAACCAAAAACATAAATTTCTGGAATTTTCCTAGAGTGTGAGGAATTTGTCCAAGGCTGTAAATTTGGTGAAAAGTAAACTGGCTTAAGACTCCAGAGTACGTTCTTCCTCATGGTTATGTTACTCATGTACTCATGATATATTCTAGAGAATTGATAAGGTATAAGTGACAACCTTTTAGTTAATAACAATCTCAAGCTATGATATGGGAATAGTTATTAAAAGATAAAACAAAATGTGCTTTTGGGATCAGCAATAAATATCAGTTCAAACTAATGTTTATGAATTGATAGGAGATCCAGTGCCAATTACCTGTATTTTCATGACTTGCTCAATGAGATAATGTGAAGCACTAAAACAGGGTAGAACTGTATGATTTGTTGGAGCCAAAAAGCAGATGAAGAAAATCTTACTGGAAAATACAAATCAGAACCAGCAGCTTGTTTGCCTTTTTTTTTTTTTTTTTATAAGATCTGCTCATTTCTTTCAAAGACATGTTACCCTTAATCACACGCTTCCTCAAAGATCACTCACACTATGCTTTACTCTAAATTAATGTGAATCTCTAACATTAGTTTTTGATGAAAAGTTTAATTATATGAAATACATTTTTAAAAATACCTAAGTTACAGAAGTTCTACTTATATACATCTCTCAAGTCATTTTAATTAATTTCATAGTTTACTGTCATATATAGTTTTATAAACTATCACATTATGAGAATTTTAATTTTCCTTAACACTCAAAGAAATTACACTCAACCTATATGCTATTTACAATTTGTGTTTTACATATCATTTTAAATAACACTAAGAATTAAGAAATTAAGAACTAAGCACTTGGCTTCTTTAAGAGAGCTGTACTGTTCAATTTATCTTTCTTTCCTTATTTTGTCTTCCAATAGAAAATTGTTTAAAAAAAAAAGTGAAAATGTTTAAAACTTCAAGGAAAAGGAAGCTTCTACTGGCATGATGTTTTCTTTCTATTTAAAGATACTTAGTTATTTTCACCCAAAGCTTTCATGGCATTTTCACACTATCTCATCAGCTAGTCAATAAAGAATTATGCACAGAGCTATAATTCCTTTAAAAAAACTTTTGCATTTTTTTTTCTAAATTAAGCCATGACTCACACTTTTGTAATGTAAGCCTTGATTTATCAAACTCAAAACCAGATGTTTGATATTTTTCCATATAGTTTTGCTAGTATTGCATGAAATTTACACTTTGGATTAGGAGTATAGAATCAATGGACATTTGGGCTAGTCATATCTGCAATGATCTTTCTAATATTTCTCATATAGAATGAGAAAATGTTTTTCTTTCATATGTTTGCTCAAATGAAATATAAAGAAAAATTTGTATTTTAGTTTAGTATATTTTGTAGTGGCTATGCTAGTTGTCACAATTATTCTTCCTTTAATTCATTGGAAAACTTCACTAATAATATCATTAATATTTTTAATTATTATGATTCTTGAATAAGCATGCATTCAATACTTCCTTCTCGAAGGGTATAAAAGGAAAATTGATCAAAAAGAAAAATAAAGATAAAAGGAGAAGTCAGTGTAAATGGGAACAAAAATATAATACAGTAGAGAGAAAAAGGACACTAATAAACTGATATATTCTTATAAAATCTTATAAAAAAAGAATTTAAGTCATCTTTACCAAATATGCAAGAAAATCATAAAATCATTTCTAATTTATTCTGCCAAGAAATATGACTATTTAGACAAATTCCTCATAAACCCTAAATTTTACTGAAAAAGAATAGAAAACCTGAATCTTGTATAACTTATAAAAATATGCCAATTATTAAAAACTAAAAAATCTCAGCTCTACACTGTTTCTCATTAATTTCTTCTCTATTTTTAGGAAAGAAATAATACCAAACTTGTGTGTAATACGTAGAGCTTTGCAAATAGCTTACTTTGTGAATCCAACATAAACTTCATGTCAGAAATGGACTAGCTTATTATAAAATTCATAAAGAAAATTTCTTTATCCATATCACTGATGAATGTGGATTCAAAAATCCTTTGCAATATATTAACAAATCAAATTTTAAAATGTATCAAGATACAATATATGATTAGTTTACTCCATTAACAAAAGAATAATCTATTATTTCAAAATTTGATATATAATTCATAACTTTAGCAAAATAAAGAAGAAAATTTGTATGATCAACAACAGAAAAACTTTACATGCAAATCAATACCTATAATTGGGTGGAAGAGATCTAAGCAACACAAGATAATTTACATTATCTGATGAAGTACATGGAAAACATTGAGATATTGACAACTTCTTAAAACCAATGAACTTCTAAGGTATGAAAACAGAAATTGTAGAGCGTCCAATAAAGCAGTATGACAAGAGGTAAAAGTGCTAAGGATCAGAAATAAAACAATTTGTCTTCATTCTTAAAAAAAAAAAAAAAAAAAAAAAAAAAGAATTTATTTGCATTTGAAATTCTGCCTAGACACACAACCACACACTTCTCCAAAATCATGCATTGATTTTAGGGCAAATCCATCACAGTGATTTTAAAGATATTAATAAAATGTTTTAACCTCATTTAGTTTGTCAAACACGTCTGTAAGTAAGAGAAACATTTATTGAACTACTTTCTTTATTAGTCACTATTCTTGACAAAAACTATAAAAAAAAACCATCATTACTTGAGAAGTAGATGCTTTTAGTGACAGGGTAAAATGTATGTTTAACACCAGACATAAAAATTCTTGAAGAGTCTCAAGATGCATTTGTGAACTTTTTAAAAAAGCGTTGACCATACTACAACTGATTTTAAACTGTTTTAAGAGAAGACATTTATTTATCTTGTTTAGGTTTGTTTCACAGAAACGGTTCAAGGTAAGACAAATTTCTGTTTTATATACTGGCTGTTTCAAATGTTTCATTAAAAGCATTATATGTATTTTTATGATAAAAAGTTATAAGACACTTATTCAACATTGTTATTCTCCTGCTTCTACAATAGCAAAGTAACTCAAGGTTGACAGAGCAGTCAATTTTGACAAACAACACAATATTGGCTGAATATTGAGAATAGTTTACGTTAAAGATGAATAAAAAAAGATACCTGAATGTGTAATCTGTGAAAAGTATCAATAATACATATAATTCAGTGAAACTGGTTTCCCTTAAACTTGATATTTTTTTAATCATCTCTGGTTATATGTAAGTCAATTCTGAGTAAATATCTATAAAAACACTGAAAATTTTTGGACTAAATAATGACTGAAATTCTTTTCATTTTCCTAACCCATTCATTCTGGAACTAAGTAAACTGCTGTGTGAATTATTCAGATTTTTTTTTCTTTTTTAACAATTGTAACAGCTCCCACTCAATCAACTGAGTTCCCACAAGGTTGATCTGAAGCAAGTGAAAAATAATACACTAATCATAACTCAGCCCAGTGATTTTTGCTATTCAAATGATCAAATAAGTTTGGCAATAAACTAATGTGATTTTTTTGCAAGCCAATTGACTATTTCTATGCCCAGAATTATCTAAATATGTGATGAATTGGGAATTTTTATCTTGACATTTAGATGTAACCTTACTACAGATGGAATGTGACTTCAAATGATGCAAACTATCATCACAAAATACAGTGTTTAAAATAGACACTAACATTTGGCAAAAATGGGATCTGACCTTTGGAGACAATTAAGGTTTATGTGCGTAGATTTCACCAGTCTATCATGAATGTGTGTTATTTTACTTGTGCACCATAAGGAAAAATAAGTTGACTATTTTACCTATTTACGCTGTGCTAATTAAATTAAAAGCACCTGAATTTAAATAAACCTATGTTGTAAATTAATAATTTTGATGATTATTAATCTATATCAAAAAACAAACAAGAACTAAACACTGTCACTCTCATCCAAGAATTAGTTGGTCCTCCAGCATATAAGTGGCAATTTATGGAGACATTTTTGTTTTCAACAAAATATGATACTGAAAAGTAGTGATTAGAGGCCATCTATTTACAGGAGCCTCATGCACAGGATAATCCTGCCTCAAATGGCAGTAATTTTAGGGGTTTAGAAAGCCTTACTTGACATGTGAAAAAAAATTGTACTGTTTGCTAAAGTTTTTAATTTATTATCTTTCTAAAAATAGTTTTAAAGAAGAATTTTAATATTTATAGTTAATATTGAAAGAATGTAACAGAGAAGGTGAACTTAGTTCACTTGTAGACAATATTTTATTAATTTTTTATTCATTGTACACAGATGGGGTACAATTTTCATTTCTCTGCTTGTAGGTGAAGTAGAGTCACTCTGTTTGTTTAATCATACATGTACATAGGAAATTATGTTTGCCTCCTTCTATTATCTTTACTTTCCCTTGTCCCCTTCCCACCCCTCATTTTCCTCTGCACAATCCATCCTTCCTCCATTCTTGCCTTACTCCCTCACCCCCCATTATGTATTATCATCCAGTTATCAGAGATATCATTCAGCTTTTGGATTTGGGGAATTGACTTATTTCACTTAGTATGATATTCTCTAACTCCAAAATTTACCTGCAAATTCCATAATTTTATTCTTCTTTATGGCTGAATAATATTCCATTATGTATTTATACCACAGTTTCTTTATCCGTTCACCTATTGAAGGGCATCTAGTTTGGTTCCACAGTCTAGCTCTTGGGAATTGAGTTGCTATAAACATTGATGTGGCTGCATCACTGTAATATGCTGATTTTAAATCTTTGGGTATAGGCCAAGGAGTGGGATAGCTGGGTCAAATGGTGGTTCCATTCCAAGTTTTCTAAGGAATCTCCATACTGCTTTCCAAAGTAGCTGCACCAATTTGCAACCCTACCCACAATGTATGAGTGTACCTTTTCCCCAACATCTTTGTCAACAGCTATTGTTGCTTATATTCTTGATAATCGCCATTCTAACTGGGGTGAGATGAAATCTTAGGGTAGTTTTGATTTGCTTTTCTCTTATTACTAGAGATGTTGAACATTTTTTCATATATCTGTTGATTGCTTGTAGATATTCTGTGAAGTTTCTGCTCAATTCCTTAGTCCATTTATTGACTGGGTTATTTGAGTTTCAAATTTTGGGGAGCGGGGAGCACTCTTATATACACATGAATAGATAAAACAGAAAAAAAATAGAAATGAGCTTTGTTCAAGAAAGGGAGGAAGACAAGATATAACTTCTCAGAGAAGGCTATGGTTCCACAAATAAAATGGGTTAAGAAATTACTGAACAATTAGCATAACGTTAATATTGACCTGATAAGTTTCCTCTTCTCCAGTTGTAACCAACCATTTTTCAGCATGCCAGTAGGCAAATTCATAGTCATACCTCATGTTCCTGCTTGACCTCCTGTAAGTGATTTCTTAAGGTTTTCAGATTTGTGTTTGTTTTCATTGTTAGCATTTCATCACCTAAGTACTAGAACACTGAATGGAAAACCAAATCTCTTTTTCCAGCCTCCCTGAGGAATTTCTTCATATTTGCAATGTTAAGGAACCATAGTTGCTTTTCCACATCCAAGTTCTTCCTTTATCTTATAAGTTAGAAATCAGTTGCTTTAAAAACTGAATATTATTTAAACATGTAAAACCCATGTAGTATTGATCTGATTTGTGGACAAGTGAAATAATTTGAAACAAATATAATATGATACAAATTTCTCACAGTTTTTAATAACTTAATTTTTGGTGTCATCAACAAATGAACTAATGAAAAAAATACAAAAGTTCTACTAAAATTTAAATTGTTGCAGAAAATTACCATGATAATTTTTTCACAAAGTATTAGACTACTTGATCTGCCATCACAAAATACCACAAGCTGAAACATGCAACTTAAGAGATATGAATTATCAAATTATTCATGAGAGTGATTAAAAAAATCATGCATAATTTGCTAAATGGTGATCAAACAGATTTAGATAGGAAGAAATTAGGGTATTTAATTATACTAAAAGAAGAAAAACTGGAGCCCTTGTAGTAAGCATGATAGGAATGAAGAAGAAGAGATACGGTGGCCTCCAGGATATCTGAATTATTGATTATGCTTAGTGACATTATTTCTGAAGAAAAAAAATATATTATGATTGTAGAAATAAGTGAATAAGTCATGAGAGGTCAACATCCTAGGTGCCAAGAACCCAGAGGCCAGGTTATATAAAGTCATCCCTCACCATCAAGTGTGACAGGGAAGTTATCAGGATAATGTCATTGATATACTTAAGTCATTAATGAGTTCAAGGGCAAGGTATGGCTAATCTGATTTTGATGATAAAGTGATCAAAAATTATTGCAATTATCTTGGATAATGTCTACCTTGTCTGTTTACCTCCATGAGATCCAATTTCTCTTTGACATCATGATACTCAAAAGCCATTATCCTACCCCATTTTTGTTGCTATAACATAACACCTTTGGTAATTCATAGACAACAGAATCATGTCACTTACTATTGCAATCTGCACTGCCAAACCATAGAAACTGGCAAGGGGAAATGGGGGATTAAGAAAGACACAGAAACAATTATAGAGAAAAAGCTGGGACCAGGTGGAACACTGACCTCTAATAGAGGAACAGTGACCCAGAGCTAGCTCAGCACTTTTGTTATATAGGTCCTCACAATCAGGAAGTTAGTGTTCATTGTTGTTTGTGTATTAAAAATTACAGAACTTGAAACATTTTTGTAGCTCTTCTGTTGCGATGCTAGGAACATTCTGTTATTATCCTGCTGTACCCTGGAAGTCCATTGTCCAGAGTTTCTGCAAAACTGGCAGGCTTGAAGTTTCCAGTGCCTGTAAGATACTGTAGTTATCTTGTTATGCTAAGAATTCTCTATCCCTGGCAGTTGGTGTCTGGGTTCAAGATCAAGACTGCTATTTTTCCATTCCTTTGCACAGAATGTCCTCAGGTAGGGCTTTCCCATAGCTTCTGGTCAATCTCATCCTACACCTTTGCATAGAAAGTTAAGTGCAACCACAGCTCCAAGGCAGTCAAAGTCCATGATCCAACTCACTTCTTTCCACAGCTCACTATTCTGGAAATTAGGAAAGTCCAAGACAAAGTACCTGCCAGAGTGGGAATAAAAATCAATGCTTTGAACTTTACAGCCTTTGTCAGAGAGATGCAGCTTCTGGGAATTTTTCAGCACAACAGTGCTGAAAGAAATGCCCATTTGCAGGTGACCACTGTTAATAAGGCAGATTTAATACCTGGCATGGAATTTATGGGTTTGATGGCTTTGAATTCAAATGCCTGCTGCCCTGGAGTGGAAGAAATATGGGTGAGCTCAATAGCCTTGAGGCACCAACTGTCGGGAGGTAGAGAAAATATCCTGCAAGTAGATGAGCCCCAATTAGCCTGTTCCTGCTTGACCTTGATTTTGTTTACCTTGAAGAAGTTTTTCTCACAGTAAATTCTTTTGAAGCTTTTTGCCTACAAAATAAAGTAGGCAGAGTCTTGCCCTTCCTTAGAACCAGTCTCTGTCAGAGCTGGTTGCCCACGGGTCCTTCTACTCACCTGTTATTGAGTCTTTTGTTTTTATTTCTTAATTATTTATTGTAATTTCTAAATTTCCTTATCAGATCCATTACTCACCTCAGAAAACTGTTCACTCACCATGGGCGCAGTGAGGGGGATCAGCAGATTTAGTGTCTGTTAAGGACTTTTTCTACTTCATACCTAGCATCTTGCTGGATCATTACAAGACAGAATTGAGGAGGGGACTCCTTTATAAGGGTCCTAACCCCATTTATCAGGATGGAGTCCTCATGGCTTAATCACTTATAGATCACATCTCTTAATAGCAGAACACTGGATATTAGGTTCCAATATAAAAAATTATGGAGGGACACATTCAGATCATAGGAGTCAGGAATGAATGTTTAGATAGATTTCTTTCAATTTTGCTGAAACTTCTTTCATAGGACACAGATATGGTTGCAAATAAGGGAACAAGTTTAAAATTGTAAATAATTGATCATGGTGTAATTTTTCAAATGACTTTTCTGTCTCCCACACACATTCTGTTAGATAAATTATGGTGTCTGCCCAAAAGTACTTTACAGATTACATTTGCAGTGATTGAACAATGCCTGTTGTATATGAACTATCTTGATAATAGAACTCTTGACTCAAATTTCTTCTTATTTATCATCAGATCTGGAAAAAAAATTTGAATCTTGAAAACATTTGATAAATGATTTACATGTTAGGAAAAGTCTGATAACAGCAGACTCACAGATGAAGAAAATCATCAGAATAGAAAACAGGTGCAAGGCCACACTAAATGCAATTATGGAGATTATTCCATCTGATTATAATCATGATGGCTAATGTTTAGTTATATCCATATAATTTGACTAAATGGAGTTGATCACCATATGGCAGAATTTGACTCACTGACTATGAGAGAACACACATACATGCACACATTCACAAATATTCCTGTGATCGCAATGTCTTTGCTTAATATACAGATGTGTCCTTCAAAAAAGACAGCACTTATGATTATGTAAATATAGCTCAATATAGACGAATATTTGACATTGAAAACCAGTTTAAGTGATCACTTCCATAGGATAAAAAAAGATATTCATATCTTCAACCCATTACAAAATGATTTACCACTGAACACATCTAAATAGAGCAATAGCCGATTACATTTAATTGTTTTATGGATCATTAACTACTTGTCCAATGGGAGTAAGGTTAATAGTCATTAACAATAGAGGATCAATGTGAACAATGAAAAATTTTATTCAGAATATATAGTGTGTTTCACTTATAGAGATTTTGCTTATGAATATTTTACTTTTAAGAATTTCCTATTCATCTTTGTGCATATGTATATGTGCATATTCTTAAAATGACTTAGATATTTTGTCATGTAAGAGATTTTAAGGCCTTAATTTTAAGATTATTTAACATTTAAAAAAGGAGAATTGAGTTTGGGGTATAACTTATTGACAGGGCATGTGTTTAGCATTTATGTGGCTCTGGGTTCAATCCCTGGTTCCTTCCTCCCAACCCCTCCAAAAATATCGAGAATGATTTTTACACATATTTTAAAATTTATTTAGGTACTTGGAGCAGCCTTGTGTTATATTACCTCCTAACATTGTAAAATATCATCTTTAATCTAAAGATAGTGGAGTTAAATTTGGTAAGAAAATAACCATTTTCTATGTAATTGTAGCATAATTGTAACATATGCAAAACTATAAATTATTTTCTTTATTTTTAAGATCATGTGTACTATCTACCAATTAAAAGAGTATACACGCATATTTGCAAATTGAGATTTATGGAAATCATATGAAAATTTAGTTAAAACTTCTGAAAATATTAATTTTTAAGACTTTTTTCATGAATAATATGAAGTTCCTAATATTACATTCATTCATGAATTACCTTCTTGATTTAAACTGTCTGGTTAAATCTTCTGTTTTATTGATACATTTTAATAAAATAAAATTATTTTAAATAACTTTGATATTTTTAAAAAGGCAAACTTTCCTTTGCATTTGGTATGTATCCTAGTATGTAATCCCAAAGATTAGCAGACCATATTTAATGTTACAGAATGTAAAGTTTAAATGAAGAAATTAATATTGAACTCATGGAACACCAGCTCTGTTGAGACACTACCTTCTACTTCAATCTCAAGAGGGAACCATCTCTCCTTTATACCTTCCCTTTGACATAATAGGAAGGATCAACATTTAGAATTTAAATCAGCAAACATGGAAACTCAGCACAGATCAATTGAGGTGAGTTTCTTTCTCAAATGAGCTAATTTTCTCAATAAGTTCCATAGCCAGTTTTGCCCTTGAATAACCCAATCTCAAAAGACAGAGGACCAGCTTTTAAGAAAGACTCAAGCAAATTGGCTCATCTTACTTAGCCATAAACTGCCAGAAAGAGACAAATCAGATAAGACAGAAGACAGAATCTACATACTTTTAAATCTCTGAGACTTTTAGTCTTGTCCTCCACCACAACGCTCTGGCAGACCTTGACTCTGACATTGAATGGTAGCTGGGTGGAAAGATCTGGATCTAGAAAATCTCTCCAGGCAATGGGCAAAATCTGGGTACTCTTTCTGACTCATCAAAATAGTGAGGCCTTAGAGCCTAAGAAATAACACAATGCACACATTCTTATTCCTTATCATAAATTATTAGCAAAGAGGAGCATGAAGCTTCACAGCTCTTAATTTAGAGTCTAAACAATATAAATATGCAGAAATGGCAAATAATTTTATGAGAAAGAAAACCGTAATTGTATTACATCTCATCTCCTAAATCCATTGTATCTTCCTGTAGGCATCACTTACAATGTGAGAATTTGAGATCCTGCGGTCTCTGTGTCCATTCCTACCTATCTTTAAAGGATGGGTATACTGCCCTACAAGTATTAGTCCTCTTCTTCCAGGTGAAGGAAAGACTGCAAGCCAAATGATCTTAGGTATTTTACTGTGACACTAGGTACCTTAACTATCAAAGTTCAGTATCATGAGGTTAACTGAGCAGTGTCACTAAATACCTTCCTATAGCTCACTCTACTGCTGGTTTTTGTAAACCAGATGGGAGGTTTCTGAACTACTTAGTTTCCAAGTCACCCTGCATTGTCCTGAATTCCACTCCCAATGTCAAAGAGGTTCTGAGACTGATAGATTCAAGATATATTTGTAATAAAAATAAAAACATGAATATTAAATTGATTACTCATAGCTTGGTATTTTCTCAGCAACTTCTCTGGTTAGGGATTACAAATATGAAATGGACTGTAATGTTTAAAGGTATATTTCAGGCTATATGACTCATAAATGATAAACTATGAAAGCAAGTTGGGACGTATATGCCTTAGTAACTGACAAAGTCATACAAATATGCAAGGCTGCGGGAAACATCTCATTGGAAAGAACCCTTAGTTTTTTCTGTAGGAAGGTGCTGTGATCTAAATTCTTATTTTTACATTTTCAGACTATTTAGAAGACAGGAAAGGCAAAAGCACAAAATCTTTTTGTTACCCCAGTTCTATCGCATCACAATTTCATTCTCTTTTTCTCATTCTTGGCCTTAATTTCAAAGTCTTATCACAAACGCTTTGGTTTTTATTTAGGAAATTTGATAAAGCTAAACAGGCTTTCTCTCAAACTTGTATTTACCCCTGGCCATGATATTTGTATAATGGCAATTTTCACTTTAAGAAAATCATTTTGGTAGCAAGTCACTCACTTTTAGGATAAAAGAGATGTGTATTATGGTTAATACTCAATAGTTACAAAAAGGCAACAAAAAAGAAGCAAAGAGATATCCTTGAACAACCCTCACCATTTCTAACCAATAAACTTATACTCACATTTATTAACTTGAAACTATTTTGGTGTCTGTAACAGGGTAACTGAATTCTAAGCAATTCTTTTAGAAATGAATATACATGAGAATGCCTCTAAGAAAGTTCTAAGTTAGAAACAACAACAAATAATTGATGAACTTAAATCCTAATGATGAATTATAAAATATAATGATTTAGGAAAAAATAGATATGAAAGAAAAATATAAAATTTCAGAAAATTCTTTGGTAAATATGAAAGGAAGTGTTCAACTTAAGTTGAAAATTATACCCAATAATTTCTGAGTTTTAACATATTTATCCTGATAAACATTTCTATAAAAATTGATAACGATTTTACATTGTACCAATATACTTTGAACTCCTATTTTGACCATGGAAATCAACAACACCTTTAAATAAGGCAAGATTCTATTTGAACATATGCTATTTTAATAAAATCCCAACTCATAGGAAAAAATAATTACACACTGTAAAATTATTCACTAATTCATGATTGAGATTTCATTTTCATTAGGTTTTTACTTTCCCTTTTGAGCACCTCTATTAATTTCACTTTTTAAAAAAAAATCCCTAAAACGAAGCAAAATGAAACAAAATCAAATGCTTCAATGACAGCAAAATTAGGATTTGCGCTTTTCTGTAATGAATGACAGAAAGTGCCTCTCCAGGGAAGGGAGGTAGCTTCTTTCAGTTTCATCTCGGTTGGAATGCTGCATAAAAGTGATGTGGGTAGAACAGACATTAAAACTGAGATCTGGATTCAGTTCCATTTTTAGCCTAAGTTGTTTGAGGAGAATCATGGTTCTCTGTAGAATGTTATTAACTTACCTCAGGATGTTCAAAGAGAACAGATTAAAGGAAAGACACTACATATGAATTTGAGTTTGCTTATTTCTTCAGATTACATAATACTTAGCACAAAATGCAATATTAACCATTAATACTTCTATGTAAGCAAACATTTGAAAATGAAAAACAACTCATCAAATATAAAACAAAATGACACAAAAATTCAATATTTACCTCTTCCAAACAAAATCATCTTTGTGGGGCATTTATAACTCTCTGTCTTTCCGAATTTCTCTCTTAAAAGAGAAATTTTGGGAGGCGATCCAAGATGGCGGCCTAGAGGGAGACTGCACCCCCTGTCGCTCCAGAACCCAGGAGTTAAGAAGGGGAGGCATTGAGAGACTCGGACTGAAATAGAGCCACGGGTGAGTCTGCCCACTGGGTAAAGCGCGGCCCGGGTGGCAGGCCCAGATAGAGGTGGCTTATCGGAGCCGGGCAGGGCAGCTAAAGTCATCCACAGGCAGCCCTGCGCACTCCGGCGGTGGGCCCCGCCCACACAGCCAGCTTCTCCAGGTTCTCGGAACGGAACTGGCCCGCTAGTGAGAGCCTTTCTGACCAGAACAAGCTCCGAGTCCCGGAGCCAGCGCATCACAGCGTACTCCGGCACGCAAGCAGATTCAGGGACCAGATAGGGCAGCCAGAGACTTCCCCAAGTAGTCTGGACCCCTGTGGGGGGAGATGCCGTTCAAGGCTAGTTTCTCGGAGCTGACCGCCCAGTGAGAGACTTTCTACATAGAACCAGCCACAAGCCCCCGAACCAACGGAGAGCCTCGATCCGCAAGCAGCCTCTGGGATCAGGGCAGGGCAGCCAGAGACCTCTTCAGGCGGCTCTGCCCACTCTGGCTGCAGGCTCTCTTCTCGGGGCGATCCAAGATGGCGGCCTAGAGGGAGACTGCACCCCCTGTCGCTCCAGAACCCAGGAGTTAAGAAGGGGAGGCATTGAGAGACTCAGACTGAAATAGAGCTATGGGTGAGTCTGCCCACTGGGTAAAGCTCGGCCCGGGTGGCAGGCCCAGATAGAGGTGGCTTACTGGAGCCGGGCAGGGCAGCTAGAGTCTTCCCCAGGTAGCCTTCCACACTCTGGCGGTGGGCTCCTCCCACACGGCCAGCTGCATGGTGCAGGCCCACAGTGAGAGCATTTCAGCACAGAGCCAGTTCCAAATCGTGGAACCAGTAGGGGGCTAGGGGCAGTTTTCTTCGGATGCGCTGCTTTATCAGATTCCTCCAAGACATCAGGCTACTGAAGGCTGGGAGGTGATACACTGGAAATCTACAGGGACACTATAAGCCAATAGCGGAAAACTGCAATATCTCAGGGTCCCACTGACAACTGACCAATATGAGAAAACAAGGGAAGAAAATGTCCCAAACAAACCTAGATACTACATCAATAAAACCCAATGACAGCACAGCAGAAGAAATGTCAGAAAGGGAGTTCAGAATGTACGTAATTAAAACGATCAGGGAAGCTAATGAGGAGATGAAAGAGCAAATGCAGGCATTGAAGGAGGAGATGAAAGAGCAAATGCAGGCATTACATGATCGCACCAATCAACAGTTAAAAGACAAAATACGGGACGCAAGAGATCATTTCAATAAAGAGTTAGAGATACTGAAAAAAAAAACAAACTGAAATACTCGAAATGAAGGAAACAATAAACCAAGTTAAAAACTCCATAGAAAGCATAACCAATAGGATAGAACACCTGGAAGACAGAACCTCAGACATTGAAGAAAATTATTTAATCTTGAAAGCAAAGTTGGCCAAACAGAAAAGATGGTAAGAAATCATGAACAGAATCTACAAGAATTATGGGATATCATGAAAAGGCCAAATTTAAGAATTATTGGGATTGAGGAAGGCTTAGAGAAACAAACCAAAGGAATGAACAATCTATTCAATGAAATAATAACAGAAAATTTCCCAAATCTGAAGAATGAAATGGAAAACCAAGTACAAGAGGCTTATAGAACTCCAAACATACAAAATTACAACAGACCCACACCAAGGCACATTATTATGAAAATACCTAACATACAAAATAAAGACAGAATTTTAAAGGCCGCGAGAGAAAAGAATCAAATTACATTCAGAGGGAAACCGATAAGAATATCAGCAGATTTTTCAATCCAGACCCTAAAAGCCAGAAGGGCCTGGAACAACATATACCAAGGCCTGAAAGAAAACGGATGCCAACCAAGAATCTTATACCCAGCAAAACTTACCTTCAAATTTGACGATGAAATAAGATCCTTCCATGATAAACAAAAGCTAAAGGAATTTACAAAAAGAAAGCCAGCATTACAGAACATTCTCAGCAAAATATTCCATGAGGAAGAGATGAAAAACAACGATGCAAATCAGCAACAGGAGGCGCTAGCCTAAAGGAATAGCCAAATAAAGGAGAAACCAAATCATGTCAAAAACAAATATGAGTCAATTGACTGGGAATACAAATCATATCACAATAATAACCCTGAATGTTAATGGCCTGAACTCATCAATCAAAAGACACAGACTGGCAGATTGGATTAAAAAGAAAAATCCAACAATATGCTGCCTGCAAGAGACTCATCTCATAGAAAGAGACACCCAAAGACTAAAGGTGAAAGGATGGGGAAAAACATACCATGCACACGGACACAGCAAAAAAGCTGGAGTATCCATCCTCATCTCAGATAATGTGGACTTCAAACCAAAACTAGTCAGAAGGGATAAAGAAGGACATTACATGCTGCTTAAGGGAAGCATAAATCAGCAAGACATAACAATTATAAATATCTATGCCCCGAACATTGGCTCATCCACGTACGTCAAACAAATCCTTCTCAATTCCAGAAATCAAATAGACCACAACACAATAATACTAGGCGATTTTAACACACCTCTCTCACCACTGGATAGATCGTCCAAACAAAAATTGAATAAAGAAACTATAGATCTCAACAACACAATCAGCAATTTAGACTTAACAGACATATATAGAATATACCATCCAACAAAGAACGAATACACTTTCTTCTCAGCAGCACATGGATCCTTCTCTAAAATAGACCATATTTTATGCCACAAAGCTACTGTTAGCAAATACAAGAAGATAGAGATACTACCTTGTACTCTATCAGATCATAATGGATTGAAATTAGAAATAAATGACAGAATAAAAAACAGAAATTTCTCCAATACCTGGAGATTAAATAATACACTATTATATGATGAATGGATAACAGAAGACATCAGGAGGGAAATAAAAAAATTCTTAGAAGTAAATGAGAACAAAGACACATCATATCAAAATCTCTGGGACACTATGAAAGCAGTACTTAGAGGAAGATTTATTTCATGGGGTGCATTCAAAAAAAGAAGTAGAAATCAACAAATAAACGACTTAACACTACAGCTCAAAGCACTAGAAAAAGAAGAGCAGACCAATACCAAAAGTAGTAGAAGACAGGAAATATTAAAATCAGAGCCGAAATCAATGAAATCGAAACAAAAGAAACAATTGGAAAAATTAACAAAATAAATAGTTGGTTCTTTGAAAAAATAAATAAAATTGATAAACCCTTAGCCACACTAACAAAGAAAAAGAGGGAGAAAACTCAAATTACTAAAATTTGGAATGAACAAGGAAACATCACAACAGACACGAGTGAAATAAAAAATATAATTAGAAGCTATTTAGAAAATCTATACTCCAACAAAGCAGAAAACCTCGAAGACATCAACAAATTTCTAGAGACATATGAATTACCTAAACTGAACCAGGAGGACATACACAACTTAAATAAATCAATTTCAAGCAATGAAATAGAAGAGGTCATCAAAAGCCTACCAACAAAGAAAAGTCCAGGACCAGATGGGTTCTCAGCCGAGTTCTACAAAACCTTTAAAGAAGAGCTCATTCCAATACTCCTCAAACTATTCCATGAAATAGAAGAGGAGGGAACCCTCCCAAACTCGTTCTATGAAGCCAATATCACCCTGATACCTAAACCAGACAGAGACACATCGAGGAAAGAAAATTTCAGACCAATATCCTTAATGAACATCGACGCAAAAATTCTCAACAAAATTTTAGCAAATCGCATACAAATATATATTAAAAAGATAGTGCACCACGATCAAGTGGGTTTTATCCCAGGGATGCAAGGTTGGTTCAACATTCGGAAATCAATAAATGTCATTCACCATATCAACAGACTTAAAGTTAAGAATCACATGATTATTTCAATAGATGCAGAAAAAGCATTCGATAAAATACAGCATCCCTTCATGCTCAAAACACTAGAAAAAATTGGGGTAGTGGGAACATTCCTAAACATTATAAAGGCAATCTACGCTAAGCCCATGGCTAATATCATTCTAAATGGTGAAAAACTGAAAGTGTTCCCCCTAAAAACTGGAACAAGGCAGGGATGCCCTCTTTCATCGCTTCTATTCTACATCGTCCTTGAGACTCTTGCCAGAGCAATCAGACAAACCAAAGAAATTAAAGGGATACAAATAGGAAAAGAAGAACTCAAACTATCCCTGTTCGCTGATGACATGATTATAAATTTAGAGGAACCTGGAAATTCCACCAGAAAACTTTTAGAACTCATAAGTGAATTCAGTAAAGTAGCAGGTTACAAGATCAATGCTCATAAATCCAATGCATTTTTATACATAAGTGATGAATCTTCAGAAAGAGAAATTAGGAAAACTACCCCATTCACAATAGCATCGAAAAAAATAAAATACTTGGGAATCAATCTCAAAAAAGAGGTGAAAGACCTCTACAATGAGAACTACAGAACACTAAAGAAAGAAATTCAAGAAAACCTTAGAAGATGGAAAGATCTCCCATGTTCCTGGATAGGCAGAATTAATATTGTCAAAATGGCTATACTACCTAAAGTGCTATACAGATTCAATGCAATTCCAATTAAAATCCCAATGATGTACCTTGCAGAAATAGAGCAAGCAATTATGAAATTCATCTGGAAGAATAAAAAACCTAGAATAGCTAAAGCAATCCTCAGTAGCAAGAGCGAAGCAGGGGGTATTGCAATACCAGATCTTCAACTCTACTACAAAGCAATAGTAACAAAAACGGCATGGTATTGGTATCAAAATAGACAGGTAGATCAATGGTACAGAATAGAGGACATGGACACAAACCCAAATAAATACAATTTTCTCATACTAGACAAAGGGTCCAAAAATATGCAATGGAGAAAAGATAGCCTCTTCAACAAATGGTGCTGGGAAAACTGGAAAACCATATGCAATAGAATGAAATTAAACCCTTATCTCTCACCCTACACAAAACTCAACTCAAAATGGATCAAGGACCTCGGAATCAGACCAGAGACCCTGCATCTTATAGAAGAAAAAGTAGGTCCAAATCTTCAACTTGTTGGCTTAGGATCAGACTTCCTTAACAGGACTCCCATAGCACAAGAAATAAAAGCAAGAATCAACAACTGGGATAAATTCAAACTAAAAAGCTTTCTCTCAGCAAAGGAAACTATCAGAAATGTGAAGAGAGAGCCTACAGAGTGGGAGAATATTTTTGCCAACCATACCTCAGATAGAGCGCTAATTTCCAGAATCTATAAAGAACTCAAAAAACTCTACACGAAGAATACAAATAATCCAATCAACAAATGGGCTAAGGAAATGAACAGACACTTCACAGAAGAAGATGTACAAGTAATCAACAGATATATGAAAAAATGTTCAACATCCCTAGTAATAAGGGAAATGGAAATCAAAACTACCCTAAGATTTCATCTCACCCCAATTAGAATGGCGATTATGAAGAACACAAGCAAGAATAGGTGTTGGCGAAGATGTGTTGAAAAAGGAACACTCATACATTGCTGGTAGGGTTGCAAATTAGTGCAGCCACTCTGGAAAGCAGTGTGGAGATTCCTCAGACAGCTTGGAATGGAAACACCATTTGACCCAGCTATCCCACTCCTTGGCCTATACCCAAAGGACTTAAAATCAGCATACTACAGAGATACAGCCACATCAATGTTCATTGCTGCTCAATTCACCATAGCCAGATTGTGGAACCAACCTAGATGCCCTTCAGTTGATGAATGGATAAAGAAACTGTGGTATATTTATACAATGGAATATTACTCCGCAATGAAGAATGATAAAATTATGGCATTTGTAGGCAAATGGACGAAATTGGAGAATATCATGCTAAGTGAGATAAGCCAATCTCAAAAAACTAAAGGACGAATGATCTCGCTGATAAGCAGATGAGGACATATAATGGGGGTTGGGAGGGGTTAGCATTAGGTTTAGGGTTAGGTTTAGAGTTAGGCTAAGGAGAGCAGTAAGAATGAAGGAAAGAAGGACTGTATAGAGGGAAAAGAGGGGTGGGAGGGGTGGGGGGAAGGGAAAAAAATAAACATCATTACCCTATGTAAACGTTAAAAATAAATAAATAAACAAAAAAAAAAAAAAAAGAGAAATTTTGTAATTCTAAATTTGGTCCTAGAAACTTAGTCAATAGTAATGGTCTCTTTTTAATGGATAAGCCAAAGTGTTTATCTTTAGACAGGGAGTACTTAGTCATTCCTGATTCTATATGCTCCATATATAAGTCTGAATTAACTAAACAATGGACTGCTCATAGTAGTTGTTTTACAAATGAAAACTACCACAGACAACATTCACAGGAACCTCAGTGTCAAGTGAAAATTCAAATTACAAAATTAATTAGGATTCATGCCTATTTACTTGGTAGTTCTAGGTTTGAGGTTTGCAAATGAAAGCTAACATGAATAATGTTAGTTTGAATCCATTTTGAGGAGTTCAGCTCCTGGCTAAAATCCTGTGTGTGAGATATTAGGCCTGATCCCAGGCACTAGCAGATATTACCTGCAGGCTGCACAAGGAAAATCTGTCCTCCCCACTGCCATCCTGGCGCACAGTCAGTGTATGATAGTCCCTGAAAGGGGTTGCAGGCAAGGTCTCAGGACCCTCAGGCAAGCCATGCTCTTTGCATGTTTGCATTGCCAGCCCCAGCACCTGCATCCCTGTGTGTGTATCTGACTTGAGCACAGTTCCTTTTCCTACACTTTGACTTAGACAGTCTTACAGGTGTGGGGGATGGAAGAAAACATAGAACTGTCAGTACCTAGTACTTCCCCACTTCCAGTCCTTTCTTGTACTCCTCCAACCCCAGGGTTCATAAAATTGTTTGATACTTCTATTCCAATCTCCCTGTTCAGAAAGACACCCCCAACCTCCAGGTCTGTGATGTTCAGTGTGACCCATGACTAGCACAGGGCTACCTGTGAGGAAATATAACACAGGGGTAGTCATTGCTTTTTTTCAGTGTTAACTTCTAGCTTAAACCTTCCCAGAAAACAATTAAGATTTGACTCTCATTTTTTGGCTTACTTCATTATTAAGTTTCTCCAACACCTAGAAGCTCAGCTCTGTCTTCCAGCTCAGCTGAACTTCTGATAAATTGGTATAGGAACAGCCCAACCAATTAAGCAGAATGTCATTTCAGAAGAGCAAAGAGCCTGAGATCCTGCAGTGCATTTTTGGAAGGCACATGTGGAGTCTCTCCAAGGCATTCTAGAGGAGAGGCAATGTGTCCTTTGCAGGAGCCTCTGGATGTGATGGGGCAATTCACCAGTGAGGCTTGGAAAAAACTATTTAGTCAACCAGGCCAAGGGGTTGAAGGAAGAACCCTACATCATTTTTAGGGATGATAGCAGATGGTTTATTTAAGAGTTTCCTTTTCCAGGGAAACTGACCAAATGACCAGGCTGCCCTGCTAAGCTTGGACTCCTCTTGCCACAACTTCAGTTGAATTAAAGATCCCACTGTGGAGCTCAGAAAGAGCGAAGGAAGTAGTTCCCTAGGTACTGTATGTGGCCTTCCAATGATGGGACTAGAGAAGGCCAGGGGGTTTCCAAGAGTGGAATAACTGAGGAGGTTCCTGGCCTGGATAAACATCCTGCGGTGCAACAAGTTATTGACTTTTCAGAAGAAAAAGGAAGCGGTTGTGTTTGTAGAGTCCTTCTGGTTTGCATATACCCCTAGAGTCCCGGGAGACATAGACTCGTCTGGATATAGTCCTGCTAAAGCCAGCAAGGGCGAGGGTATAGGGTGAGGCACATTACCACTAGCTCTCTTTCTGAATGTACTGACAGAAGCTGTTGCCAGGATGACAGAACACAAGCTGAGCAGCAATATCCAGCACTGCTTTCTGTGGCCACCCCTCTCTAGGGATGCCCTGGGTTCCTCTCCAACCAGTTCACCCAGCACAGCTCCTGGGAGTCCTGCCTAGCAGGAAGCAGCTGTATACCAGCCACTCCACCTGGCTCTGTAGTCTATCCTCTGCCTTCAGAAATAATCATAACTAGTGGAAAAGCTGGTGTACCCTGGAGGTACAGAAGACCCTATTCCAAGATGAGAATATGATTAAAAGATTTTGAAAAATGGTACTTCTTGAGCATTTTACATACTAGTGCATAGGTGACTGTGATTCTTATAACCTCTGGCATCAAAATGACTGGAAAACACAGTGTTCTCTGGTTTGGGATCTGAGGCCACCACCCCCTAGACCCTATCCAAGGTTTACTTTAGATGGGACCCTTCAGGGTCATACAAACTTCCATCATTAGGATTCCCCTCTTCTTCCCACTACTTCCCACTAGAAAATGTGTATTGGTAATGTCTGGAGACACTCCTGCTTTGCCCACAAGCTCTTGTGCCATTGGTGATAATACAGAAATACATGTGAGAGAGTGCAAATGTTTCCAACCAGGGATTTAGCAAAGAGCCTGGGCATTTGGTCAGACCACTGAGAAGCCTTAGATTAATCTAAAATAAATCTCCCATATGGGGACAAACTTGTCTTAGTAAGTTTTTTTGTTATTTCTGTGCATGTTCACCAAAAAGGCACTTAGGCTGACCAGGGGAATCTTACAAACGTATGGACTGTGTTTGTCAACTAAACTCAGAAAATGAAGTGTCCTCAGCCCCAGATCAAGCAGCTATGTAATCAGTCACCTCCTGGTCTGTGAGAATTCAGACTTCATCCTAAACTGGATTTTTGTTTGTGAACTACTACTGCAGTCAAAAAATGACAAAATAACATGCAAAACTGTCCCATTTACCCTTACCCAAGGCTAAAACTCTTCCCACTGTTAGACACTTGAGCCAATGGTCCTGTGAGATTCAGAGATAGATATCAGGCTTCTCAAATGAATAATACATTGCTGTAGCTTTTTCCCAAAGAGTCAATAATCTTTTACTTTTCATTTTGTGTGTGTGTGTGGCAAAATGCACATGAGCTTAAAATTTACCCTCTTAAGCAATTTTAAGTGTGCAGTTCAGTGGTATGAAATACATACGTAATGCTGTGTAGCCAAACCACCATCCACTCTGTGACTTCTCTCACAAAGCTGACATTCTGTCCCCATCAAACCATAGCTTCCCATTTTTCCCACTCTTTCAACCCTGAAAACAGCATTTCTATTTTCTCTATATATAATTTTGTCTATTTTAAGTATCTCATAAATGGAGTTACATAGTATTTGTCATTTTGTGAAACCTTATTTCATTTACCATAATGTCTTTACAGCTCATCCATGTTGAAATATATTGAAGAATTTTCTTTCTTTTTAAACTGAACATTAATCTGTTGTATATATGTACCACATTTTGATTCACAATTCATTTGTTAATGGACACCTGGGTTGCTTCCACATTTATTGCCATGAAAGAAATTATTCAAAAACCTCCTTGAGATTCTACTTTCAGTATGTTCCTTGGAGTTATACCCAAATGGGAACTTCTGGGTCAAATAGTAAATCAAGATAATATTTTAAGAAAATATTATATTATTTTTCACATTCCTATCAACAGTGTACTATGGTTATAGTTTCTCCACATTCTCATCAACACACATTATTTCTGGTTTGTTTCATTGTTTTTGATAGTAACTATATGAATGAGCTCGAAGCAGAATCTCATCTGATTGTGTTCAAGTTTTTCCCTTTACTAGTTACTTTGAGCTGTTTGACTATGATGTACCTTAGTTCGGTTTTCTCCATACATACTTGTAGGAGTTCATTGAGCTTCTGTGTATTATATAACTTCTATGAACCTTATAATTAGAATAGTTACATATTTGGAAAAATAATTAGTACATCAAAAATTGTGAGAACTCAAATTTGCTCATACTGTCCACTTTAATTCTTTATTATGGCATCTTCAAAGCTTAAAGAAGTTGAGAAAATATATGAGTGATCCTGAATGAGCAATTCACTCAGCTTAATGACAAACTTATGGGCAACTTTTTCTATCCATCTATCAATATTCACTTTTTTACTTTATTATTTTAAAGAAAAATCCACACATTATGTAGTTTTAGCAAAAATATATGGAAATACTTACGGCATACCATAATGATGTTTTTCTATCCAAAGGTGAACAATAGTTAACTGCATTCAAAGTCTCATTGTTCAAGTTCCTTTAATTTACTCAAAGATTGCAAATATATTTTATGTTGTTTAGCTTAGAATTTAAATACGCCCTATATATTTCAATCATTTTTATGTACCTATGATTTAGAGGTTTTCTCTCCCTGTCTCCTATTTTAAGACTGGAAATATTTGTACCCCAGACTTCCTAACAGTCTGAGTTTTACTCATGTCATTTCTTGAATTTTGATAATTAAAGAAGTTACATAATCAGATTTAGGTCTGATTTTCTGGCAAGACAACTTTTTAGGCTGGCAAGTGATAGTCTTTTGTGACATTACTAGCCATTGAATTGCATTGTCTAGGTAGAAATCATGATGCAATGAACAGATTTTTGTGGATTTTTAGTGTAGTTACCATAGAATCCTAGATGTGGAATCACTGTGTAATAGCTTTTCAAATTATCTTTTACATAGGTATATATTTGGTGTGTTCACCAGTAATGTATGACACTTTGATTCCCTAGCTCAAAGTCTGTGAAGTGTGTTGTATATTTTAGAAATCTGATAGATAAGAATGTTAATGCATATATTTTTAATTTGCATTTGTTTATGAAAAGTTTATTTCTCAGGACACTTAATCATCCTTTTTTATAAATAAACCAATATATTGTTGAGTTGTTGGAATGCTTTTTCAATTTCAGAACTTCTTTTTGCATTGAGAATATTAATACTTTAGCTCTAATACAAGTTGAAATCATTTCCCCCTATTAACTATTTAACATTGATTTCCCCTTAAGGTTTTTTAAAAATTTTTAAATACTTTGGTCATATCCAAATTGATTTTTCTTTTTTAATAGTCATTAATATGCTTTGGCTACTGGATTTTGAATGACTTAAATAGATTTCCAGAATATTTTCTGACTGATGATATATTTATAGATATTATATTAACTTTATAAATTAATTTATGTAGTATAAATATGTAATTTATGATGGCATATAATTCTATCTCAAACATCAGATATGTTTCCATTTGTTCAATTGTGATGACATATCTATTACTAGTAATTTGAAGTCTTTCTACAATTGGTTTGGTGCATTTCATAAAACATTTATTATATTTACCTGAATTTTACTGTTTTGGTTACTTATATTATTTTTTATCTTTCATATTTTTTGCCCCTAAATAAAGTTTACTTCTCTTTAGATTACATAACTTGCTATTTTATATATTAAAGATACAGACATTTTAATGTTAATTTTATAAACTGATACATTGATCTTTTTCTGCTTATTTTAATAATTTTCAATATTAGGCCTTTTTAAATTTTCAAATATACATTTATATTGTCTTATTTAAGAGATAATTCAGCCTACTGTTCTTCAAATTTTCCTCTCATTACTTTCTCTTATTTAATTATGTTAGTAATTTATTTATCATAATATTTAAAAAGAAGTTGATTGGCATGGTGTTGGCACCAAAACAGACATGGAGACCAATGGTACAGAAAAGACACAAAACAAATGCACATAAATACAGTTACCTTATACTAGTCAAAGGTACCATAAACTTATGTTGGAGAAAAAATAGCTTCTTCAACAAATGGTGCTGGGAAAACTGGAAATCCATATGTAGCAAAATGAAAGTAAACCCTTATTCCTCATCCTGCACAATACTCAACTCAAAGTGGTACAAGGATCTAGTCTTTAAACCAGAGACCCTTCACCTACTAGAAGAAAATGTAAGCCCAAATATACAACATGCAGACTTAGGAACTGACTTCCTTAATAAGATTCCTAACGTGCAAGAAGTAAAATCAAGAATCAATAAATGGAATAAAATCAAACTAAAGAGCTTCTTCACAGAAAAGTAAGCAATCAAGAATGTGAAGAGATAACCGATGACAGGATTGGATAAAATCTTTGCCATCTACTACTCAGATAGCCCATCAATCTCCAGAACTCAAAAAACTTAACACCAAACAAACAAATAACCCAGCCATTAAATGAGCAAAGGCACTGAACAGAAACTTCACAGAAAATATACAATTAATAAACAAATATATGAAAAAATGTTCAACATCTGTAGCAATCAGAGAAATGCAAATTAAAACCACACCGAGATTCCACCTCACTCCAGTCCTAATGCTAATTATCAAGAGTACAAGTAACAATAAATGTTGGTGAGGATGTAGGGAAAAAGGTACACTCACACATTGCTGCTGGAACTGCAAATTAGTGCGACCACTCAGGAAAGCAATATGGAGATTCTTCAAAAATTTAGAATAGAAACACCATTTGACCCAGTTATCCCACTCCTTGGTATTTACCCAAAAGCTTTAAAATAATATAGTGATGTGTCCAAATCAATGTTTATAGCAGCTCAATTCACCATAGCCAAACTATGGTGAACACAGCCTAGGTGCCCTTCAACAGATAAATGGATAAAGAAAATGTGGTATTTATATGTATACAATGCAATATTACTCAGCCATAAAGAAGAATAAAATTATGGCACTTATCAGTAAATGGATGGAAATAGAAAATATCATGCTAAGCGAAATAAGCCAATCCCCCCAAAAACAAAGGTTGAATGTTCTCTGTGATAGGAGGATGCTAACTCACAATAACGGGGTGGGTATGAAAGAATAGAAGTATAGGAATGAAGGGAAGGAGGGGGAATGTGAATAAGAAAGACACTAGAATAAGATGGACATTACTTTCCTATGTTCATATATGAATACATGACCAGTGTAACTCCGCAACATGTACAACCACAAGAATGGAAAGTTGTACTCCATGTACATATGAAATGTCAAAATATAATCTATTGTCATGTATAACTAAAAAGAAAAAATATAAAAAATAAAAAAATAAATAAATTTTAAAAAGTGATAATACTAAGCATCATTTTCTTGCTTCAGACTTCAATGAGAGACTTCTGGCATTTCTCCATTAGAAAGACACTGATTCTTCAGTCTTAGGTGTATCTGCAGGTATGCATTTATATAAGTGTGTGTATATATACATATATATTTACATATGTACACATATATACACATACATACTTATATACATAAGAGCTGTTATCTTTATTCTATATATATGCTTATATATTATATACATCATTGTATCACACAAATAGCACATAAATTTTGTGGGTAACCAAACCTGCAAATATAAGTAAAATATAATAGTGACACTGTAATTGTGAAAGTTTGAATATGTTGAGGCTCTTTATAATAGTTTAGAGTCATACTACGATAAGATAGATTCATAGGCAGATACTATAGTCTTTACCATAAAACATAATTCTTAAGGTAAATCTACTATGCTTCATTGTTAAAAATAAAACTCCAGAATTTTCTTGAGTGTGAAATATGATAAAAATCACAATAACTGTGTTCTGAATATTGTAAATAATTTAATATGGCATTCACAGATGTTCTTGTTACACAAATTTTTATTGTGGTAAAATGACAATGTTTTCAAAAAATCTTGTTATCTAATCTTGTATCTGTTAAGCAATGGTATCTAGCTTGTCCCTGATGCCCAGAGCACAAGAGCTCTGTGGAGACTGGGGGATGTGATATCATTTGTGATAAGGAAGAGTGAGTAGGGCAAGGTGTTTGAGTACACACAGGATATAACTTTGACTTTCAGAATAAAACACTTTGTGTAATTTATTTTACTCAATTTCTCCTTCCCCTTTTCCCATTCCAATTATCTCTCTTATTCAACTCCTATTACAGCTCTCAGCCGCAGGCAAAGTGGCATACAAGAATGATTCCTCGGAGGCAGACATTCACTCTCATCCCTGGATTGCCCAATAGCCCCTCTAAATTTTGTGACTTGAATTCCCAGAACACCTCACCCTTACAATAGCAGATGGTGACCCTGAAATGATAAGTAGAAGCAAAATGTCCCAATTGCTTATGGTAACTTTAGTTGCTCAAGGTCAGAACAACCCAGTTATCTGTTTAGAAATCCCCAGTGAGGAATTGTACCAATTTTCCCTTTCTTGTGAATGAGTCTGAAACTCCAAATGCCTTGTGAAACTGGTAATGTGAATTTGAAAATACAAATCTTCTTCCTGGCAGCAGTGTCTTTAATCTTCGGGATGAGACTGAGCATCCTTAAGACTGTAAAGTAAGCAAGAACTTGCTTGAGTAAAAGTAGCTAAAAAGAAGATGCATTGCAGGTACTCTGGAGTTTGACCTCAGTTCTGTAATAATAATGAACCCAAGTAAAGGAGGTTGTGAGGGGAAATTAATAAATAGGAAACACTTTTCTGAACCTCATTAGGATTAGAAAAGTAACCCAGTGAATTAGGTGTAGCCATCATATTCATCAAGGTAATGTGTTGAATTCTTTTATCATTCCTGTAATGGAAGCCCCTTACTTAAAATAATCCTAATCATTAGGAATTTCATTCTCATCTACAAATATCAGTGACTATACAATTAGTCAAGACCTGTATTGCTACTGTGCTTAATTATCGACATAGGCATAATTTCTCCGAAGCTTAAAATTTTTGATTTTTAGGATTGATATTAAACAGTCATCAACTAAAACATGCTACACTTCCCCATCCATCTCTCTTACCTGAGCCAAGTGACTAATGGTGTTCTCCCAATTGCTGTAATAGCCATAAATGATTGCAAGTATACTATAAGACAAGTTTTACATGCATTCACTTAATCCTCTAAAATTCAGTCAGTTATTATTCTGTGACTATATTGTTTTTAGACAGTGGAAGAAACTGAAGTTTAAAATTTTTACATGATTATATTAAAGTCCAACTAATAATAAATTGAAAGTGGATATTTGACCCAGGGTTTCCAGACTCAACAGTATAAAATCATGATTATATTTAATAATTAACTGAAATTTGTGAGTAAAGTATGCATGACAATAAAAAAGAAATTAAGGTATTGTATTGGTAGGTTAGAAATTGGTAGGCCTTTGGTAGGGGAAATGACTGACTTGAATTATTGCAAAATTTTACTATTTAAAAAGTATCAACTAAGTTAAAAAAATAAAGAATCTAAGAATGTGTAAATTCTCAATGTAACTTATGGAAGAAAATAAAAGTAGGAATGAGAAATACTCAACTGAACATTGAATCACACACATGACAACACACACCACACACACACAGAAACAAGCTTATACATATACCTTAACATATACGTACATATACATACATACTTTTATGTAGTGATTCAATACTTCCTCATTTGGTTACTATAAAATTTGTTAATAAGGAGCACTATTATTAATTTAATTAATGACTTACATTGCAGTACACAGCACCCATGCCAACAATTGAAATATACAAGTATATGGATTAACAGATTGATTAGAGTAACATATAATATATGCAAAAGATCTCATTTCTATTCCTTCATGTTATCTAGTTGACCAATAGAAGTAGTTGTTGAAAAGAAAACATTTTGTTTCGAATTCATTTTATATTGTTTTTGAGAAAAAAATGTTAAGTTTCTAAAAATCATAGAATATTGCTACTTAACAGTATAATGACAAAGTTTGGTTAAAACAAATACTGTATCTTATTTTTGTTCATGTCAAGATGTTAATACTATACTAGAAATAGTTGTCAATATTTTTGGATAATCAATAACCATACATTTTAAAGGCCTTATCATTGATTTTACTATAATGGGACATGGCTATGTACTATATTATAAAAAATAAATTTGTAAGAAACTTTAACTTATATCAACCAGGAACAATTAGGGTGAACAGTTTCTAGTTTTTTTTTTTTTTTTTTCCTGCTTCCTCTGTATCTCATCCTGTGAAAAGTTCCTGTCTTTGTTTCTGAGATCAACTTGCTATCCTAACCTTAAATTAAAACTATGTTTATAAAAATAAAAGGTACAAATTTTAAGTAAAAAAGAAAATACAATAAATACCTTATAAAGCATCTAAAGCATTACCCTAATAGAAATTGTTTTTTCTAAAGGAGAAAAAACATTAGTTCAAATATTATAGCATATTTCAGTATTCTTAAAATATTGCAGTATCTTTTTTTGAAAAACTAATTATTACTTTTAAAATAAATTTCATCACTAATTTAAATTTTTGAAAATCATTCATACATTTTGGCTTAGTAATATCTATCAAAAATCTCTTGAGTACAAGACATGCACAACCCTAACTTAAAATGGTACACATTCTCAGTGGCTCATAATACTTCATTGAATGAGTCACATAATGTTGTTTAAAAAAATTATTGACTTGTAGAAAATTCTGATGCTTTGACATATTTGACTCCATGGAAATGTTATAAGCCAAACTATATGGGCATTGACTAAATAGACTCCATTTTACCTTGAGACTCCATGTTGTAGGAAATACTTCTCCCATGACAACACCCCACCTCTGTACCCATCAACAGTTGGTTAGCATGACATGTTTGGCAACACAAAATGGCAATTCATGTATAATGAAAACTTATTCTCTTTTTGACTCCTATTTTCCTAAACAATGTACCATGTCAACAGTGATGTCAACAGTGATTGTCTAGATGTTAGCAATCATTCTTCAATTTGTACCTTAAGTAAGGTCATTTTGACCCACTTCCCCTTTCTGCTAATGATTTTAGATCTCATGATGTTAGTTTTTAATTTTAAATCATAGCAACAGACACTTATGATTGATGTACTGACTTATGGTATAAAAGCCCCTACCACCCTATGGTTGGGGCTGTTCAACCAATAGCCATTATGGGGGGCATTGTGTGAGACAGACAGTCGGCTGACTAATAAAGACTCTCAAATTTGGACTTCTCAGTGGTAAATGGTCTGTTCTTATGTTGTGCCCCATAACAAAAAAATAATAATTTGTTATCTCTCATCATGTTTGTGGGTCAACAATCCAAACAGGCAGAGCAGACGTATTCGCAGTGTGTAAGGTCTCATGTGGAAGATGAAAGCTCACTCATTCACATGCGTCGGCAAGTATTGGCTCCAGGTGGAACACTAGGAGAGCATTTGGTCAGTAGTTATTACACAGGTCCTTTGAATGTGACTTGGGCTTCCCAACAATTGTTCACCAAGCTTTAAGTGCATATGTACTAAGTAAGAGAAAGAGCCTAGTAGACACAGTATTTTCTTTTCTTTTCAAACTTTTTCAAATATTGTCACTTGTGCCACTTTCTATGTGACTATTGTACAGGTCTGCCCAAGTTCAGTGAGAGGTGTCTGCCTCCTGACATAGGCTTTTCAACATCAGATAACAGGGATATTTTGTAGACTGAAATGCATTGTGTTATAATAGTTTGAATTTAGGTCCACTAAATCAAATAATTCCAATTCCTCCTCTTGCATAAACCCCAATGTTTCTTCCCACTAGAGTCTAGCTGATTGTCTAGGATGTCACCATGTAAATAAAGCTCAGGTGCAAATGGATCTCCTTTGTTGGAGTTCCCAAAGTACAGCTGTTTACATACAATCCCTTGCATTTTGAAGATTTATGAAATGAAAAGTGAACATGCCTCCCATATCCAATATACAATTGTTATGCAGACATGGTGTAATTGCTACAGACACCCCTATTCAATGAGGGAAAAAATTGAAAGAACGCAGGAGACACTGGTCCACAAAAATTATGAAATTCAACTAAGCACATGATGCTTGCTGATTACTTGATTAGGATACAGTTCTATTTCCTGGGAATGATTTTCTACAGCTGTTTGATGTACTCTGATTTCTTGGATACCTTCTGAGTCATCATTTCTTCTTCAAAATAGCCAACATTTGCAGCCTCAGTATTTTTCCTGCCTGTTTCTGTTGGTTATTTGAAGTCCAAAGGATTCTTTGTGTTTTATACTATTCCCACCTTTTTATTCAGATCTACTTCCGTTTCTATATAGTTCTCTTAAAAACATTGTGGGTTTTCTATGGAACTCACGATGATATGCTCCATTGAAAGATACATATAAATTTGGGTACTATGCCCATATTTATTTTGGACTTCCTATAGAGCTATTGTAGGGTGACACCACTAAGATTCTTTCAGACACTAACTTGTATTGAGGTACTAAATTATAACTTTTATAAATCTTAACAATGACTTTTACAATCGCACCCCAAGCTTGATTTTTAGATTATATTTTCTAATAATGCTCTTGGTATAAGAGTGATTTAGAAGTCATTTACTAATTTCAACATCATTTGCCATCTGGAGAGGCTAAAAACTAGAAAATACACGAATTTTGATCTACAGAAAGCCATAGCTCATTTATCTTTTTTTCAATCATTCTTTAGATTTTATTTGTGTTAATCTCTCCAATATCATTTTAACTTGGTCTTAAAGTCATTGATTCAAATTTCATCATTTTCACCTGTGCGTGTATATGTGTGTTCCTGTGTGTGTAAGAACTATACTTTTAACTGTGTAGCTATAAATCATCTTCAGTTATTTTGGAATTGCATTAATTTTAACTTTAGTGAATTAAATAATAATAATCTCCCAATTTTTGTGGACCAGAGATTTAGGTAGAACAGAGTAAATATTACTTTTTTTTTCTGTTCCATAATGTGGAGTACTTTAGGAGACTTTAAGATTCAAGAATGAAATTGTCCAAAGACAAGTTTGCTTAGAAATTTGGAGTTTGATTACAGTTGTTGGTTGAAACACCAACCAGAACTATTTTCTTGAGTTCTACCAGGAACATGAACCACCAGGACATGAACTACCAGGAGTCTTGTGCTTCCAGCAATATGGTGACTGAGACCGCAAGTGATCTAAGAGCAACAGGAACATGAAGAAGTTGTATTATTTTTTAAAACCTTTTTATTGCCTTTTAGCTTCATAAACCATGCAGGATTACTTCTGCCACTTTCTACTGGATCAGGAAGTTATTATGCTCTATCCATTTTCAAGTAGAGTGAGAAGCATAGCGTCACCTCTCGATAGAAGCAGATCAGTATCAAAACCCAAGGAGAATATATGGGATTGGATCTGTATCCATGTGGTCATCTTCAGAAAATTCAATTTGCAGCATCCAGAAACTTGACTTGGCTCAAAAATACCCCAAAACAGTAATTCCAGAACTCATGAGTAGGAACTTAGATGAATGGCAAATTATACAACATGTTTTTTTAAAAGCACAATAACAGCACCAATATTTCAAAATATAATGAATTTTACATCAACATTCTGTAACAATTATATAAACGACACTTCCTAAAGTCTCCCTGCACGTCCTGCGAGGGCGAGAAAAAAGGTTCCTGTCGGAGGAGGAATGGGCAGACCGTAAATTAATCACTAAGAAATTTATTTAATAGAAAAAACCACAGGAGACAATTATCTTTTGAATCAGGGTCTGGCTCTAACAAAATGGAGGAGCCCATGTTCTCTTTATTTATAGCAGTACAGATCAAAGGGACATGGAGGAGCTTCTTCTATGAGAAACAGGATGGGATGGAGTTAATCAAGTCATTATGCTCTAGCGGGTCATCCCAGCAGGGCCTGCAAATTTCGTGGGTGAGCCACTGCACAGAAACCACCTACTCCAAGCAATCTGGAACAATCTCTCATGCTGGCCGTGGATGGTGACCCACACTTAAGGTTAAGGACAGATACATAAAACAATATATATATTTTTAAATTAATCACAATTTTTTATTTTGCTGAGTGATTTCTGGCTACTATATAAAGAGGAAAATCAATGCTATTATAATTAAGGCAAAATTTCACAGTTATGTATGTAGTATATCTGATTAAATAGTAATCAATCACAAATTATATCTGGACATATCAATAAAAAAATTGTCAAAATTAAATTATTTGATTGAAATATTTTTCCTGTAAGATATTAACATTAATTATCATAATTTACTTGATTTATTTGCCAGCAGTAGCCTCCACTGTGCATAAATGGGGTCATAGTCTTTAGAAAATGTTCAAGAAAGTAAGGCTAAAGTGAGAACAAAATAATGCATACCTAAGGTTTAAAGCCATATTTCATTCTTCATTCTTTATTCATTTCTTTCTACAAATTCCTGTTTCCTGGTAGGTTAAAAAAAAAAAAAAGACACTGAAATTATGGTCAGAAAAAAGCTCCAGAAGACAGAAATGTGAACCAATCTTCTGGTCCTTTTACCAGAAAATTTGGATAGTAGATGGTCAATTTTATATTCTTGTGGGAAGTGTGGGCAGTAAAATAATTTCTGTGAGGTTTTTCCACTTGTATGCATACATAATTAAAGATGTGCTCCCTTCGCCCCATCTCCCAGAACAGTAATAAGGTGCAAAAGCAACAGATTTACACTTGAGGTGAACTACAGAGAGAAAGTGTTTTCCCAGTGAGAAGGTTTCATTTTTCTTACAAGAAGCTTTAACAATACCTATCATTTATTGCATCCTTGGCACTTAAGATAGGTGAATAGCAGGCAGGACAAAAATCAAGTAGCCATTATCATTACCATCACTCTCATTCATCAACAGCATATCAGTGCTTTGTGCATATGTTGAATAAAAAAAAATCCACTATTAAGAGTGGATTGATGGATAATTTTAACTATCTCACAACTTTGCCAGTGAATGACCTAGTAGAAGAGATTAGAACCCAGCATAAACTCTGTCATTAGTGTAATCAGTAGAATCCATTACATTGCTGCTTATTTGTCAAATATGTTCCAATTGAAAGTTGGAAGAAAGAAATCTCACTTGCTTTGTCTCCCACAGGAGGCATGTGCTTTGGCTCAATAAGCTATCAATCACAACATGAATGACAGACCAAAGGATAAGGTAGAAAAATGTCTGGTCTATACAACATTCCAGGCTATTTCAGAAGAGTGAGCAGACTTCCACAAGAATTACTTGTGTGTGTGTGTGTGTGTGTGTGTGTGTGTGTTTGTGTGTGTGTGTATTTTGTGAACACATGCAGTGTGTATATGCTGTAATATGCTTACATTTTTCACAGGGCAATGAGAGAAATGTTTTCATAATACATGACTAAAAAAGGTATTGGTAATGCTCAAGATTTTAAAATATTTGTTTTCCTACCTGCTGACTTGTCAAAAAGACTCCAAATACCTTGTTCTAATTTTCCCATGATCTACGTAGGAGTGTAAATGAGAACCGTGATTTTTATGGAGTTTGTTTAAGATCCTCTGTGTACTATGGTATCAGTGTCTTTTTTTTTTTTTCAAATTCCAGCATTAATAAACATTCAACTCCATTTCCTATAAGTGGTAGCTCTTTAACCTTCACAACAGGTCCCAGGAATGTAAAAGAAAAATTCAGTGCTGCTGACTTTGAATTTGAACAGAGGACATTAAAATTTCAAGCTAACCTCTGTGAGGGCAAATTTATTTCCAAGTGATAGTAAAACAGCACATTAAGGAAGCTTTTCCTGCTGTTATTTCCTCCCTTTGCTTATTATTATCTTCCCAGCATTCCTATACACATTGAAAGTACAGTATGCATGCAGATGTGGGCCATTTAAGAGTAATATCTGCAGAGGACAGAGTCTTGGACAGGTCCTCATCCTTACTACATTCTCATGATGGTAAGAGGGAACAAAATCAGGGACCTTGCAAGGAGATTGTGAAACTGACTAAAAACCAATGAATCACAAATGATTTTCTATATTTGTAATATTTTTTCAAAATTGAGTATATTTTATATCTTGATATTTAAGGAGGCATATTTATAGTTAAAAGTATATAGAAAGCAACATTAATCATGACATACCATATTATCCAAATATATTGGAGCATAAGGATAAGAGACACTGATATTTGCTGATGACTATATGGATTAGTCATCAATTCACTTGAATCAATAATTTCATCAAACGTGTGTGGAATACTTCCAAGCAAACACAGTATGAAATGCCTCAGCATCAACTGAATACAAATAAGAATTCTTGAGTACATTTATATAATATTTAATATCAAAGCGATTTTAAGAAACTCTTTCCTTTCAAAACATGTAAAGCAAGAAGACTCCCACTTATGTAATAGTCATGCTTTGCTTAAGTACAGGTTTTCAGAAAAAGATCTTTAAGCACTCTTTTTGTATGAACATCAGAGTGTGCCTTCACAAACCCAGATAGTCCAGGTCACAGTCTAAACTTTGACATAGTGATACAATTGAGATGTAAATGTAAGGTATGTAATGCCACTGCTGTCATAATATAGCATAATATAAAGATAGGAGCACCCTCTATAATAATGGTAAAATTATAGTATATTAAACACAGAAACCAGGAACATGGTCATTTGATCATTCTTAAGTGTTACCTGGTATACATCATTGTATATGCTCTACATTTTTATGATTAACTTCAGTAGGTTTGATGACAGGTTCACTACAAACACATGTAGTGTGCACTGATGTAATGCATTTTGATATCATGACAGCTATGACATAGCTAGGTGGTAGGAAACTTTCTGCTTCATTGTAATATTATGGGATCTCCATCACATATGCAGATCATGGTTGACCAAGACATAAATATGCAGCACACATTTATGTTCAAATTAACTCAGTTAAGCCTATAAATAATAAGGTTATCACAACAGTGATGCTGCTTTCCTAAGCTCTGCTTGACTCATGTGTGTTAAGTGTGACTTTTTACCCTGGTCAGTGGGAGTTTCCATCTGGGAACCACTTCAGGTCTTTCACAGAATGATGGGTAATTATTCAGTGTTAACTAGCTCACTAACTGTAAATTAAAAAGTCTAACCTATTATCTCCATTCAATTGAAGGCATCCAACAATATGGTTCTGAAGCTCTTGATGAGGATAAACATTTCATTTTTAATAAGACTGAACAAAGTTTTTCCTTCAAATTATTTCCAAGGAATTTCTGCTTTATTCCAGGAAAACTCTCTTCTTCTACTCTCCAACTTGGCATCTACTAGCCCTATTGTCTGGTAAATGAAAGGTCTGAGGAGGTCAGTAAATCACAACTTCCTCCCATAATCATCCCAGATATTGAAAAATTAGGAAAAATGCTTTTGTTTTGTTTTTATTGACAAAGAGTTCTTCATGTTTTCTTAAAATATTGAATAAGCCCAAGTCAGATTATTTTAATGAAAAAGCAAATATTATAAATTTAGAAAAAATTAAAACTGATGGAAATTTGAAAGTTTTAGGCATAAAACAAAATGTCACAAAATATGCTGGACTCTCCCCACAAAAAAAGAAACACTACTAACAACTATTCTAGTTAAACTTACCCATCAGCTGCTCTTTTGTTTATAGCATTGTGTTTGAAGTTACCACATTACACCTCTTAAAATTAATGTTTTGCATAAAAGGCAAGCTGAACAATTAGGAAATTTCATAAGGATAAAAAACTAAATATTACTTTATCATTGAGCACCATAGATCAAAAAACTAAAAGTATAGGTGAGCCATTATTCATATTCTTTTACATAAGCAAGCGAACAAAAATGAAATATGACTCTCCAAAAGAGACATCCTGCCAAACAAGATCATATAACTAATGTACATTTATATGACTTAACATAAAATAATATGTATGAATTATGCATTTATCATTATTTGTGATTCTATGCTGTAATGGACTTTTTGAATAAATAACCAAATGCTAATTATAATATTAAAGATAAAGATGGGTTCTATCATAATTTACCAAATTAACTTAGAATGATTCCTTCTATGTATTAATATTATGCAGCAAATACTAATTTTGAACATCTATAGCAGTCAACATAATTAAGTGTGAATGAAAAGATAAGCCAAGAACATTAATAATCTAGGAAAAGGACTTTTTTGCAACATAGATTTCTATGACCCAAGTTTCCCAGTTGCTGCCTGTGTTCAACCGTCCTTGGGTTTGAGATGAATTTCAGTGCTCTTTCTACTTGGTTGTATTGTGATTATGTATACAATTGCAAATAATTTAATATGCTACCTGCCCTAGGGGAAAATAAAAGGGAGGTCATTGGCACCTGGAACGGCTCTGCAGGATCAGGAGAAGGTACACAATCCTAACACTTGCCTCCCTGAAGGGAACAAGAAGAGAAGAGTGATGCTTTCAGAAAATGTCTGACAGACTCCAAGAATCTCTACCTAGACTGACTGGTGAAGGACTTTCTCTCCCGAAGAAAGTCAATAAAAAAATGGGGATAGAGCTGTTTCTCCAAATGCAAAGACAGCAGTGTAATATTTGAAAGAACACACCCCCAAAACTCAAGAAAATATGAAACCATGCAAGAAACAAAATAAAACTGTACTGGGTGATCCCAAAACAATGAAGAGCTATAAATAATACAATGAAGAATTCGAAATAAATTTCATAAAAACTCAGTGAGATGAACAAGAAAACACAGACTAATCACTAAACAAAGTCAAGAAAACAATATGTCAACAAACTTAAAAATTCAATCAAGTTATAGGAGCCATAAGAAAAAAAAAAAAGAAATGAGATTGGTAGCTTAACTTGCTTTTCCTTAGACATACTTAGAACACTTGATTTAGCCTACAGTTGGGAAAAATCATCTAAAAGAAAGACTATCTTATAATAAGGTATAGGATATCTCATGTAATTTATGAATACTGGTATCCAAATATAATGACAACATGGCACATTATGGAGTAGTTGTGGTTCACCCTTTTGATAGTATGGCTGACTGGGAGCTATCACTTACTGAAGTTGCCCAGCATTACAGCAGAGTATTAAAATTGCTAACCTGGGAAAGGACTACAACCTTAAATTCAAATTAAAGTTTCAACTGAATGCATATCAATATTGCCTCATTATAAATCAAACCATTGTAAGTCAGAGGTCATCTGTACGTCCCTTTATTGGTTCTTTCCATTATATCAAATTACATTTGCATATATCCCCATATATTTCATCTGTCAGTGGGATTTGATATAGTTTTGTTTGTTTTTTTTTTAATTCAGAGTGAAATAAATTTTCACTTTGTAACTGAACTTTAATTATATTCAGGTAGCAATTTAAGCAGCTTTAAAAGGAAATGTTTCTGGCCTATCTTATTGATTGCTACAGCCATATGACAAAATCTTGCCAAATATTAAAAACCACAGGAATTATGTGAATATTAGAAACTGTTTTCAGAAACGTGAAGACACAAATGTCTTCAGAAATGTGAATTTCAGAGAGTTTTTGTGACCCATATTTTCTTTCCCTACTTATTGTTTTCCTGGTTATAATCTAGAAAAATAATGAATCAAACTCAAAAATAGAAGCCTAGGCTGAGGATGATGGGGCATACAGAAAGTAAGATATTTTTCCCTGGTAAACAATGAGCAATTATACAAGATCTGGAATGCCTATTCCTAAACTTCTTTTATAAAACAAATAAATATGTTCATATATTTTAAATTTATAGGATTTTTGTTATTTTTTTTTCTAGAAAGTAATCCAATTCCTATTAGATATATAGGTTGATTTCATTAGGCAATCAACTTTAATTTCAAAATATTAAAATTTTCTTTCAAATTTTAGGAATAAATTTTTCCAACTCTAAGCGGATTTTCTTCCAATGTTCGCTGAGAAAATAAAAATCTTTTTAAACTATTTTGGGTCTTGCTAAAATGTAACATAAAATATAAAGCCAGATTATATTTGTCCAACGAGGCACATGGACAACAACCTCCTCTGCTTTCCTATCCTGAATTTCTATCACTTACAACTGTAAATTGATTAGTGTTGGCCTATAAGAATTTAAAGGATGTAAATCACATTATCCATTTTGTATATTTAACCATAGAAAACACACAACTTTATAATATCCCTAAAAGAACAAGATATTTGGACAGAAAAAAATAAATGCTAAGTTTTCATGTACAAAAATTTCATCTAAAGAAGCACCTCTATTAGAGTACTAGCAATATTAAAGTTATATAGTACATTAAATATATATAAAGCATATATATATATATTAAGAATGCATACATACTATACACACACACACATACCATCAAAGTCTCTGAAATGGATGAACATTTTGGCAAGAATCTTGCAATAATAATACCTAATCATAGTTTATTCACTTTCAATCATTCCTAAATTTGAACCCAACAAATTTAAAATGGTAATTAGCTACCTAGAGTCTTCATCTGGTTAACCATCTCAATTTAAAAATGACATTTAATCAAGGGAAAATGAGAAAGAAAAATAGCATTTGAATGTATTTCTTTCCAGGGCTTATTATCGTACATGATAAGGTACTTAGGGAACTTTATATGTGAATTACTTTACCCAAGATTTACCAAAATGTAGTTGATAAACATTTTCCTTTGAAATGCATCCGATGATTTCACCAGTCCAAACCAATCTTAACCATCTTATTCCTGCACTAGTTCATCTTCTATTGCTTTAGTTTCTGTACATCACTGCTTTCAAGTTCCCACATCATAACATGATAAACAATCACTTTTCTTCGTTGCTTTAATCAAGTTTGTTCACCCTATGTGCCATTTCTCTTATTGTCCATTTTCATTGCTACCACACTGGTCCCTGACTTCAAGCACTTTAAGAATTTAATATTACTGACTTTATGTCATATTACCTGACCTAGAATTTATAATATTGCAGTACTGCATAAAGATAAAATTCCTCTGGCTTAAAGAGCCTCCATAATTTGTATCATAAAGTTTGTCAAACATGTGCCATCTGTTTCAAACAGGTAATAATATCTCTGAAACTTTGGTGTTGACTTTTTATCCCCTGAAATTGTATGTTATTTTATATCGTGGTTTATGGCCTCGTAAGCTTTCCCTTAGGTCTGTCTTTATGTTGATCTCAAATCTTTGTGTTTTCTAAAATTATTCATATTATTTAGCCCCTTTTAAATACTGAGATTCATTTTTCATTGTTATCAGGACTTCCTCAGTTACTTCTTCCTGACAATAATAACATGCTAGCAATTGGATACCTTCTTATTGGAATTTAATCTGTGGCTTTTATAAGCATCTCATTTAGAAGGATTTTTTTCTTAATGCCTACTGGTTGCTTTGCTATGCTGTTTGGTTGCCTGTTTGAAATCTATCATATGTATGCACACTTGTTTAGAAGAGCACAGAAAAGACAAGATGAAAAATTGTATTACTTAACAATGTCAATCAAAGTGATATTAAATTCATATACATAAATTGGACATATATTCAGTGGTAACATTATTTCTAAGAATCTGTGATAATATTTAATACAATATTCAAGGTTATATTTAAAAATAAATACCGTAATTCCATATTTGAAAAAGAAGAATCTAAAATTGAGAGGTCATTGTTTGCCAGAAGTCAATCACACTGCAAATGGTAGTGCAAAAATATACACTCAAATCTATTTGACCCGAAAGCCATTTTGTTCCGAAAATGAAGCTTCAGCTTCGTATCAGCAGTAAGGAAAAGCTTTAGTTTGAAAATAAGAGAAATCATTTGAAAGTCATGTGGAAGAGATGTTTTCTCATATCACTATGGTAGCAGAGTAACTGGAAAACCTAGAAAAGAGAAACACAAGATTCTCTACATTTAATATAATAAATAGATGAAAAAGAAGCATTAGCCCTCTTGGCACCAGGATTTTCAAGAGCTGAAGTTTTCTCCCTCACTTTTGAAAGCAACAGCAAAGCATTGTACATGGAAGTTTTGGACAGGACAGTCACTTATTTGAAGAATAGCAATTTCTCAATTGTTTCAAAATAACAGTCTAACAATGTCCTTAAATTTATAACGTATAATTTTAAAATATGATGAAAGTAGGTTTGGTGCAAACTTAATTTTTTGTGGCTAATAGACACAGGTTGATTGCATGTACACAGTCAATCCCAAATTAACAAGATAACCCTTATATAATTAACTCAGTTCAAATACAAGGATTGATCAGTCCTTCCCATCACTGACAGCTGTGTTTGTTTAACAAAAACACTGCATGAGCTCACTTATAGGTGGAATGTAAAAAAGTTGAACTCATAGAGAGTAGAAGAGTGTTTACCAGGGGTGGAGGTGGGAATGCAAAGAGATGTTACAGGAAGGATCTACAGTGTCAGTTATAAGATTAATAAGTTCTACAAAACTAATGCACAGCAACATGACTATAGTTAATAACAATGTATTATATGCTTGAAATTTCCTAGAAGAGTAGATCTTGATTGTTCTTACCACACATATAAAAACCAGTAAATATTGAGGTAAAGGATACATTAACTAGCTTGATTATGGTGCTTCTTTCACAAATTATATGTATTTAAAAACTAATATTATGCACCTTAAATATACATATAATTCATTTATAACTGTTAAACACCAATAAAACTAGAAAAGAAATCCCTCAAATCAAAAACAAATAGTGACAAAACAGAATATGAGGAGGAATGAACTAATTCTATTATTTCCTAAGTGATCCTTAAATAACATGTAGAAGACAGTATAAATACAGATATTTTAAATTTCTGTGATGTCTATTATTGGTATCAGTATTCTGCTGGGAATTTTGGATCCTTACCAAAATATTAATGGAATTTTATATAATAAAATAGGAGCAGATTATTCATTGGATTTCTAATATAAATTCCAGTTATGTTCCTCCAGGGCTTTATGAGTCATTTACCTGTGTGCATAAGGTCAGAAAAAGAGCTGCAATATATCCACATGTTGGGATATTAAAACTGTAATTGATTTGTGAAAACACCTGAACACCTGTTTATATATACATATGTTTATTCTCCCTTTTTGGTTCAGTATAAATTTATTTACAGACATAACCTGAATTGAAGGTAGTTTTATTTATGTTTTTTATATTTTTATTATATGATGATGCAAAGGTTATGCTCATTCAATAGTAACTTAACTTTGATTTTCGATTTTGATCCTTTCCCTGATAGAGGGCTTAAATTCACTACTTGAATCTGACTGCTTATACACTCAGCATTGTTGATGATCCTTTCACAAACAAAGACTATCTATGTAAATGAAAGTAGACACCAATTCCATTTGGTGAGTTAAATATAATTCAAGCTTCAAAGTAAATCACCACAGGAAAAGGATGGAAAAACGAACTTGTAGAAATATGTTCTTATTGACCAAATTTACTACCTTAATTTAGATTTGATGTGCTTATAAAATTTTCCTTGCACTTATTTCAACCTAATAGGTTTACCTGATATTGAAATTAAATTTATTTAAAATTCTTGTAGACAATTCAGTTTGGGATGTCCAGGCTTATTTAGAAAATAAGAGTATGTTCTAAATAACAATTAGAAGTTGGATGGACCTTGTTTAGTAACCAAGTGTCACTCCCAACCCATTATGACAAGAAAATATTCTAGAAAATTTAGTTTGGCCAATGTCACAGAATAATTAAATTGCTCTTGCACTTTTTTCTTCTCTCTCTTTTTTTTTTTTTTATTCTTTCAATAACATCATGTAGCCTGTTAAAATTATTTGTTATTCTGTCATGATATAAGAGATTTCAATTTTAAATTGATTGTAATATTGTAATTAAGAATGTATTTTGATTTGTAGAGTCCTAAACAGAAGCAATTATTCCATTTTCTAGCAATATACATCTGCATATCTGAAGGCATGGTCAGGTCCTGAGGGTGCTGCCTCATTATAGAGCATGTTAGAGTAGTAATTATTCAGAACAAGAGGGAAAGAGAAAACTGTAAAGTCCAATACATTTTTACATAATGTGTTAATTCTGATAAATACAGTTTGTGATAAACACTGAATTTCAGCTCATTTCATTTTTAATTTGTCATAATATGCTTTAGAGAGCACAAAGTAAAGTCATTGATAGCTAGTCAGGGATATTACAAACATCTATGATCACCAGACTCTGTGTTATCATTTTCATCATATTAGATTATAAGAATGTTTTTTTCTTATGCAACAAAATTTAACTCAGTTAAATCTACAAGTTCAACTCTGCTATTACTTGCAGAATATATATATATATATATATAATATACATGCTACCTATATATGCATATATATATAATTTGTATAAATAAGATAAAACTCATGAGAAAAACTTTTCTAATAACATAGAAAGTTTTGCCCAGAAAACATACACATGATCATTTAATTACAAAGAGTTCTAATTTATTTTAAATCTTCTTTTTAAATAGGAAGAGTTAACAATGGAGTTAAATAACAAAAGATAATCTCATATGACATGAGGAATCATATCTACTCTGCTTTGTTATTGTGAATGGGGAGGGATAAATCTCAAATAAACCTAATCCAAAATGAAACATATGAAACATTTTATTTGTGGGGAAACAGAATTCATGAGTAGTATCAAGTTTCTGTGGAACTCCTATAACAGCCAGATTATATCCAAATAATTATATCAGCAAATACCTTTTTAATAGAACAATCAAATTTTATAGCAAGGAGTGCAATAAAATCTTCTTTTGATAAAATCTTTTTGATCATTAGTCATATATGCAAAAGAAGGTAAATAGATTTTACACCATTGAATTCAATACTATTTTTAACAGAAATGACTTAAATTTTTAGCAGTATGGCTACTGTCTGTAGGAGGCAAAGATATGCTAACTTTTATATAATTAAAAATTTTACTTATTAATACTCTCATAACATTTTCTTCATGTGTACATTTTATTGAGGTTTATCTAAAAGCCAAATTTAGTCACTTTTGTCATTTATATGTAGCAAATGTAATTATTATGATTATCTTGAAATATTCCAAAACACCAGCAGAGCTATTTGATAAAATACATATAAAATATATTCCTTGATACACTGGTAATAAATCTTCTTATAATATACAATTCTATTCACTGATATACGTAATGTGTTACCTCAGTTTCTCAAAATATCATGGTTTCTATGATTTGTTCACTAGTATTAGAAGAATAGCATTTATTTAAAATCCAAAATTTGCAAAAAAAAAAAAAAAACTAAAGAATATAAGGAAAGTTAATTTTTAAAATATTTATTATTCTTGTACTTAACAAATTATATGTGATCAAAGTAAACTGTTTTATCTTACATGAATAACAACAACAAAAACAGATAAGAGATTAATGTTAAATTCATGGAAGTCCAAGGGTAGAAGTCCTAGGGTGGAAGAAAAAAGTTCTTATATAAACAATATTATATGTGAAAGAAACTGTATTTTGAGAATCAAACATTGAATTATGGTAAGCCTTTCTTTTTGTCTATGATATTCTCTTTTACATAAACATGTACTAAAAAAACTGAAACAATCATTCTTCACAGAAATAAAATTTGTTAGACCTAATGACAAGTACCCAGGCCAAATATTGCGTTTTTAAAAAAATTCATTGTTCTTCAATTTCTTAGAAAATGTTTATATCATCAAAAAGGAATTGAAGATTGTATTGATGTTATAATTTTTGTGGTTTTTAACTGCTCTATCACTGTTATTAAATAAGGTTAAGAATGATGAAAGATATGAATTAAATGTACAAAATCAATAAGGTATGAAGTAGTTTTTTTATGTTTAGGTAAATGTGATGATTTCAGGATGAGTATGAAATGCCATATTGTCTTGTATTTGAAGATATGTGTACTGGACAGGAGATGATAATTTCAGGAAACAGAGATAAACTAGAACCAGATATGGACAGAAATTGCCTGCTGGACTAAGGTGTTTGAACTTGATCCCAAAAACTTCAAGAAAATGCTAATAACTCTAAGTACCAAACTAAAACAATAACATCATCTGGTCAATCTGTGGTTTTGTTTTGTGTTAGTTCTATCTTCAGTTTTTTTAGTGTTCCTTCAGATCTTTTTACTTTTAAAACAATATAAAGGAAAGAAAAACTGAAATAATTCTACCTTCATTATTAGTTGAATTTGATTTTGCTGAATTTGAGTTTGTTAGGGAAATAAAATAAATGACAATGGAGCAAGTTACATCAAATAACATAGCTCAGAAGCTGAAGTTCACTTCAGATTTTAATATACTGCAGGAGGCCTATATGCTTCTCCTTTCCTTTAAAATAGAATGAGAAGTTTTACAAAAGATTCTGTAGACAGGTATATATTATTAATAACAAAATTATAATATTAAGAATAACAAAGAACATTGTTTATTTGCTTAATACCTGCTGGCACAGTGCTAGCTTCTTTATATCAATTTATATTTATTTAATACTTTCAGCAAGAGCCCTAAGAAGTTCATCCTACCTCTTATACTGGCTGAGATGAAAGCACAGTTAACCTTTTCTCAAGATTATTACTTTGGTCAGTAATTGGACATTCTGTTCTACAGAATTGCTGATTTATACATTAGTGGACCATTATGCCATCTTTCTAATTTTATGACATAACCTGTTAGGAAATACAATAGTTTAGGGGAGACATGTTAAAGCATCAGTTTCACTAATACCAGCCTGAAGAAGAGATGGCAGGAGACAAGATGAATTCTCCCCTCTTCAAGGGACAATATTAAAATGTCATTTTTTTTTTCTTCCTGGATTAAGAATCTGCTAAGACCTGGAGCTTTCTGTCATCTTTTGATTCTCACTTAGTTTAGATTTTATATTAGTGTATTAATTCAATATTGAATAATATTTCAAATTTTTACTTAAACATCCCTTGCAATAGTGCAAGCGTTCACAACATTCGTATTTCTATAGGACCCAATTTTTTAAATACAAATACTAACTAATCATCTTTAAGGGGAAGCAATAGCCCCTGGAAACTTTATCCTTGAACCCTGAGTATGGAAGGAAAAATTCTGAATTTAAAATAATTGAAGCAGATCTTTCTGTGAGTCCCAGAGCCTTTTATTTCCCCAAATTTGGCACTCTTTCAAGTTCTCCTCCTCTGTGATTTTATCTTCATTACTGTTTTCTACTTATATCTAGCTCACACTTCTTTCAGTTCTAGACCTCAGTATCCAAATGCCTACTTTGACTTTCCTCTTGGCGATCTCAAAGGTATTATTTTAGAGGAAGAATCAATTTCCTACTCCTGATACTTCCTTCCATGAGCATGAAGTTCCAAAATTTAAAAAAAATGCCTGGCCTTGCTCCACTGCCTTATTCAGCGACAAAGAAAAAAAAAAAAAAAAGGTCTTTTTGATAGGTGAACTAGGGAATAAAAGACCAACCATGCATCAGCCAGATAAGCTTTGTCCTGTTTGAAATAAGGAGTAGTCAGGGATCGTGTTTTCTATTCTGGCACTTCCCTCGTTCTTCACGGTTAGCGCAAAAAAAGGGAGAGACCCGAACAAGTGCAAACTCCACGGATCAACTCTTTTATTCAGGAACAAAGTCTCACACAGGAACGGGGGTGCAGAGATGAAATGTGGAATAGTGGAAACTGAGTCCCCCACAGAGAAAAGGCCTGAATTTATATAGGTTATTTTGAGAGGTGGCCTAGTGAACATATGTCAGTTTTGCTTAGTCAGGAACGTGGGCCTTTAGGTCAAGGTCTCTGGACAGTGCCTAAAAGGGATTTTGCTTTGGAGGAGATAACGCCTCCTAGAGACTGTTTTCCTTTGAGGATAATAAAACATCCTCTTTGCCGGCAACCAGCATCTGGAAAGCATTCGTCTTGGGAGCTGAGAGCTATCAATGCCTGACCTTCATTTTTACTCCCTTTTCTTGTCCCCAGGTTTCACTATTTTGGGAATTTTTATTCTCCACATCCATTATTCACTGTGTTCTATTTATCTAGCCACATGAAGAAATACAAGAAAAATTTAGACTTGGGTGTAGCAATAGAACAGAAACAGATTGTTAAGATTCAATTTATTTTAAGATCCAAGAAATCATAAGGGAGCAAAACAAATCTTGCATAAAAAGTAAACATATTTTTAAATCCTGCAAATCTTAGCAGTCAACATTACAAAATGCTGTATTCTGTCTTCAAAAGGTTATTGCTTTGGTCTTCAAACAGAAATTTTAGAACATAAATTGCTGGGCGCGGTGGTACATACTTGTAATCCCAGCAACTCAGGAGGCTGAGGCAGGAGGATCACTAGTTCACAGGTAGCCTCAGCAAAAATGAGGCACTAAGCAACTCAGTAAGACCCTGTCTCTAAATAAAATACAAAATAGGACTGGGATGTGGCTCAGTGGTTGAGTACCCCTGAGTTCAATCCCTGATACCTCCCCCATCCCCCCCCCAAAAAAAAGAATAAGAACATAAACTGATTAAATGAAGACACATTAATATAAATTAAAAGTTCAGTCTTAGGTCTAATAATAAACCCTGCTCAACCTGACCTATCTATTCATCTATAAAATTCACTCTCAAAAGTAGAGAATAAATATTCAGAGTTAGCTCTAACAATAAGGATCACAGTCCTATTTTAAAGACTTTAGAGAAACAAGAGTACAAAAATATTTCAAGGGCACAACATTCCCCACAGGAGATCTAATTAGTGGCTTGTGGTCATTCTGAGCATTCTACTGAATACATCTGTCCTCCTAGATGTCCAGTATTCCTCCATCTGCTTTGTCAGCTAATTCTTAAAGGCACAATATGAAACATTGCAATCAGCAGATTAAAAAGTTGGGTCTTCAATAGAAAAATTTCGACAGCAAAATGAAATAGGTAGAAATAATGGGAAAAACTTGTAATCAATGAAGTATTAGAAATACATGGGTTGATCATTGAAAATATAGAACTGGTTACAAAGAAAAAGTTACAGAATGAAATGTTTTCAAGGTAGAAGGTTTACAAAACATAAGGGTGTGGAAAGAGTTGGTGTGTTGTAATATGTTATTTTTAAAAACAATAAGCTAATGTAATTGAATGGTTTTTATGGATTGAGTTTGAACACTGGAGCTACTGTATTGCTATTTTAATTCTATTAGGAATCAAGTTCTGATCCAAAGTTATATTCTGTTAGTAATACAAAAGAAAAATATTGTGCCAAATTCTGAAACAATGTATGAAATCTCTTTCCTCACAGAGTTCATCTGCCAACAAAACACTCATTCCAAATCAATAAGTAAATAACTCCAGAAAAATCAAGTTGGAAATGAATTGAAATAGAGTTAAATTATAGAGGACAAAAATAAATCTTTTTACAATGCTGAGACCTTTCTGTGATATTTCAATCACAGAATACACCTGCATATAACTAACTTAAAATTGTGGCATTTGTGAATTATAGATCTTTTGCCCATTTGAAATACTGGTTAAGTAAAAATGGAGGTATTTAATCTCATTTCATTCTCCTTTTAAGAGTTTGTTAAGCAATACACTGGTAGTGCCTGGACTTTCAGTTCTTCTTTTATTTTTTTTTAAGTCAATTAGTGTTCAGTTGATATCCCACGATGTCAATATTTTAAGAAAGAAGAGAGAGGAGTGCATGGCTTCCTAGGTACTCTATGAAACTTCACAGTGTCATATCAAACACATTTGATTTGTCCATGATTTAAAATCAAGAAAAGAGTTACTAAATTCATCTGATTAATGGGCCCACAGGATTACCCACAGATTTCAACTTTAGAGAGGAATGCTCAATTCAAATAAATAAAAATATTCAACAGTGTACCTTACTTAATGAAAATCTGGCATTAGTAATAGATGTTAATATAAGCCAAGGAGAACTGTTAAAATAAATGGTAGACACCTACAAAGAAATTAGTTGAATTGAATTGCATACTACATAAAATTATTGAGTAGATAGTATTGAGCAGAATTTTATTACTTAAAATTTCATAACTATCTATTAACATAAGTGTAGTGATAAAATTATACTACAAATAGTTGGTCAGATTACTTAAATGAGAATGTCAGATTAGATCAATTTGTAATAAATTGATGAAAATCTTCATTTAAACATTTATTTCATAAGGTATGATTGCTTTCAAAGAACTAAGCAAAATTATAATAGTAGTTGGACAAAATAAAATAATTCTAGAACTAAATATATATGTTATATATATATATATATATCATTATATATATAATGATAAAGGACACCTAGAAAATTCTGATTTCATTTCATGTTCTAAATCTGCTATGTTTTTTTATTATAAGTAAATAAGATGAAATTCTTTATAAATAAAAAGTATGTATATGTGTATACATATGCACATAATAGCATACAATATGCATACACATGTTAGTGTGTGTACACATCTAGGTAAGTGTGCATATGAATACATATATTTATTCACATGAATATGTACATGCACACATATGTACTTACACAGACACAAGGTGCAAGAAACAGTATAAGATGATGTTAATGTAGCAATGGGAAAGATGCAGAAAAACTCTCTAATGTGTTAGATCAACTATAACTCAAGCACTTGCTACCATTGTAGTTTGAAATAATTTTAAATATTTTAGGAATTTATTATTATTATTAGGTTATTCCTTCTCCTGCAGCAACCATACCTGATCAGAATTGACTTGTATAGTAGCAACTGCAAATACGTGTGCTGTACCTTTGGAACAGATACTTACCAGATATTTATAGGATAAGGGATATTTAACTTTTATTGTGCCTCTCCTCATATTATCATAGATAAATTACAAAATTGAAAGTATTGCTTTCTCTCTTAAAATGTTGCTGAAAAGCAAACAGATATTTAGTTGAACTAATATCCTGACCCTCTCCTCTATTCATTTCTCAACAGCATAAATTATTTTAGGTATTGTGCTATGAAAGTTGCAGGAAAAAAATAGCTATAAGAAGAAAATGGAGCAGCATCTTTGATAAGAGATTCTCTCTCAAAGTTTAGTAGAATAAAATACAAATCTCCATGATGGAGTTGTGCACAGAACTAGAACTCAGGAAGTAGATGCTAGAAAATATGAGAGTAATATTCAAATTATACTAAAAATGTTTTCAATAATGACAAATTCACAAGAAATTTTATTTTGTATTATATCTGTTTAAGAGTTCTATGGAAGGATCCTGAGATTCAGTTTAGTTCAAGTCCTATTCTGTAAAGATAATGGGATATACATATAACAATATGTTCATGAAATGCAGTGTATGAAACACAGAGATTTTGGAGAATAATTTTGGTTTCTGCTGCAATCAAGTTATGCAGCTTCATATCTTTGAATTTTGGTATACTGCTATCTAAAATGAAAAAAAGTATTAATTTTCAAAGTTGAAGTTAAAACAATTATGAAAACTCCTGTATTTGTCTGTTTAGGTGACACAGTCAGGGATGGTCACAGGGACAAAGGACAGATGCATTTTGAGGCCTCAACTATGACCTATTACACATTAAAAGTACCATAAACACTGGATAAGCCCAAGCACTCAATTACGTCAGGGTCTTAAGAGAGACACCTTTGCTAAAAAGCACAGACACTTCACTTGGGTTTACTAATACCCAGTGGATAACCAAAGAAGAATATAGACTTGGCATCTCTACCTTAATGCTGCATGTTGTATTGTTAACCCTAAACTTTGGGTCATATTCTTATTTAACTCTACACATAGGCATTTAAGGGGTGTTCCTCTAAATCTGGTAATCTATCCCCTTCAAGTATAATACTATTCAGAGTAACTGAGTTATTATACATAGATTAAAAACAACAGCTTTTATCACATCCTGTTTCAGACCCCTGGAGTGGCACCTAGAAGTCTTCAATTATTATGGTATACCTTTGAGGAACAGTAGAGTCTTGCAGGCAGATCACTCCATGATCAAGATATCCCTGATTAAGAAAAAGCAGTCAATGGGTGCAACCATTATGGAAAGCAGTATGGAGAGTACTAAGAAAACTTGAAATGGAACCACCATTTGATCCAGTTATCCCATTCCTTGGTTTATACCCAAAAAACTTAAAATCTACACACTATGGTGACACAGCCAGATTAATGTTTATAGAAGCTCAATTCGCAATAGCTAAACTATGGAATCAACCTAGATGCCCTTCAATAGATGAATGAATAAAGGAAATGGAATATTACTCAGCTTTAAAGAAAAATGAAATTTTGGCATTTGCTGGTAAATGGGATGAAATTAGAGAATATCATGCTAAGTGAAATAAACCAAACTCAAAAGAACCAAAGGCTGAATGTTCTCTCTGATATGTAAAAGCTAATTCACAATAAGGGGGAGGAGGTAGGGAAGAAATGGGTTATTTTATATTAGGTAGAGGGGATTGAAAGGAGGGAAAAGGGTATGAGGGAAGGACTGATTGTATGGTGAAACAGACATTACTACCTCATGTGCATGTATGACTGACTACATGACCAATATGATCCTGCAATATGTATACTCAGAAAAATGAGAGATTGCACTCCATTTATGTATGATCTATCAAAATGCATAAAATAATTCTACTGTCATATACAACTAATTAGAACAAATAAAATAAAATAATTTTTTAAAAAAAGAAAAAGCCATCAATTTCACAGGAACTGAATTGCACCAAGAACTCAGGTCCGATAAATATCCTGTGAAACAAATGGAGATTGTCCCCTCAGAAGCCATCTGGAAAAAACAGAACTAAAATAATAATTAACTAGATCCAACCCACCCCATCAAACTTGATAAAAGACTTGTCCCTTCCCTTATTCAGGAAAAGACCGGTTCTCTCTCACTATCTGAGTACTGTTTCCATCGCCCTTCCCTAAGAGGTAACCACTTCCATTTAAAACATTTCCTGATAATTTGTATCCCTTGACCCACTTTCTTTCTATCAGTAATAGGTCAGAAGTTCCTGTCTCCAGTATCAGTGGCATTTAATATTATCTAATTCATTATCCTTCAAATTCATACACTGCCTTGTAAAATGTGAACGATTTTATAAGCATTAAAAAAAAAAAACTGTCACACTCAATTGTACTTTAGTTTATATTTGGCCTTTAACTTTTTCAATCATGTAATCCAGAGCATTGAGTCAGATGGATTCTTTGTCTCTCAACTTCAAGGAATGAGATTCACAGACTGTTCTGAGTGCAAGCAAAATAATAAGAATTTATTAAAGCAAAGTGAAGCATAGCTCTCAAGACTAGGAGGGGACCTAAGAGGGCTGCCAGTGGATGGCTAAAGTTTAGGGGCTTATGTCAATCCATAGGCTTCAGGAAGTTAGTTCCCGGCCCAATCCTAGGTAAGGTACCCATTGTTCCTGAGGTATTCATGCAACGTTTTGTCCAGTTGAAATATCGATCAGGTATTTTTCTTTCTTTGGAGAGACTATGGACTCCAGATCACATATGTCTCAATTTTCTATGGGCTCCAGGCTATGTATGCTCCTATATAAAAATAATTTTTTGCAAGTTTCTCAGTGAAAACCTGCAGCGGCTGTTTGTGCTTTGCTGCTCAGTTACTTGCCCAGGGACCCATTTCCCTATCTGTCTAGCCTCATCTCTTCTTTCAGACCTCAATACCAAGGTATTGAAGTTAATATTTTTATAAAAACCAACTTTCATTTATTATAATGCTATTCAAATATGACTGACAACAGAACTGAGAATCTCTTCCAACTACATTGGCAGATATCAAATTGTCAACATGTTTTTTATATTTGTAAGTCCTACCACTTACTAATACTTACCTTTTTATTTTAGTGTATTTCAAGATTTTTTAAATTTCCATTTTGAAAAAAATAATTTAAGGAATAGAGAGCAACCACTGATTTTAGTTTCAAATACTGCCCGAGAAAGCATATCAAATTATGAAAGTCCTATTTAAAGCATAAATCCTATTATGTTTGGAATACAGTTTCTTGCCTCTGAATTCCATATTGAATTTGATTGCCATTGTGGCTGGCTGTGTTTGGGAGTGGACTTTTTAAGAGGTGATTCAATCATTATAGGGATTAATGCCTTTATTCTAAGACCTGGTCAATATTCACAGGAGCGAGTAAGTTATCGCTCTCATGGAACTGGATTAGTTACTGTGAGAGCAGGATGTTATACTCCAGAATTGTCTCTCACAGATTTTTTTTCTTTTATGCACATGTCTAATTGCCCTTCCAACTCTCACCATGCTCGGAAGAAGTCTGAGATCCTCAATAAATCTTGATATTCTCAGTCCAAAGAACCCTGACCTCAACTCCTTCCTTTAGAAAACACCTAGTCTCAGGAATTCTGCTATAGAAATAGAAAGTAGACTAAGACAAATCTGATAAAACCATTTTGGTGACTTAAAACTTTTATCTAGTTTTGTCCAGTGATTTAAAGCAAGCTGTTTGGTTAAGTCAAATGAACTCTTTAAAGGGAATCAGAGAAATGCTTATGTGATGGTGTGTGTTGTCAGATGCCGCATGAATAAACATGTGTGGTTGTTGCAGGCATGTGCGCCTGTGTGTGCTTGTATGGGTGCAAGTGTTTGTGTGTGCATAGAATAAAGAATGGCAACTAGACATCAAAATTTGCTTAAGGACATGAGATTGAATAAATGTTTATTAAGGGTAAACTACTTCAACTGATACTTGTTTGCATAAGTTCTTCCTTAGGGGATAGGTGCTTAAAGTCTCCTTCAGGGATATTGCTTAGCATAAGCTGTTTGCATTTAGATTCCCTTTAGGAGATGTTAATTGCATGAGCTGTCATTAAAGTGTGGAGATTTAGATCCTTTTAAAGTAATACCCTGGAGTGTGACTGAATAGAGTTGCTGAGGTGAATTTGAATAAGTTTGAGACCTGGAGGCTTGCTCTAGGATGGATAAAGGAAGAAGTGAATTGTCTCACTCCACCACTAAAAGGTAAGCACCTTGCAAGCAGACATTCTATCCCATTGCTAATTTTTCTCCACAACCTAGGGACTGCACCTCACCTGTGCAAGGCACTTATCTCTTGTATGATCAAATGAGTGGACTAATTTTTATCAAGAACTATTTATCTGCTTGGCTGCTATTCATTTATGAAATAAAAAGTTCTTGAAAACTGAGATTCCTTACTCTAAATATTCATCATACCCCATGTTGGATCTACTCCCATTTCCTCCATCAGTCTAGTGATGGTGATTGGCAGACCATCTCTTTCTTTCCTTCGTTTTATTCCTCCATTATCCATTACTGTTGGTTAATTTTATTTAGTTAAGCTATGGTACCCAGTGTATGATCAAATAGCGAGCTAAGTATTCTGATACTTTGTGGAGATATTTTTGTAGATGTGATTGACATTTAAATCTGTAAACTCTTAATAAAGCTGACAACACTTCATTATGTTGGTAGGCTTCATCTTAGTTGAAGAACTTAAAAGACTGAAGTCCCTTGAAGAGGAAGGGATTCTACCTTCGGATTGTTTTTGGACTCAATACTGAAGCATCAACTCCTTTGGAATTTCTAGCTGCTGCAAGTACTGCAGATTTCAGATTTCCAACTTTTTTTTTTTCTACCCTTATTCCCCTTCATTCTTCTCTCTTCGCCTTTCTTCAATTGGTTTTGTTTTGCTCAAGAATTCTCACAAAAATACTCTAATTTTCAGTGAATTTTTGATAGTTGGATCTCCCCGTGTACCAAGTGCAACTGTATTGAATTTTTTTTCATTCTTTTTAATATTGATCATTAATTTGCATTCTAGTCTAACTTTGAAAAGTTTTGAGGAGGTGAGAAATTTTTTTTTACTTATGACAACTTTGCCAGACCCCTATATCCCAAATTAGTGGACAGGGCAGAATAACTGATGAAATTGTTCCAGAATCAGACAGGTTAAGAAGCAGCCAAGGGCACTCAGAGAGTGGGAGAACTCAAACTTTATTTTTACACCGACAGGCCCAGAGGAGATCAAACTTCAAATTCTGAGCCCGCATCCCCTTCTCACATTTATAGGTTATCTGGTGCCATGATATTTATAGTCCTGCAGAGAGTTTCTAGCAGGAAGCATGTTTACAGATGCACAGTGTAATAAGGAGGAAAAACTACCTCTTCTCACAGGCCTTGATAAATCTCTAGCCTTGTACCCTAAGCCTCAACAAGGAAGTTTACATTTCAAAGTGAGTAGTTAGATTCCTAGGTGTAGTTACTTATAATCCAAAAGGTAAGGGTCTATGGTTAATTAGGTTTCCTGAAGAAGGGCTGAAAGAAGGGTAAGGGAACTAACCCTTTCCCCAGGCACTAGTTTTTCAGTATAGAGTTCTTATAATTTCATTTTACAACCAGGCCTCTTTTGTCCATCCATCACAAAATCAGGGTTGTTTTACATTTACCCCTAACTTGGCTAATCTATCTGGGTCCATCCTTAAATAGTCATTTTAAGTTCAGTCATACATTAAAAAAATTTAGGTGTAAAAATAGAGAAATAGGAAGATCCATGTCTCCAGTAGACATTTTGAAGTCTGGTAAAAATGGATTCTTCTTTCCTTTTGAAGCTGAAAATGCATGGATAACTACTGTTTAAAATTTTTAATTTTAGATCTCATGGCATTTTAAAATCTAGAGATTCTTCCTCCATTATTAAGCATTTCCTGAGTAAAAAAAAAAGTGCAGAAATATTTTCTATAATATTAACTATGGTAAACAGAATAATGGCTCCTAATGATGTCCACATTTTAATCCCTGGAATTTGTAAATACGTTGCCTAATTTAGAAAAGAAAAAACAAACATAGAACTAGGTTTGGAGGTAGAATCAATGGGACAACTTAGCTTATTTAAAAGTTGGTGTTTATTCTTGATTTTCCTGTGAGTCAACGGAAACACAAGGATCCTTAAAAGTACTAGAGAGGCGGAAGAGCAGAAAGGACAGAGTGAAAGGACATGAGAAGGATCTACTTGCTAATACTGACCTTGAAAATGCAGGAGAGGGCCACAAGCCAAAGAATGCAGATGCATCAAGAACCTGGAAAAGGAAAATAAAACAGAATCTCCCTAACACCTGCAAAACAAACAAAATATACAGCCCTATAATAACCTTAATTTTATACTGCTGAGATCTGGAACAGACCTCAACCACACTAGAATCAAAATAATTTGCATTGTTTTTATATTTAAGTCTGTGGTAGTTTGTTAGAAAACCAACAGAAAACTAATAGAATAATTACTATGAAACAATGCTTACAATAAAATTAATATCAGCTACAATTTTTACTATATACTATTTGCCAACTGTACTTTAATATTATTTGAGGGAGATAATATATTTGCAGATCTAATTCATTTCCATAACTTACTCAATTTCTTTAGTTATTATTTTCTTCACATAACATGTTATATATATTTAGTAATCTGTCATCTGATAGATTATTTCAATTTACTTGACAATACTAATATACTGGAATTCTTTAGAACTGTAGGGAACACATAGAAGAGTAAACAAAGCACATATTTTGATAATCAATTTCCTAAACTTTGATACTTTGAAATTTTTGTGCTGAAATATTTTCCAGTCATTGAATCAGATACTTTAGGAGGGTTCTAGTACCAACTACATGGTATTATATTTTTTACATAATACCATGATTAGTGGTTTCTCAAAAGCATCAGTTTATGCATTATGATAAGTGTAGCAAAGAATGTTAATTGTTCCCCACATTTGCTTACTTTTTCCTTCCTAATGCTAGGAGCCCTCATGTTTATTTACATTGACCCATTTTGGATACCCATCATCTGTTTTCCTTGTTCCCTTCTGTAATCTCAAGATTAATTTCTTAACAATGGGATTGAAATAGAAGTGCTGTGTGCAACATTTAATAATTGGTACAAAAGAAAAGCAAAAGTTTCTTCAAGAACATTTCCTGCCTTATTGTTGGAATGTAGTCGAGATTCCTCAAATTTGAGCAACCACTAGCCACTTTGGACCTTAGAATCAGAACACTGTTTTAGACCAGGCAAACCCACAAGATCATAGGAATATTTCTCTCTGAGGGTAATAATGTACCTTAGAGCTTTGTACTTCGTTAGTATGAAACTGATTTATATCACATGTAAGCAGCATTTACTTGAGATTTCTGCAACCTTCCAGCCAGAGTTTCTGTATTATACACCTCTAATAATAGCGTTAGATACATGGAGAGAACATATTGAGATCTATGGGAATTTATTCTCCAGTTTTATACTGAATAACATTTATATGGCCTACAGTGTGAAGAAGTTCCATGGAGTTGGGCATTGCAGAGACCCTATTGCCATATCAAATTTTAAAACAATTAAATTATGATAATCAGTTTTTACCTTGTTATATGGTGACACAATGGACATTAAACAAGATTTGTTAGACTCTGAGAACCCATCAATGCCATAAAATTTTAGTGATTGAATTCCATGATAAAAATGACTTTGAAACTCTCTACATTATGCTCTGTATTTCACTGTCATTACAGACCTGTAACCCTCATTGAGATGCAATTTGCTTCTCTTTAGCTGCCCTGGGACCTAGAATAGCCATTAGTGAATACCTCAGCACTGATAACCATCCCCGTATTGATCTGCTGTTGGCAAGTTCACTTTCGAGGCAGAACGCTTCTTCAGGATTTTGTGTTATGTTCTTCCCAAGGAAAAGCACCAATACTTCGTAGACAAACTGCCTTAACAGAAATTCTTTCCTGCATATCAAACGGCATGAATGTCAATGGTCTCGATGACTATGTTTACTACTCCACTGATATTAATGTCACTGAAGTAAAATAATATTAAAAGGATAAACAGACTCTAACCTTCCTCACACCTCCATGAAAATAAAATCATCCAACCTGTTCACTCAGAAAATTTAGATCATTCAAATACATACAATGTTTGTAATTTCTGCTTACCAGTGATTTTAATTTCAAGCAATCACTGGTTATTGTGAAATCATATTGTGACCTTTGATATTTTCTTTTTCTGCAAACATGTTTTTAAAAGATTGGAAAAAGTTACTTTTAAGAAAAGTAACTTTTGTGCAAAAAAAGAATGCACTAATATTTGTTTTGGATATACAATAAATATTTGGAACTGGATATCTTAGAAATTTTTCTTACCAAACTTTCTTCAGTTTTCAAATCACTGTTATCACCAAAAAAAAAAAAAAAAAAAAAAAAAAATCAATACTTGGATCAGTTGGGCGCTGTAGTGCAGACCTATAATTCAAAGATTCAGGAAACTGAGGCAGGAGGTTAAGAAGTTCAAGGCAACCCTAAGCAACTTTGCAAGCTCCTGTCTCAAAATAAAATATAAAAATGGCTGGGGATGTGGCTCAGTGGTAAAAGCACCCCTGGGTTTAATCCTAAGTATCAAATAAAAAATTAAAAATTAAAATATATTTATATACCAGCATCAATTCAACTTCCACTTTAAGAATGTTCCTCTGATATCCTAAAATCTCTTTATATTTTTTTGAATGGCAAATGATGGAAGTTACTTCCTGAGGAAGCTAGAAAAACTAATAACTCTACAAAATAATAATTTATATTAATAAAATACCTATTATTTCCTAAACTCTGATTTTAGCACTTTCAAATACTTATGTGAATTCTCTTTCAAAAGCATTATTTGTTATATACTTTTTTAATTATCACTGGATGGATAGAGAATTTCAGCTTAAACACATGCTGGAGGTCCTACAGATTAAGTTGTAGTGCTAGCCTTTAGATTCAGACTGAGTCTAGGTTCTTTTTGTAAACTGCAAGTAAAAAACAGGAACAAGCCTGGAAACTCAGCAGAAAGGTTAGGAAAAAAATCTAGTTAAATAGCTTCGTGGTTTTGTCGACTATGCAAGTAATGTACATGTTTTATAAAATATATTACCATAGAGAAGTAATTAATATATATCAATAGTTAGCAAAATATGACCCTAGGGAAAAATCTGGCCTGTTGCCTGTTTTTATAAATAAAATTTTATTGGAACAGAGCCACATTCATTACTTTAAGTATTGTCTATGAGTGCATTTTTGCCACAAGGGTAGAATTTAGAAGTTGCAGCAGAGACCATATGGACCACAAAACCTAAATTATTTGCTATCTGACCCTTTACAGAAATTATGTGGAAATGTTTAATATAGATTATTATTTTTCATGGCATATAAGACCTCCAAAAGCTATTTTAGCTTTTGTAATAAGTTGTAAAGTAAAGGGCACCTTTCTAAATTAGAAATATATAAATATTGAGCATGCATATCAAAGTAAGGAGTGAATTATCTTTTTTATCTTCCTATGGGAAAAAGTTGTAAAATATTGTCATTTAAAGAGCTAAAAGAATCTGTACTCAAAATATAGGAAATATAGTACACAGGTATATAGAGAAGTTAGTCCCTAAAACATTTTTTCAGAATTTACCGTTTGTTTACAGTATATTTTTCCCACTCATATTGGACTCAGTGAAAGCATGATTTGTTATTCTTATTTACCACTTTGTTTACAGAAACTTGTGGGCATTTAACATGCAATAGATGATGATTTAAATTTTTGATGAGTGAATACATTTATTAAATGCATCATACTCCACTATATCCAAATGTAGAATAAATAGATTGAAATATGCATAAAATATTAGCTATTACTAATGTACTTCCTATGAAAAAGAACATTTCTTAATTAGTAAAGAAATTAAGAAAAGGGATTTCTACTAATACATATAATTGAAGATGCACAACATTAGAAAGAAAATTAAAAAAAAAAAAAAGAACAAGAGGATTCCTGTAAAGAGGCTTCTTTGGACTGATAGATTCAACAAAGAAATACAAAGGATAAGAATAATAGGTACAAGAACAAAACCTGATAAAGAAAGTCAGAAAATATTAAAAATTTCATTTAAAATCCAAACGCGGTCATACCTATATTTTCAATGTAAAGTGTAAAGATTGAATAGTTTTTCAAGAACTATTCCAAATACTTATTCATAAATATCTTTACAAATAATTGTTTTCTAAACAGTGAGGGTCATGGTAAGGTATCTCCCATAATACCAGGTCTCACAGACAACCAAATCATAAAATTCCTTATTCAATTGAACTCACATGTATCATTTACTGACTTCAGAATAATTCAAAGAAATCAGTGCTGCTTTAACTGTCACCTGGCCGCTTATTTACCTACAATTTAACCAAAATGAGACTATTATGTATATGAGATATACTCAAATTCTAGCCCATTGTGGAAAGGTTAGAAAACCTGAAGGGGAATTTTAAAGGGTAAATTTCTCCTTAAGCAAAGAGAAAAAGTTAAAGAAAGAATTTATAAAGAACACAAATGTTATTGATTTGTATTAAACCGAGGTCACCAAAGACAAAGCCCTCCACAGCATTGAATAATAACATCATAAGCCTGAAAGAAAATGCAACCATTTATTTGAAGTGCCAGTAAAATCCCAGAGTAATTATACTTTGTTCTCTTTATTCTTATTTGACACTGCATTTTCTGTACTGAAAGATTTCATATTGAACTCCTAAATTTCATCCCATAAAGGGGTATCATCAACATTGCACATTTCACATTAAGTATTTCACCAAGAAGAATGTACATTGATCCAATTTTTAAGTAATACGACACTGTACGATTCTAATGCTTGATTCAGACTGAAGTACAATCCTTTTTCTTGAATTGGAAATATATTACAGTAGACATAGATAGCTTCTATACAAGAAAAATATATAAATATATTAAAACAAAATATTCAAACTTACACAGATCTTTTTATGTGTAGAATTTTCCCAGTTCATAATTGAGAAACAATTTTTCTCTTTGTACCTAATAGTTTCATTTTGCAATTTGAAAACAATACAAATTCTATCTAAATCTGTTCAGAACAAATGAAAGCTTAAAACATATATTTTATTAACACTTTCTTTGTACATGATCCACAATTTTCAATGTCATTCTTTTTCTTAGAAAACAACAAGGTCCCTGTCCACAAGGTCAAACAAGTAGCAATGAAAAATATGTGTGTGTACTATCTAGGAAAATGGAAGAGTATTGTTTGAAAATTTTGGACACTTTCACAAAAGAAAGTATTTACAGGTACTGTAGTTGGGCATGGTGGCACATACCTGTCATTCCAGCAGCTTGGAAGGCTGACGCAGTAGTATCACAAGTTCAAAGCCAGCCTCAACAACTTATCAAGACCCTATATCAAAATAAAAAATAAAAAGGGTTGGGGAGGTGGCTGAGTGGTTAAGTGCCCCTGGATTCACTCCCCAGTACCAAAAAATAAAATAAAACAAAATAAAAATAAATAACATGTCGTAAATTACATGTAACAAAGATAATTGCATTTGGATAAAAAAGCACATAGTATATTTGATTTTCTCAAAATTATTCAGATTTTGTGGTTTACCAGATATTTTGGTGCCCAGTATAGTTTTATTTAAAGCTTGAAAATTATGGAAAAAAATGACAGAGAGACAAACTATCCCATAATTATCATTTATTTTAAAGCATGTCATTCTGGATTAGACAAAATTTACCCTAAGTTGCTTAGCCATCTTAAACAATTCACGGTGTTAGTCACAATTATTGGTAGTTGCTTTTGAGAATAGCTTATTTTTGTATTCCTAGACTGAATTTTCAAGACATGTCTACATGTATTTTATATGCATTTTTGTGAAGATGTGTATATTTTATTTGCTTGACTTGAAATATTTAGTTTATTCTGTTGATTTCTATCTTTCTAAGGAAGGTTTTCATGCATTACATTTCAAATTATTGCTAGTAATAAATCCTTAGTATTTATCAAGCAGTACACAAATCCTCAGCCATATAATCAGATCTTTACTCCCCTGAAATATTTCAGCTGTCAAAATCTGGTTGTATTATCAGGTATTATCATGATATTATTTTTGGATTTTAGGATTATCTTAAACAATGCAAAAATTTTTTCCAAAAAATGATCAAAATAATAGAATTTTTCCTATTTAAGCAAATTTCTTTAAAGGTTCTTAGTGACTTTCTTGGGGACCTTTGAGGACATCTCTATATGGTTAAGAATGAGTTGCTGCTTCTTGCTACTCTATGGCAAAGAACAAAGAATATAGAGGAGTGAGTAAATGTAGTCTTTGGAGTTTGACTGAAGTTAAGTTATGCTACAGATTCATGGGATTTGACGTTACTCAACAGCTTTAAGCCTCACATTGCTTATCCATTAAATAAAATTAATGTATTAACTAAATAAAATTTATAAAGCTCAGTACTTTCATGACACCAATATGCAATGAATAAAACACATATTATTATTTAGAACACATGGTCTACCATCATATTTATTTAAAAGGGAAAAAAATCAAGCAATAAACCAGTTTCTAATTAGTTTTCATTTTTCTCCAAGGAATTAACTCCAAGGAAGGAGGGTTAGTACCTTAGAATTATTAATACAGTTCTAGATTTATGAGTTAATATACTCAAAAAGGATAATTCAGCACTATGCTCTCTGTTTGACTTTTTGAGGGCAGGAATAATAATTTACTCACTTCCAATTTTTTTTACAGTTGCACGGTGCTCAGTGCATTGTAGGTTCACAAGGCACATATGCATGCTAAACAAATAGGGCTGGAAAATTGTTTAAATAAATTACTTGAAAATTTCATTTTTACTAAACCAGAGACAAAAGAATATTGTCTTTACATCCAATCTCTCTGGAATCAGACTACCAGGGGTCAAACCCAGGTTCTTCTACTCACTAGTTCCGTAGCTCTGACTGAATACCTACTGCTGGATTTATCAACTTTTTCTACTGTAAAAATGACCCCCAAATCTCAGTGATGCACAGACACAAATCTTGGTTCCACAGATTAGTTATGGTTATGCTTGTACTTTGTTCAACTGGTTCAACTGTGATAGACTCCAGCATCTACCCAGTGTACAACTTTGCTCCATGCTGTTTCTTCTGGAACTAAGGCTGAGTGACAGAGTTCAAGAGGATGATAAAAAGAAAAAGAACCTGTGAGGCTTCCCAGAGCATCTTCTCAGATAGGCACAATTTCCCCCTTTTCCACATACTGCTGGTTAATAAAAAAAATATCATATGACCCAGCTCAAAGTCCATAGGTAGATAAATATACTTCATCACCCTATTAGGAGGAACAGAAAGGTCCTAGATCAATGGATACAGATGCATATTCATGTTATAAGGAAGAGGCAGAATGAATGAATCCATCACCAACACTGACTTTGTGCATTTTTTGCTGATTATGTTGGCAGAAGTACAGAAGTAATGAGATTATCATGAAAATTATAAAGACATTTTTATGGTTTGAATGTAAGGTGTTCCCCAAAATTTCCTGTGTTAATGCAGGAATATAAGAGGTGAAATGATTGGATTTTGAGAGCTGTAAACTAATCATTCTGTTCTAATTTGAATGGACTGACTCTGTGATACTGTAGGCAGGTTGGACATAGCTGAAAGAGGTAGCTCAAAGAGGATGTGTCTTGGGATCTTCCCTGTGAACTTTGAAACTTTCTCTCTCTCTCTCTCTCTCTCTCTCTCTCTCTCTCTCTCTCTCTCTCTCTCTCTCTCTCTCTCTCTCTCTCTTTCTTCCTGGCTGCCATGAATGAAGCAGAGCATCTTTTCAGCATGATGTTCTGCCTTGCCTTGTGACCAGAGCAATAGACTTGGCTGAGCATGAACTAAACCTTTGAAACTGTGAGCAAAAATAAACTTCTATTCCTCTAAGAACAACTTAGAGGTATTGTCATCATAGTGACCAAGAGCTAACATGGATTTTATGTGAAAAGCATAAAGCACAGTGACTAGAAGTTATCAAATGTTATATTAATAATTCTCATTAACATTATGCCTCGTTTTTCAGTGGTCTCAGTGATATCAAGCTCTTTCATATTTGGCATTCAGAATTACTGAATAAGTTCTAAAATTTGGTGCATGTGTTGTTAAACAGTTTCCAGTTTCTAAAATGACTACTGTTTTAGTCAGCTGTAACAAAATTATCCATCCAGCACAATTACAGAGGAGGAAAAGTTTATTTGAGGGCTTGCGGTTTCAGAGGTCTTAGTCCATCAAAGGCTGGTTCCCTTCCTTGGGGCTCGAGATGAGGCAGAACATCATGGTGGAAGAGTGTGGCAGAGGGAAGCAGCTGGCATCATCAGGAAGCAGAGAGAGAGTCTCCACTCTCCAGATACAAAATATATACCCCATAGCCATGCTCCAATGCCCACCTCCTCCAGCCACACTATACCACTTCAGTTAATCCCACCAGGGATTAATTCACTAATTGGGTTGAAACTCTTACAACCCAATCATTTCTCCTTGGAACCTTCCTACATTGTCTTACATGTGAGCTTTTGGGGGACACCTCACTCTAAACCATAACAACTACCATGATCCCTAACTTCTATAAGCAAATAAGATATATAAAGATATACTTATAAAGTTTTACATATATATCTTATTTGCATATATAGATACATATATTTATCAACAGGATATATATATATTGAGAGGAGTTATTATCTAAATAGCGGCATTTTTTTGTCCCCTCATAAAAAGAATAGTTACTTTGACTACATATTTCCTTTCTGTATTATTTCCAATCCACAACAAGAGTTTCTGGAAGAATTGTCTACCCTCACTCTTCTCCATCTTCCTGATATGCCTTAATCCTTTGTAATCAGACTTTTATCATGACTGTTCCTCCAAACTGATCTCCTTTAAGTCTCCAAAAATTCTCCCACTCCCAAATATAAATTAGAAACTATCCAAATTTGATACTCTTCCCAAAACTTCCTACCCCCTTCCCTTTTTCTTCTTAGAATTTAACACTATTTAACATGCTATGTATTTTACACATCCCTTAACTCTCCTGCTTACCTGTCTCCTTCATCTAGAATTTAGTCTTCATCTTTGTGGGTGTGTTAACCCATTTCCTTCACTGCTGATTCTTTGGTACCAGAAGAAGCCCAAACATAGATTTTTAAGGTCGAATTTCTTTATAAAATGATGGAATGAAGAGGTATTACCTTTTTTTTTTCAGATTACTGGTTCTTGAACTTGTATACTATTAAAACATTGTCTTCCTTCTTGTTTTTTTAATAAATCATTCAAATTATTTTCCAAACCGATTACATTTACTTTCAGTGTCCTCTGCCAAGTACTTTACCCTATTATCGTATTTCAGTAGATAAATTCCATGATCTAAATAAATTTCTTTAAATATTCTCTTTCCCTTACCAATTTTATTTCTATTCTTATTTTTAAAGCTAATCGCTTATGGATGATTTTAAATTTATATTCCCATGCTAGAACTTCCCTTCATTTTCCAAACTCATGTTTCTTTGCTTCCTTGTAACTATGCTTGAATATTTTCTAAATGTCTCAAATTCATCATGACCATGACAGAAAAATTTCTGTTTCCTTCTTTGTAGCCTGTTCCACACCTAGAATTACTCATCAAAGTAAATGATGTTACCACCCTTCTATTGTTGAAAACTGAAGCCCATCAAGTACTCTGTGATTTCACATAGCCTCTTGTATCCACTTGATCTGTCATCAGAGGCATAAACACGTGCGATGTGATAGTAAGCTGAAATATTATACTATTTCTACACTAAAAGTATTTAAAAGGAATTCACTCTTTCTTGTCATTTCACTAGTGTACACTATCTTGTTAATATTGAAACACCTTAATCATTTTACACTATTTCTTTTTCCTATTCTGACCTTTCCTGAATGAGAAAAATAAAAAAAAAGAAAGACAAAGAAAAGAAGAGAAAGAAAGAAAAAAGACGACATAAAACATTACATCATCATCAGGTGGTCTCTGTATTTTAAAAATTTCTCACTGAGCTTGAAAAATAATCCAACTTATTTAGAGGTTTATGAGATTTTTCTGAATCTGGACTGTGTGCTCTTATCTTCTGTTTCTCCTACTGCACTTGCTTCAGGAATACTATTTTTCATCAGCTATTAGGAGAGAAAAAATGTTTTCTCTCTTTTTAAACCCCATGAAATTGAATTTGTTTTTCCAAATACCTACAGTTTTCCCCACAACTCTTCATGAGATTGACTTCATTCTACAAATCCCAGAATAAACATGTTCTCCCTGAACATTGGTCCCTGACAAATCTATTCAAAAATAAATTACTTATTATTCTTTCTAGTTGATAGTCTACTTCTTAGTAGCACATGAAAACCTGCAAATTTTTCATAGATTTTTTCTTGATTGCCTACAGGTAATTATAACGTCAGCTGCACTTTGGCCAGCCCATGCCTTTTTCATTCACAGTCCCTAACCCATATTGGTCATAAATCAGGAATCAAGAAATATTTGTTGAATGGAACACTGAAAATATTTCTTATAATAATCTCTTTTAACATTTGCCTTATAGCACTAATGATTTCAACACAAATTTGATACCTTCTACCCAGATAATTTTTATTCATGAAAGGTTCAACAAACCTAGAGAGTAACCCTATCTAACTGTATTTTTCCATTGTAGAACTAAAATTCAGAGAGATGCAATTAATTGCATTCAAGGAAAAAAAAATGGCCCAGATCTAATCTGAATTCAAGACCCATGTTGTGGTAAATGATTATATGCTTAAACTTCAATCCTCCACCTTACAGCAGTGAATATTATTGAAAGAACTGTGTTCCTTCATTCTAACCTTATATCTTTAGTCTTTCTCTTTTTGTATTCAGAGTAAAAACAAGTTCTTCTTATACCTTGATTTTCATTGGTATGTGAGGATTGTTATAAATATTTAAAAATGCTAAATTAGGACTTTGAAAAGCATTCCATGGCAAAATCTTACATACTGCTTATATCAAAGTACTGGTATAACTTGATTATCCAGCATGTTGGATGAAACTGAAATGGTAGCTAATCAAATGTTCTGGACGAATTAAAGTTTATTCATGTTGCTGTAAATGATTCTGTTGCCCACTGTTCTAAAAGCTTTAATATAAAAGCAACTACTTAGAATAATGTGAATCAAAAATGGTTTTGTACATATCTAAGGCATTTGTTACATATATTTCTCCCACTTCTCAACATGTGTGAATACACAGAAAAAGATCTTTAAAGTCTAGATGTTCAATGCCTCTAAAACAATTTGCTTTTTCTTCTCTCATAAACTTCAATTGAGAGCCACATTTTACAATGAAGACCTGTGCTACAGTATATTACAAAAGTTTCTGTAAAAGTAGAGACATCATGGAATGAATAGGATCTCAAGATTTTCAATTAATTCCTATACCCACTGAAAATTAACCTCTGAAATGAACCTCACAAGTAAGTTTGATTTGTGCTTAAAAGTTTTTAATCCAGATATTTTACAATTGAAAGAACATAAAATCATAGCTTCATTTCAATAGCATAAAAGATAAGTTACCATTTACATTGTATCAATTCACTTTCATAATATTTTAACAAGATGCATATAATTAATTGTATTTTGAATATTAACATGTTTATTTCCCAGAATCTTTGTTTATGTTCTTTGATGAAATTTAGAATCCATGCTCTCTTTTGCTTTTCAATTATGGTTAAGTAAATCAAGTATTGTAGTACATTTAATTATTGCTTTTACATACAAAACAATGGCATTGTGATGATGTTATTGGTGAGACCAAGTCACTAATTGACATTATTGATGTGTTTTCTTATTTTACTAATATACATCTAAGAAAGAAATTAGAAAACATCAGTAGTGTTTGTTTTAAAATGTTTTGTATTTTTTAATTGTTTTATATTTTTTCCTTGTATTAACACTCTATAAATGAAAAAAATGCAAGGACGAAAGGAATTGGGGAGTACTTATATCGTAACAGAAAACAGATTTCACCTATCATTGATAATTATTGACTGATGAAGGCAAAGAAAGATACAGCCTAAATTGTATGTGTGAGGGACTTGGGCAGATTAGAAAATACCATATCACCTCAGATTTTAGAAACTGCAAGTATATAAAAGCATGAGTGTGAAATGGGGAAAAATTAAAAGAAGATTCACTGATGCTTCTCCATCCCTATAAGAAGTATAACTCACCCAATCATTTCTCACCCTTAAAAGGGTGAACTGGTAACAGAGTTGGGTTCTCAAAATTAAAAGAGAGAAAGAAAGAAAGAGAGAAAACAAAAGAAAGAAGGAAAGAAAGAAAGAGAACAAGAGAAAGAAGAGAATTAACTAGAAAATCTTGAGCAGCTAACATGCTAGAGAAGAGTCCCATCTAAGCATCTAGATACCTCAATGCTTGATTGCTGGTTCTCTGCTTTTCACATCAAAGTAGGACATCTCCCAGTTGAAAGTCCAACCACAAAATTTAGGTTCAACATCAGCTTTATGAAAAATTATTTTCTAAATATAAATGAGAATTCAATGATTACCATATATTTTAATAAGCCCAGAAATAAGAACATGGAAACCCAGATTAAAAATGAGGAAAAAGGAAGGAAAGAAGGAAGGAAGGAAGGAAGGAAGGAAGGAAGGAAGGAAGGAAGGAAGGAAGGAAGGAAGGAAGGAAATGTGATCCTTGAAAACGAAAAGTTCAAGGAACAAAATCAACCTAACAATACATGAGAAAAACTCTTAATAAGATGCTGCACCAGTAACACAAGCATTGAAAGTTATATAAAGGAAATTTTCAAGTATTATGAACAGGTGTTTGAAAAAGATAAAAATCAATAGAAAATTTGAAGCAAAAGCAAAAGAAGATATCTCAAAATTGAGGAATAATATAAAGAAGACAAAATATGAGGGAACAATAAAACAGAAGACTGATTCATACTTAAAGAAATGTATAAGAGGTTATAAAATTTAACTTATAAAATAAACATTAAAAGAATAAGAACTGGGTTTAATGTTTCACTTATATGGAGAAAAAATCAACATCGAGATACATCATTTTGACATTACAGGAATGCAAAGATAAAGAATATTCCAGCAAATTCAAAGAGAATATATCATCATTTTTATAATAATAACAAGTACATCAATAAAAGAATTAAGTCTAGGCCACCACCATTTCCCTATTGATCTGTGCTGTGTGCTAGAGGCTTTCACTGTGACAGAATCTTCCCTGACAAATTTCTTTGAATACATTCTGATAAAATAAGAAAATAAACCTGTAAGAGGGAAGACCAAGGAACTAAAAATAGAAATATGTTCTAAAGACAAATGCAAGAATCTGTTCAATAACCTGAAAAACAATCGGTAAGAAGGATAGGAACAGGTTGGAGTTGCCTGGACAAAAGTAGAAGGAAATAAAAAGCAAGTCCAGAGATTTGCTTGTCTTCGGGCAAAATTCTGGGGGAAAATGACTGAAAACAAAATAGCATGAGAAAATAAACTCTTCACAGCTCATTAATTGACTTTAAAGTAAAAGTACATACCTGATAGTAATAATAAGAAACATATTTTCATTTTCAACTTTCGGCATCACATTGTACATACAACTAAAACTTAGTTTCCTAAGTGGAAGATTCAGTTGAGAGATATAGATTGTAGTCATTCATGCATTTAACATTTTAATGATTACAGCCAGTTGTGGTGGTACATGCACAACATTCAAAGGACTCCAGAGGAGCCTGAGTCAGGAGGATTTTAAGTTTGAGGAAAGCCTCAGCCATTTAGCCAGAACTAGTATCAAAATATTGAAAAATATGGGGATGTGACTCAGTGGTAGATGGCCTCTACATCCAATTGCCTGCATCCCCCCATAAATAAATTAATTGTTGGACTATTTCATATAAAATATATCATTTCTAAACACACTCAGAAGAAGGAAAAATAGAAGATATAAATTCATGAAATTACTTCCCTCATTTCTCTAAAGTCTCCACATTATTTGTACTTTGGAATAAAGTAAAAAGTAGTATCATTAATATTATAGATTTATATTTTCAATTAAGTAGTTAAAATGAATTACTTTCATACATAAGTGTATTAGTTGCCATACAAATTACTGCAAACTTAGTGGCTAAAAACAATAGCCACTTTTGTCATAATTATGGAAGCCCAAACCAAGGTGTCAGAAGGATCAAACTCCCTCTAATGGCTCTAGGGAAGTTTTCACCCTCGCCTCCTTCCGGTTGTGATAGTTCTAAAATCTCCCTGCACTGGGCTATGTCATTTCAATCTCTCTGCCTCCTATCTTCAATAAGCCTTCTCTTCTGTGTATCAGAGTCTCAAATTTACCTTTGTCTTATAAATGTGCCTACCATTGATTTATGTCCAATACTATATCTAAGATGATCTCATCTTGAGAACAAAAATCTTTTTTCCAAATAAAATCACATTCATACTTTCAGCAATCAGGAGAAGAACAGATCTTTGGCAGCCCCCAATGATGCAATGCTACTCTTTACAAAAGGAACTATTGTTATCTACTGTTAATATATTTCAGAAAAATGGAAGACATCATATTAGTAGCAGGAAAAGAGATAGCTTTTACATTCTTAATTTTTAAAAGCATACATACATTGAATGACTGCACTTGAGTCACCTTGGGAAAAAATAAAACTCATGTATTGAAGTAGAAACATAATACAAAATTAAATGCCTTCATAGAGAATTAAAATTACAATCATAAAGTTTGACCTGCTGCAAGAAATTTCAAATGTCTAGTAATGGAAAACTTTTTAATAGATGTTGAGTATGTAAAAGTCTATCTATGGAGTAGAGCAAAAACCAATTATTTTAAATACATATGCACATTTTTAATGGAAATTCAAAAATAATTCTCTAAATTTTGTTTTCTGGTGCTGGATAAAGTCTTCCTGCTGAAATTCTGTGGAATATATAAAAGTAATGAGGCATTTTCTCTTGCAGTTGATGACTGTAAAGATATAAAAAACACTACCTGACTAATATTTAACTCTTAACAATTATTGTCTGGTCCAAAACTGATCAGATTTGGGGCCTAACATACTTGATATTCTGATGTGACATATTGTACGTATTTGGGAAAATGCTTAAATCTTCTTACAAACTGATCAAAATAAATGCTGATATAGGTCAAAGTAAACAAGCTTCTCACCAGATGCACGGGTCATGTCACCTGCTTTTGGTACATATAGTTTTACAGTCACACATCTTCATTAATATATTGCCCATGTCTGCTTTCCCATTACAGTGGTAAAAGTGAGCATCTACAACAGAAAACACACAGCACAAGAAGGCTAAAATGTCCAGTATGTGAACCTACAGAGAAAATGTTTTCCCTAAGGATCAACACCTTATAATGCAACTTTATGAAAAAAATGAAAATATACTATATCTGTGTTGTTTAATAAGTAGCCACCCTTTCCAGGAATAGCAAGCACATGCCTATAATCCCAGGAGCTCAGGAGGCCGAGGCAGGATTGCCAGTTTGAGACCAACCCTAGCAACTAAGGGAGGCCCTAAGGAATTGAGTAACACCATGTCTCAAAATGAAAACTAAATATTGCCTGGGAATGTGACTCAGTGTTTAGGTACCCCTGGGTTCTTAGCAACAATAACAACAAAAAGGTGACTACTATTTATAACTATTAAGCATTTGAAAAGTGACTAGTGTAACTAAGGAAACAAATATTATTTTTTAGTTTAATCTAATTTAATTTTAATTTTAAATTTAACAGCACAAGCTTACCAGAGTGTGCAGCTATATAGAGATATACTTCCAGCTGTGATAACTAGTCATATAATTTTAGCTAAAAACTTAAAATTTAACAGTGCTGCATCATGTTTTCAAGGACCCAGGTTATAAATACATTCCAAAGTAATTGTTCCATGCTAGAAATTTAAAAAATGAACTGAAAGTTTTTGAATGTAATAATTAACTAAGTGTTCTGGACTTTTATGGGATCATAGAAATAATGATTTACTAGATACGTTTTATGCACAACACTGTTCATCGATCTATTACAAAGAGGATGTTATTATAAAATGATGTTGAAGACATTTTGTGAACTGTTGAAAGGAATAAAGTTTTTCCCGGCATCTCAGTGAGATACAAACTTTAATGCAAAGGTGGGATCAAACTTTAGTTTCCTTATTTAATTAATTAAATTAAATTAATTTACTTACATAAAACCCATCTAAATAGTTTGAACATTTCTTGATAATTGCTTCCAGCTATGGATACCAAAATATATAATTCAATTTGCTCATTCTTAGTGAAATCATTTCTTTGGGAAACTCATTTGGCAAGGAGTAATCTGACCCAATTTCCAATGCAGATAGACGTTTTGTGAATTGAAAGTAGTAGTCTGAATTACACCCATATAAACTGTGAAATTAAAGAATTTTAGAAAATGTTCTCTGATTTGATACTTTATGAAATTGAACTAACATTGTTCAATTCACCTCATTCAATGAATATTGATAGTGTGAATGAAGAGCTTCAAGTGAACTACAATAAAATATATTGCTGAAAATTAAATATGATAATATTGGCATGTTAGAGTCTATAAATACCTTGGGACACGTTACTATAAATATAAAAAATCATTGTGAAAAGATTATATTCATCTTTGGAAGCACTTACACTGGTGAACAGCTGTATTCTACTATAAAACTGAACATTAAATATTTTTCCATGTTGAATGATCCAAAGCTAACTTCTTAGTGCATAATACAAACCAAAATATAAGAATGACATTGACATTTCTTGGTAAAGAAGAAAAGGAGCAGGTATCTGGAACCAAGCTAAAGGAGTAATAGATTTGCAAAACATGTATATACTGTCTATAAGTGTCTATTACCAATTTCAAATATAAATGCATTATGCAATATTTTTCACATTATAATTTTATTATTTGCTTAAATAATGTAATAAAATTAGATATTTTAGATATATGATATTAAATGTATCAAATGATAACATTCAACCAAATGATTTAGCCTCATTTCTGATAGTTAATATTTCTTGTTTCATTCCTGGTTCTCTTGTTTATGTTTTCAACGATGCCTTTGTAAGCATTTGAGTTTCTGACTTGCACAACAGATAAAACAAAGGTGACTTTCGTACATTTATAGAACAAATAGAAATTATTTGTATAGAAATGCAAATATTCTCCTTTTACAAAGGATGGTGAACAGGCAGTAATATTGAGGACTGGTAGGATAATAAATAAAAGTGAAGTCATATTATTAATATTTATAATGGTAATTAATGGAGGAACTGAAAATAGTGTTATTAAATTAGAAGGGAAGATTTTATCAGTGGGATGATAAGTGTGATAAATCCTCATCAGTCAAAGAGGAAATCAGTTGATGGATTAAGAAAAAAGAGAATAAATATATTATTTTGAAATACAGAGAGAAAAACTCGCATATAAACCTTATGAAATCAGGTAAGGGATTATTTATGTTCATTATAGTCATTTTCATCAAAATTTGAATGTTTAATATAGTACATCATTGCTTTGATTAAATACTATTTAGAATGTATTTAAATTTTTGAATAAAAGACAACACTGAAATACCAAAAGACTAATCTTGCACTCTGATAAATGTGATAATACCTCCTTTTCCTGAGAAGAATCAAAAAGGGGAAGCCATAGCTTTTTCCAAATAGTGGTCTTTTGCCTTTCTTTCTAATAATTATATACACACGTTTTGAAATATTCATAACAAAACTCCTGCTGAAATCTTTTTCACTTTGTCTTTCAATACTCTGACCACACAAGATTAACATTTTAACTGGGAACACAATTGAAAGTATTTACACTAAAGTTTGGAAAGCATTTTATGCAAAATAAAACAGGGTGGACTTATCCAGGAACCGTGTCTCACCTGGCTAAGGCCAGTCAGGAAATAAGAAAGTCACATTTCACATTAAGTGTCTTAACAACATGTTGATCAGGAATGGTGTATGACAAAACCGTAATGGGAAAGTGTTGAGTGATTCTAGAGATATGAGGCCACCAAACCCTCCTGAAAGTATATTGGTAACTAAAATTAATTCATCCACTTGCAAATGACCTATAAATGTTACCATTTGCACATTTGTAGAATCTTGGTTAGTACAGAATCCTACTAGGATTCATTCTAGAAAATGAAATAAAATTCATTCATTATAAATAAAGTTTTAACTCAAAATTGCAGAGAAGTTTGTAAAAGCACTGTTTTTTTTTTTTTTTTTTTTTTTTTTCTTGGACATTTTAACAGTAAGGTACAAATTTGATAACTATATCAATACCCAGTTAAGAACAATCAAGAACATGAACCAAAAGCCTAAAAAATGGGAGAAAATCTTTACCACCTGCACCTCAGAGCATTAATCTCCAGGATAAACAAAGAACTCAAAAGAGTTAACGTAAAACAAACAACCCAATCAATAAATGATCAAAGGAACTGAACAGGCACTTCACAGAAGAATTACAAATGGGTCAACAAATATATGAAAAATGTTCAACATCTCTAGTAATTAGAGAAATGCAAATTAAAACTACACTGAGATTCCATATTACTCCAGTTCAAATGTTAATTATAAAGAATACAAGTAACAATAATATTGCTGAGTATATGGGGAAAAAGATTTATTCATACATTGCTGGTGGGACTGCAAATTGGTAAAACCACTCTGGAAAGCAGTATGGAGATACCTTAGAAAACTTGAAATGGAATCACCATTTGACCCAGTTATCCCACTCCTTGATTTATACCCAAAGGTTTTAAGATCAGCATACTATAGTGATACAGCCACATCAATGTTCAAGCAGCTCAATTCACAATAGCCAGGGTATGAAACCAACCTAGGTGCCCTACAACAAATGAATGGATAAAGAAAATGTGGTATATATACACAATGCACTATTAGCAGGCCATAAAGAAGAATTCAATTATGGCATTTACCTGTAAATGGATGGAACTGGAGAATATCCTCCTAAGGGAAATGAACCAGTCCCAAAAAAGCAAAGGTCAAATATTCTTTCTGATATGTGGATGCTAATCCATAACAAGAGTGGAGGGAGTATAAAAGTACTTTGTAGTAGACAAAAGAGAATGAAGGCAACGGAAGGCAGATGAGAATAGGAAAGACAGTAGAAAATTGGATATAACTTTCCTATATTCATATATGAATATAAGATCGTGTAACTCCACATCATGTTCAACCACAAGAGTGAGATCAAAATTGTAATGGGTTGTACCCCATGTATGTAGAATATAAGAAAATATATCCTATTGTCATGTATATCTAAACATAACAAATTAAGAACATGATAGCTTCAAATAAGAACATTCCTCATTGATGGTACAATAGAACCTTCAAAATTAGGAAATTAACACTTAATGCATCATTATCATCCAATATTTAGACAGTATTAAATTTTTACTAATTGGCACATTAATTTTTATAAGAAAATAATGTAGTTCATAATCATACACAGTCATCACATAATCAATCACAGTAATCTGCCTCTAATCTCTCACAGGCTGTACTACACACATGAGAACATGTGATAGTTGTCTTTCTGTGTCTGGCTTATTTCACTTAATATAATGACCTTCATTTCTGTCCGTGCTTCTGCAAGGGACAGGATCTCTTTCTTTCTTTCTTTCCTTTTTTTTTTTTTTTTTTTTTTTGTAATGGCTGAATAATGTTCCATTATGTATTTCCATGTTTTATTATCCAGTCTTCTGTTGATGGACACCTTGGTTGATTCCATAGCCTGGTTAGCCTGAATTGTTCTGTAACAAACATGGGAGTGCTTGGAAATCTTGGACATCGTGATTTCAACTTCTTTGGATGTATACCCAGTTGTGGGATTGCCAGATCATATGGTAGCTGTATATTTAGTTTTTTTGAGGAATTGTCAAAATGTTTTTCATGTTGACTGTAATAATTTCTATTCCCACCAACAGTATATAAGAGTTTCCTCCCAGGCAGGGTGTCAAATGCTTGTAATCCCAATAGCTGAGGAGGCTGAGGCAGGAGGATCACAAGTTCAAGACCAACCTCAGCAACATAATGAGACCCTCAGCAACTTTAAAAGACCCTGTCTCAAAATAAGAGTCCCTTTTTAAGAAAAGAGAGTTCCCGTTTGTGATTTTTTTTTTTTTTTGTCTTTTTGATGATAGTCATTCTAATTGGGGTTAAAAAGTTCATTGGGTTTTAATTTGCATTTTCCTGGTGTTTAATCATACAGATCACTTTTCACATACTTGTTATCCATTTATATCTTCTTTTGAAAAATATCTATTCAGATTTTTAGCCTATTTTAACAATTAGATTTGATTTCTTGCTCTTCATTTGACTTCCTTATATGTTCTGGCTGTTAATTCATTGTTGGACAAATAGTTTACAAATATATTTTTCTACTTTACAGTTAGTCTCTTAACTCTGTTGACCATTTTCTTTACTGTGCAGAAGTTTTTTGATATAATTCTATTTTTTTTTTTTTTTTTGCCTATGGTTTCAGAGTCATATCTTTAAAACAAAGTCTTTGCCTACACCAGTGTCTTAAAGTGTTTTTCCTACACTTTCTTGTAGTGAATTCATAGTTGACCTTGATACTTTTGAAGATGAGAAACCAGTTATCTTTTATATTGCCCTTCAATTTGGAATCATCAAATGTTTCCAGAATCAAATCGCTTGATTCAGATTCTGCATCATTGGGAAGAATATCAAAGGAGTGACACTGTATTGTTTTTATTGAACATGATCAGGTAACAAATGATATTAAATTGTCAATTATTTTTGGATTTGCTTTGATTCCTTGATTAAGGTAGTGCTTGCGAGGCTTCTCTGCCATGTGATTGACATTTTTTCCATTAAATTAATATGTATTCAAGGGTATAACACATGCATACTAGATAAATATTGCACACCTCATCATACTACGAATTTATTCACCTATCAATTGATATGATTATGATACCCATGATTTTCCATTTGATTAAATATTTTAGAATCTGTTAATAATCATGCTTTTTTTGATGTCCAAATTATTCTTGACATTTGGACAGTGGAAAAGATCTTACAATCTAGCTCCGATGTTCTCTTTATATGAGTCCATAATTCTTTGACCCCTTTATTTTCAAGGGCAAGATATTCAAGATTCATTTTGTACTCTCCATGATCCCACTCTAGAATCAGATTTTTCTACAGGAATCTTCTTTCAATAGAAAATTATGTTTAGAAATTAAAAGCTTCATTCTAACTGTTATCATAGTGATTTTAGTGTTACTAGTTAAAAGCTCTTTCGGTGGCTATTCTTAAGGAATGTGCATAGGAACACACACACACACACACACACACACACACACTCATATACACAATCAAGTCTACTTTTTTTTAATCATCTACCCATTTGTATGTTCAAATACCTATTCAAAGTTAAGTTTTCCATTTGATATACTCAATCCAACACCATAAGATCCGTTCTTATTTTTTCCCCCTTTTTTATTTGTAAATTCCTTCTACAGTTCTATTTGTGAGTAGCTGGCTTTTATTTTTCACTGTATCTGTTCATTTGCTTACACTCCTGTACCTCATTCATCTTCTGCCTCTACTGTCATTCTTCTCTTGCACAGTTGTTTCCCACTCCCTGCCTGAACTCCAACTTTCATTCTGGGCAACTCCGCACCTCAGCTGGATGTTCTACTCACCTATTAGATAATTAAATTTCAGAGATTTTTAAAATGTATAAATGTCATCTTTGTACATATTTGATGCCATAGACTTCAAATGAATCAAAGTTATTTGACATTCTATTTCGGTTAACAAGAACATGCATAGAAATTGTTGCATGCATACTATGCATAATTGATACAGTATAGGCATCACTGTGCATGTGTCATATTGTGGTGGCACTATTTCAAGCTGCTTTCCCTATAGAAGGGACATTCTATAAGAAATTGCCATACTAAGGTAGATTTTTCCTGTTGAAAACAGTACTGAAACACAGTTGAAATTTAAAAAATATACTTGCATATGTATTTCAATAGTATGGTTTCTATGTGCTTAAATAGGGCACATATATTTCTTACATATTAGTATTTTTATGAATAGTTGGCCTGAAATGGGGCCCTAAACACTTCTTATTTATATGCATGAATATATGACATTTTAAATATCTGTGTGCACATGCCATTAAAATTGTAGCACTTCAGAGGTGAGAGAATTAACTCTTTTATGATTAGGCTCTTTTCTTTAGAAGATGTAAGTTTTATGAGTCTGTAAATGCTATAGAAGTCTACTGGTCAGAAATTTAGTATAGCATATTGCATGAAAGCATGTATTTTTGATCAAAATATTCTTATTTATAATCACAGTTTTTCTCTTACTTTGTACATGTTTGGGGAAAAGTTACAAGTGTAATGTATTTTAGTTCCTCATCAATAAAATCATTAAGAATATCTAGCTCTTTGGTTGAAGATGAAGATTAAATGTGCTACTATGAATAAAAGAGCCTGCCATATATTATGCACTCTGCATTAGCTCCTGTTATTGTAGTATAAAAATATTCTTTTCTCATAGTGATATTAATAATGTGCGTTCTCAGAGAACCTACAATATCGTCCTTTATTAAATTTTCACTTTTCACTGGAAATCTCTGTTTATGCCTAACAATTTTTGAAAGCCAAATTGGTCATTCCCAACTAATTTACTTATATATGCTAGGACATGCGAATGTTATCTAATTTGATTTTTCTGTTCTATGTTGCCTTACTCTCTTTAATGAATCTCCCTCTAGCCAATTTGAATAAGGAAATTGTTAAGTGGCAAATATTTTAGTGAGTTTAGCAAAAGAAACACATAACTGTGGATATCTGGGGAGAACAGCTTGTATTTGCCAGCAAACTAGCCAGAAGGCACATTTAACAATTTTTTTCAAACCTTTTGCATTTGACAAGTAAAGAATACCCACTGTTTCATGTTTTTCCAAAGGAAATGTTGTCTACTTTTATTCACTCTTTCCCATAGCTCTCTAAACACCTGAGCAATAACTATTTTCTCCTTTTCCTGCCCTGCTTGAGCTAGTCATCAATATCTATTTTTTGCTCTCCCCTGTTTTGGAGGACAGATGTCCTTGATTTTAGTAGACGGGTGCTGATTCCTGGTATCAAAGGCTATTCCACCATCTAGTGCCTTCAAAGACAATTCAAAGTAACCTTTCATCCCTCTTCCTTGCGGACCATCATTACTGAAACTTGCATTTTTAATGCTACAGCCCTGCTGACCACCACCTCTGAAACCACATGAATCAGTGTATGCAAAATTCAATCCTACTGTGCTTTTGCTGACTATCTTGTGAAACTGAGATCCAGTGTTGTAGAAAGTCATGGAGTTCTGATGTTTCATTTTGAATGGAAACTTTGTTGTTTTGGCACCAGAAAAGAAACACCTAGGGAGAGTTGTTAGTTTACAAAGTTAGATAATAGTAAAATGCTTTTTTAAAGAGTGGGAAAAAATAGGCAATGCTGTAAAACAATAAACAGGGAAGTGATCTGTTGATGTAGGAAAATTTTGGTGTATTGCATTTGGTTAACCTTGGAAATTTTAATGAATTGAACTCCACATATTTTTCAGGATCTGCTTTATAAGGATACTGTAATAACCAATCAATTGATTGCAAAACCTTTTAAGACACAATGTTAAAATCTAATCAGAAGATACCACGATCAGAATTAAAATCATTTATGCTCTCATAAAGAACTTTAGAGCCTCTCTAAAGACTGACTTTCTTACATACGTAATAGGTATATACTCGTTATATAAACCAACAAAAAGAACTCATGCCTTTCACCTATATGTTGCAAATTTAGGAACTCATTTTGGAAATTAGGTGAATTTTCAAAGTTAAGTACTTAACAAAATTAGACAATAGTATAGAAAGTCACCATAAAAAGATTTCTTGAGTGCTTTCTACAGCAGAGGATGGCAGACAGAATTATGCTAATGAGAGATAAAAGGACACTTGTGCCTTTTTACTTATGATATTTCCATACCACACCAATTGTTGAAATTTAGTTCCTACTAAATATCAATCAATATACAGTTTAGTGTGGTCTTAAATGATTGTGAGAGAAAGTATGTTATAGCAGACCAAAAGCACATCAAACTAAACAGCCAAACATGATTGAGTACCGACAGTTCCATGTTTTGTGTTCATTCAAACCATAAATTTCAATGTGAGCCTACCACACACTAGGTACTTAAAGCACAGCACTGAATATTTAAAAATCTCCCGGAAGAAAAAGTAATTACAGTAAGACATTAAGCAAGTTATCTAAATTCTGAAAGTCAATCTCCTTGTATATAAAATGGAATCCATCCAGTGAATAAAAATAAAAGCTTATTTCCTTGCCATCATCAATGTTTCATACATGTTACCTGTAATTTTATCATTATCATTATCATAATCACTATCCCCACCACCAATACTACCACCACCCTCATCATCAACAGAGAAACTTTATCTTGAACAGAAAGAATATAAATTTTGTAGTCATTTTAGGCAGTTAGCAGCTTTATAAACAGCTCTCCTCAGTAATCTGGAACAATACTTGTTTGGCACATTGGCTATAGTAGTGCAATGAGGAAGAGCTTTACAAAAGATGCTTAACAAAGTCCCATATCTGGAATAAAAAAAAAAAAAAAAACTATCCTGAAGTAAAACACATGAAATTGTGAAAACTACTGACAAAATAGGTACACAAAAGAATAATTTGAAAATAATCAAATCTTCTCAATATAATAAATCATCAAATTCCACAAATCAATAAGGAAGAAAGAATACATGATAGTCAAAACACATATGAAAATTAACAAAATCGAGGAGTAGTTCAATTAGATGACATTTGTCAAGTAAACCAGTCATATCTCGTACAATATAATTCCTCAAAAATGATAAAAATGATCATTGCATTTGTCCTGTATTATCATAGCACAATGATGATTAAAATTTATACAAAATGATTTAAAACAATTTATTCTTTTTAAATAATGGATCTATAGGAGAAATATAATTAATTTTTTGTACCAGAATACATGCTAAACTATTTCTAAACTGTTTTCTAGATGACTAATTTAAAGTACATGAGGTACTTTCTTCAAGGTTCTTACCTGGTAGTCAACACCAATGAAAATGTCTAAGAAGATGAATGATAGGTAGAGGAACTTTTAAGATCACTGAATTTTGAGGTTGATCTAGAATCTGATGATAGCGTTTGCCCTTTATTCTTCAAAAAATATTTACTTTTATAATTGAAATCCACCCATTTAATTGTATGTTAGTTCATTCATTCAAGATTTTTTTTCATGCTTTATACTAATCTAGTAGTAAGATCCAAATGTAATCAAGGCATATTTTGTCCTTTAAACAGGAATAGTACAATGGGAGAGGCAGGGATGTGCATATCTAGTTAGCTATCTAACTATTTATATATCTGTGTTTTATACATACACATATATCTCTCTAATTATATGACAATCATCATTATTAAAGATTGTGTGTTATGTCACCGCATCAATATCTCCTTTGACATGAGCACATCATTCACAACAAGAACCAGATAAATCACCCACCCCAGCTGCCTGAATTTCAGGTCTAGATAGAGATTTATGTATTCTTTCACATCTACCTTAAATCCTCTGTATCAGTGGCTTCCTTTACTACTCATCATATATGACTTGATATCTTGATTCCTTCATTTGCTTAGTCTGACTTAACTTGGTTTTGGTTTTATGACCTGGGTCTACTTTCACACATTTTTCTTTCTTTCTGAGAGAAAGTGGCCTCTCATCATACGCTAAGCCTGGGGATTTGAGCACATTGCTGATATATTCCAAGTATGCAAGGATGCAAGGAAAAGGGAGCAAAAAACATAAAAGACTAGGAAATTATAGTATACAGTGGATTCACATCTTACATAGGCATTGTGTTCTAAGGATACTACATGAAGCAAGAGTTGCTTAAGTAGAAGCCAAGTTGGAGATGGACACACTGCATCTACATAAATATGTAATATAGCTAACACTTCCTCCAGCATTGGAACAGATTTAAGAGAACATTTTTAAAAATTAGCAATTATAATATTAAAAGTGATAACTATACAATAATTCTGTGTACACATGAACACATTATTTTCAGTATTGACATATATTTATCCAAATAATTTCCGATAATCTTAAAAGATATTTACTCCTAGCTAAGCCCATCCCTTATAAATGAAGCAAATTAAACCAAGAGTAGCTATATGTAAGAAATTTGCTGTGTATAGCAACACTTTATCCAGACATAGGGATATGAAAGGAATAACTGCTTTTAAAATTCAGCAAAATGTAGTTATATTCATGTAAGTCTTCAGTAACTAGGAAGCAAATAATGATAGTAACTTTAGTAGTTGCTAGTTTAGTAGATAATTACCAAGTAATCTGTTTTCATACCTTTGTTCTTAATTCTTCCTTTCCTTAACCTCACATTCTATGTCTACTTTTTAATATTTACCAACCTATTTCCATTATTCTGAAAAAAAATATAAGAAATGATCTCAGTCACAATGCTAATTTCCTGCCTTTCTAATTCTGTATAACTTAGTTACTATCTAAAAGTCATTGGTTGCTACTAACAAACTCATTCGTGTCCATGGAACATGTAATTAACTAGCACTTTCGGTCCCTTATTGTGCTCCTGTCCTCTCTGACACCTTGCAGCACTGAGCCTGATGGTTGATGCTTCTTACACTGACTTTCATTTTTACTTGCATAATCTGATGTTTCCTCCCCAAAAGTATTCATTAAACTGATCACAATCTTTCTAACATCCAGTAAATTGTTAATTTATTTGCTATGTCCTTCTCCTATATTTTTACTTGAATTGAATTAGAGTGATATGGTTATTTTAATTTTTGGTGCTTTACTATAATGTAAGTTGATTGCGAGGAGAAAATAGAGAAACGTATGTGCTCATTTCTTATTCTTGAAGTTCATTAAGCTTAGTCTTTCAACAATGTTAGCAATGCAATAAAACTATACATTTAATAGGGCAACAACAAAGAAATGTTCATAAGTAATTTATTATTTAAAAGGATATTTTTTCAAATTTTCCATTTTATAAAAATAATATGAATGTGTAAGTTTATATGTCCTTTTTTGAGACAAGTCATATTTATTGTCAGGGAATATAGAATTTTACATACAGATGTGATTTGCACTTTAATCTCTTTTACTTACTCAAAAATGACTTGCATCATCTCCAGTATCTATCTTTATCTATCACACACACACACACACACACACACACACCCGTGTGTGTGTTTCCAAGTACCTTTTATGATTTTATAAGTGAGAGAAACAACTGAAATTTCTCATGTCACATTTATGTTTCTTTATATTTTGTAGAAAATGTGTAATTTCCATTGCTCTGTACTGGAAAGGTCAGACTGTAACAAAGCAACTATAAACAAACAAACAAACAAAAAAAACCCAAATTTGTCTTTGTTTATATGCCTATATTCCACAGATGTGGCTTCTATTATAGAATACATGGCAAATAAATAGCTGAGGTTGGAAATATACCAGGTGGAAGATGGCCAGATTAAATCAGCATGGTTCTATCCAGTTTACGTTTTTCAAGTAGAAGTACTAACGATTTTATTCAGTCTTAACTTCATAAACTTATGTAAAATATAATATTTGTGAATATAAGATTCTCTTGAAAATGCTATGACATGGTTAGAGCATATGCCAGGGGCAGTGGGGGAAGAGAAGCAAACAGAGCACCTTTGTGTGAAAAATATATGTCTATTGCAGGAATTTTTTTTTTTTTAAAAAGTGTTTCAATCAGGCAACTTCTAAAAGTGAGTCCAAGGCCATCAGTGAAAGTAAAACAGCAGTGTCTCAAGGGGTTTATTAATATACCCCTTAATAAACTACTTCTCAAAAGGAACATGGCTCTCTTAGCATGGCAAAATAAAAGTATTAAACACAAACTCCTCCATCTGCATATATTCCCAAGCATATCACAAAATAGATGTGTTTTCTGAGTTTGTTTTGTAGTTCCTATTCTTTGGGCAGTTTTCCTCATGTCCTCAAGCAGCCCAGACTTGGTTGTTAAATTCTGGTGAGCATGCTGTGCTGTATAGATTTTAGAATTCTGAACTTCCCACTAATACAGCTGAAGCCGTTCCCTGACTGATCCATCTCCTCCTATACTTCATCATGGCCTCATGCTAATTCAGAGTTGCATATGGAAGGCTTAGAATGTAAGAGATGAGTAGTTATTGATGTGAGAGTTGTTTATTGCAACACATTTTTTTTTATCCATCACCTTTTCTTCCCAGTTAGGAGCACATTGCCAAACTTTCAAAGATCAAATAGTTCTTATTACAAGTGAGAACCTTGATAGATAGGAAATAATTGGTTTCAGTCAACAGCTTCTTTTGCCTTTTGTGACAGTTAAGTTTGTGGAGTTCCATGTTAGCAGCCTATTTATGGTATCATATATTCAAAGGGTACTAAAAAACCAAGTATCATTATTAACTCTTATTAATGGCTTTACAGTAGTATATAACCATGATTGATAAATTTTTCACATTTAGTAAAATCTCAAGACAAATTTATAGAATGAAACATACAGAAATTAACTTCTCTATGAAGGTCCCATAGGACTTTGCCTACCTTCTGACATTGTTTTCTCTCACTATTATTCAACAACATATGTTATTTATATTGGAATCTGTAGAGTATATTATAACTCAACATGTAGATCAACTAAAACAAACTACTCTTTTCAGTTTTCCCCTCAACACAAATCCCATTATTTCACTGGATTGGAAGGTCCTATTATCTATGTGGTATTGAAAAATCAGTCACAAATAAATATGAAAATTTTCACATAGTGTTAATTTCCACTTCAACTATTCATTATAATTTTTAATCATATAGCACAATTGCCAATTTATTCTAAACAGTGTTCTTAATGTAGGATCTCAGATTGAAAGGTGCAGATCCTACACCCAACACATGGGATATGTTGTGTGAATTTTGAATTTCTAATCTTAGAGGAATATACTCCTTGTCATTTATTTGACCAACTTCCTATGAAAAAAGCAAGGAATTTATTTAATAAAAAAAAAATGATCCTTATAGGATCCCTCTGAATCACACTGAGGCCTCTATAGGCTGGGCTCAATTTTTTAGCATACGTTTAATTTTTTTAAAGCCTAGAAAGTTATAAGAGAATGCCCATCAACACTGATAAGAATTCAAAGACTGTCATTGAAAATCACATTACAAGGAAATGTGATAATCACATTACAAGGAAACTGAATTTCAAACCAATATTTCTCATGGTTTGACAAATGTTGATCTATTGTAATTCATCCACCAAATTAACAGGATAATGAAGAAGAAAAGTGTTTTATACATAAATTAAGAGGAAAAGTAAAACAAGACTTGACAACATTAAACATTCATTGAGGACTAAAAAAAAAAAAAGTCAGTAAATTAAAAATAAAAGGAAATATTCTGAAGCTCATCATATCCCCACACCAAACTGAAATATCATAGTGATGCCTAATGGTGAAATATCAAATGCTCTCATTGAAAGATCAGAAACAAGACAAAATTAGACATTTCATGATATTTTTGTCAACACTGTGCTACAGACAGTCATTGCAATATAATGAGCAAGAAAAATAAGTCATAAAGATATAAAAAGCAGAATGAAGCAACCTACATTCACAGATAGCACAATATATAAAATGAAATTTAAAAATCTATGAATTAATCTCAACTAATAAAAGAATTTAGCAAAGGAGCTGGATATAAAATACATGTAACAAATATATTGAATTTCTAAATACTAGTTAAGAAATTGAGAAGGTAAACTTTAAAATATCTGTTTATAATAGAATTTAACAACATGTTAATATTAAAATAGGATTTATGAAAGATACATAACTTCTGACTGAAAACTAATAAAACATTGCTGAGAGAAGTTGAATTAAACTCAATAAATGAAGACATATGCCTGTTTTTTTTTTTTTTTTTTTTTTTTTTTGCGGTACTGGGGATCGAACTCAGGGCCTTGTGCCTGCGAGGCAAACACTCTACCAGCTGAGCTATCTCCCCAGCCACATCAATGTTCATTGCTGCTCAATTCACCATAGCCAGATTGTGGAACCAACCTAGATGCCCTTCAGTTGATGAATGGATAAAGAAACTGTGGTATATTTATACAATGGAATATTACTCCGCAATGAAGAATGATAAAATTATGGCATTTGTAGGCAAATGGTCGAAATTGGAGAATATCATGCTAAGTGAGATAAGCCAATCTCAAAAAACTAAAGGACGAATGATCTCGCTGATAAGCGGATGAGGACATATAATGGGGGTGGGAGGGGTTAGCATTAGGTTTAGGGTTAGGTTTAGAGTTAGGCTAAGGAGAGCGGTAAGAATGAAGGAAAGAAGGACTGTATAAAGGGAAAAGGGTGGGAGGGGTGGGGGGGAAGGGAAAAAAAAGAAACATCATTACCCTATGTAAACGTAAAAAAATAAATTAAAAAAATGTGAAAAAAAAAGACATATGCCATAATAATGAAATATAATTTTAATTATAATAATTGAATTTTTCAAACACTAATTTGTAGATTCTGTGAATTCCCTATTGTAATTCAGAAGATTTTTTAAGTTAGAAATTGATATACTGATGTTAAAATAAGAAGATTCAAATGACCCAGAGCAGTAATCTTAAAAATGTACAAAAATTTGAAGAATGTACTATACTAAATTTTGGCATAAAAATGGGGAAAAAATTGAGGTCCAACCTTGAACACATTTATTTTAGACAATTAATTTTTGACAAAAAGTATCTAAGTAAATCAACGTTTAGAAGAAAATCTTTTAAAAAACAATTGGATATCCATGTGGGGAAATGAAACTTCAATCCTTAACACTTACTGCTCATTACCAATAATCTGAGTTGTATCAAGGATTTATAGGATAAACCAAACACTATAATGCTTCTAGAGAAGAAGGAGGAGGAGGGTGAACATGAGGAAGAGAAGGAAATGAGTGCAAGGAGGAGAAGAATAAGGAACTCAGGACAAAGAAAGTGTAGAGTAAAATTTTAAAAGCCCCAAATGCTAATTTTTTAAATCAATGATACTATTAAAAATCTATGAATTAATCTCATATAATAAATGAATTTATCAAAGCAACTGGATACAAAATATATATATAAGAAATATAATGCATCTCTAAATACTGGTAATAAACAATTGAGAAAGTAAACTTTTAAAAATCAGTTTGTTATAGAATTTAAGAACACATTATAATTAACGTAGAATTTATGCAAGATGTGCAAACTAGAATACAATATTTAAGAGGATAAATTTGCTTGTGTGTTGGTATATGTTTGCAATATATAGGAAAAACATATTCAGAAAGCATATTTAAAAAATCCACAACTTAATAATTTAAATATTGCAAAGTGGGCAAATTTTAAAAAATTTGCACATGCATTTTTAAATGGAAGAAAAAGGAGAGTAAGCACACATAAAGTATTCAGCATTATTATCATCATTAAAGAATGTAAGCTAAATTTCATGAGAATACTTTTCTTCTAGCAGAAAGGTTAAAATTAAAAAGACTGACTATTGTAAGTGTTGGTGATGGTATGCAAGGACAAGCAATCTCAAATATTGCTGATTCAATAAAATGGCTTATTGCAAAAAATCTGTCAATTTCTTACAAAGTCAAAATGCACTTACCGTATGGCCCAGCAATTTTTTTCATAAGGATCACCACTGTCAAATGAAAACAGATGTCCATATAGAGACCAGCATTAGAATGCAGATAGCAGATCTGTTTATAAGAGCCTCAAATTGAGCAATACCCCAAAATCCATCCATACATCAATAGTAAATGTGATAAAGCAATCATGGTCTATTCATCCTCAGTAATAAAATGAAATTCTAAATTGCTGATACAAGTAACAACTTGGATGAATCTCACAATGAAAAGAAATCAGACAAAATAGTGAATGTTGTGTGTTTCTATTTATATGAAAATCTAAAATTGGCAAAACTAACCTTTTTGGCAAAAACAAACAAAAAAGTTTATTTCTCACTTCATGGAGAAACTGATTAGGAAAAGTTATGACAAATTTTCTGGAGTGATTTCAATGAGATACAGAAAACATGCATATTTGTCAAAATTCACTGATTTTGAGCCTTATGCTTTTAATTTCAATATTTGTAAAAGAGGTCTAAGATATCTGTAGGCAAATATTGAAAACTAGCTTACAGATTTGTTTTTCATAGTGATATAAATCATATCATATATATCACATATATGTATCTGTGTATACATATATATATATAGTTTGTAAATTCTGAAATTAACCTTTTCTGCCCTAGCCTACCTAGAGAAAGTGAATAGATTGAGAAAAAAGTGTTCCTAGTTTCTTCTTGTTAGGGAAAAAAAATTCTAAAAGAGGGGTGGGAGGTGTGGGGGTGAAGGAAAAATAACAGAATGAATCAAACATCATTACCCTATGTAAATGTATGACTACACAAATGGTATGCTTCTACTTAATGTACAAACAGAGAAACAGTTGTACCCCATTTGTTTACAATAAAAGAAAAGAAAAGAAAAAGAAAAACCCTTAATCTGTGGGTCCTGTAGGTGGTTGGGAAGATACCACGAGGAAAGTGAAAAATGCATTCTGTCTTCTTGGACTGGAAATGTGTGGATCTGTAAGAACAAGGGGCTTCTGTTTGGTTGAAGGATTCAGAAAGAGTGAGAAAGCTCTCATATTTGTCTTCCAGGAAAGCCTAGAAGCAATGTCACATCCATAACATTGAATATACCTAAGATTCAGATTTCCATTTCTAGATGACATCTGGCATTGAAAGAAGCAAGAGGCCTTGGAAGAAATACTGGTTCCAGGTTTGAGTCATAAGAAGTAGAAATTGAGCCTAAAAATCTTGTTCCAGAAAGCAAAACAGTGAAAGAATGAGGGTTAACATAGCAGTAGCACACAGGTAACAGTTCATGGTGGCTCCCTTTGGCCTACTGTGGGAGAATCAATTATCAAAATGAATAGTGATATTGACTAATTATCATTGAATAATAATACTTATATGAATGAATGAAATAAAAAAAGAAAGAAAAATACACCAAATACTAAACATTAAGAAGGTTGAATGTGTTATAAAACCATCCACTGATGACGTGAGAAACAGGGAATTTGACTCTCAAAGGGCCTTCCTACAAATTATTTTTTAACAAAAAGAGAATATACGTAAATATACAGTCAGAAATCCAAGTAGACATAACTGTAAATGAATACTGAAATTTAATAACAGAATAAACTTATTATATACCCCTGGACAGTATGATGTGAGAAGACCACATCACATTTGTGGTATTCCTAACAAAAATGCATATTACCTGAATCTCATCAAGAGGAAACATCTAGAAACTTAAATTGAGAGGTCTTCTACAAAATGGTTGACCTGCACCCCCAGAATATTATTGTACAAGTTCTAAGGAAGTATCCTAGATACAAATCAAACAGCTACATGTAAAAACAGATTTCAAATCAGTCCATTACTAGTGGAAATTAATGCTATAAAGGTAATTATTATGACATTAGAATAATGACTCTTAATTCCATGATAGTACTTTTTCTGTATTTTTAAAATATTTTTTGGTAACTGTACCATGGATATATAAGACATCGACCTTGTTTTAAAGAAATGCACACTGAAGAATAATATGCATTTGCAGATAAATGGATGGAATTGGAAAATATCATTCTAAGTGAAATAAGCCAATTCCAAAAAACCAAAGGTCGAATATTTTCCCTGATAAGTGGTGATGATATATAATGGGGGTGAGGGGGTGGGAAGTGAGAGAAGAATGGAGGAACTTTAGATTACATAGAGGTAAATGAGAGGGAGGGGGGTTTGAAAAATCATGGAATGAGACAGACATCATTACCCTATGTACATGTATGATTACGCAAATGGTATTAATCTACATTGTGGACGATCACAGAAGTGCAATGATGTACCCCATTTGTGTACAATGAATCAAAATGTAGTCTATAAAAATAAAAAAATATATATAAGCAAGGAAATATTAAAGACAAAATTTGGGATGGTGTTAGGATTGTGAGATAAAAGAGAAACATGAGGATGACTTCTAAGTTACAGAGATAGCTGGTTCTTAAATGTCATAGCATTTCACATCATTCATTTTACTGTATCTCAGAACTTCTCTAGGCATTTCCTACATTTTTTATGAATCATATCATACGTGACCCAATAAGGAAATTTAAGCATGTAAAAACTTCAGATGAAACAATTGCTTGATCCATAATTAGAAGTTTCTTGTAATGAGCTTTATTTTATTTTTCACAAAGAGTCATTCTAAAAACCTCAGGAACATAAAATAAAAATAGATGGCTACTGGGTAATTCATTTCAAACTACAGATGACAGGGGATACTGACATTGCTGCCCAGATGCAGTGATAGAATTCTGAGTCCTGAAACACTGTTTCTCAACATCACAGGTACTAGTTGTCCTTTCTGGCACAGCACATTGTTTTCCATATCCAAACATGAAGTATCTTTGTATTAGCATACATTTTGTGCCTAATGCCTCAGGTTTTCTGTTTGTTGATTTTGTTTTATCATCAGTGGAGATCACTAGCATTTGCTATTACTTTATATTTTGTTGACTGTTTGACTTCACTGAGCCACTTACAATAGTGGTGAAAGAGACTCAGCCGATAACTCACCTTGCTAGACTGATAAATAACCACAAAGTTACCGTTTTACATTATTTGAAATACAAGCACAATGTCAAGTTGTTTTGGGCTGGAAATAAGTCTGGAATTATTCCACTTATATCAAGATTTGAAAAAGATTATTTGAAAATTGTTGCGTGAAACTATCTTGGACATTCCCTCTCTTGTGGAAAAGATTTTCAACAATCACTTCTGATAAAACATCATAGGTGTATATGTCTGCCTTTCTTGTGGCTGAGAAAGAGGTATTAACTTTTCATTTGTGCTATAGGATTTATGGTAAACATTTTTTTCAGATGCTTAAATGTATTGATTGTTGTAACCAAAATAAAAGTCATTTTCTTTTCTTGTTGTTGAAGTAGACATTTGAGCACAAGAGATTGGATACATATATTGATCTAAATAATTTATCTAAGTTTCAGTGAATAGCTATCTTATAATTAATTTGATTTTAGCAAAAAGTAAAGTAAATTTTTCTGAACAGACTTTAGTCTCTTTAAACAGAGAGCTTTGGGGACAGGGTAAAGAAAGCAAACCTTTCAAATTTGGTATATAAGCAACATTAAACAGAGCAACTGAAAGCAAGTGTTTGTTTTTCCGTATTGAACCCCATGATAATCAGGTTATTCCACCTGAATTAACACACCTCTTCATTTTAGGCCCCATACACTTAAATGCAAGTAAAAAATTTCTTATTGCTAATAAGTAGCAATTTTCATCAAATCAGTCTTAAGAAAAATAACACAACTATTAACAAATGTAAAGTATAGGGTGTTGAAAATTTATTCCAAGTGTCCCCATAAAATATTCCAAAGTTGAAAAATGTAAACAACTATTTTAAAAAGATTTTGCAGCTGATCATTGCAAATATCTTCTGCTTTCTTATAAACTAATATCTCTTATTTCAAAGTAAGATATCCAATTCAAATTGTCAAGGTTGTTCATTATCTTATTTCAAATCTTATTATTTGTTTGTCACTATTTTATTTTATTATTTTTAGGTCTGAACCCTGATAAGAAGCAATAAACCAAGTTTTACCTTTGATTAAAAATATACATATTGTGTTAACTTTCTTTTTTGGGAATTAATGAATAGAATCACTGGCTATGTAGTCTTCATAATTATCTCAGTAATGACTTACTGAAAATTATATGTCTAATTTGAAAATTGCCTCAAGAATTTTTTTCATCTCATCACAACTAATAACCATATAATATTGCAGAACACAAGCATCTCAACTACCATTTAAATTAACACTAGTGTAATGAGGTCAGTGATCATACTCAGAATTTATACCTACACTGAAATTGCAATTAGTGTCCAACAGGTATATGTTGCTTAGTACCTACTCATGCACCAAACTCTTCTTCTTCCTTTTTTCTTCTTTTATATATGCATAGTGTACTCAATATGTATGTGGAATTCACTGAAAGTACTGCTCCACATGGTTGTAATTATATGAATGATAGAGGAAACATTTTTTTAACTAAGTTATGGAGCCAAGTCTGAGGGAAGAAAACAAAATTGGAAAAGATTCAAAATCTTATTTTCATTTGACCCAGAAACTATGTATTAGAAATTTCTCAGAATAAATGCACCATTTTTTCTTAGAAGAAAGGCATCATAAAAATTATATGACATATAAAATATGTGAAATCCCTTCTATTAGCATAAAATACCAGAAAAAATAATGAATAAGAAAGAATAGAATTAGGTAAATATATCATGACATTTTTAATATATATTATATATTTATGTATGCTTATATAATACTAGATAATATGTCATTATGTGGGAGATGTTTATGCTTATTGGTAAGTGAAAAATAAGGGAAAAAATAGGTTCAGGTGTATATATGTGTATACACCTATAAATATACAATAAACCAAACTTCCCCCTTCTCCATTGGTGTGTTAATATATCAAATTTATAGTGTAGCATATTATAGTAATATTATAGTTCAAATTCCAATAACACTAGCTTTTACCACCATGAATGACAAAAGTCAGAATTTACCCAATACTCTGTTGTCTGAATGTGTCTGCTCCAAAATTCAGGAGCTGCAACATAATAGTATAGAGAAGTCAGGTATGTAAGATGCCATCAGTCAAATAGGCTTCATCCCCAGTTAGTATAACTAAGGGTCCCTTATTTAATTTTTCTTTTCTTGCAGGACTAGGGATTGAACCCACAGCCTCATGCTTGTGAGGTAAGCACTCTACCAACTGAGCTACATCACCAGCCCATTAGTTTTCTTTTAAAAGAAGCTTCACGTGTTAGCTCTTCTATATTTCTCCCATGTACAGACAGCAAAAAGGCCCTCAGCAGACACCAGCAGCCAACACGCTGATCTTAAACTTTTTATCCTCCAGAACTGTGAGAAATAAATTTCTGTTCTTTGTAAAATATCTAGTCTGTATTTTAAGTGACAAGTAGCACAGAGAAGTTAAGACACCTGCTCACCCACCATATTCTACAGGAGTATCTACAAGCCAGGGAAGATTCTCAGATTCTCGCTTACTAGCAGAACTGTTTCCGTAATGGTGAATTGCCAAGCCCATTGCTGTTCTTTAATGTCCATTTGTTTTGTTGTCTCTGGTCCTGACATACATGGGTCCTCAAGTTTATAGCCACCACTGTCATTTTCATTCCTTTGTCTGTTACAATGACCTGAAGTCACTCTGTGTGTTCTTACCACTGACCTCACCACTAATAATACCAGAGGTTTACTCATATACTCTCTTAAAGTATTCTTTCTGAGACAGACCATGCCCTATCCCATAGTAAAAAGGACATATTTTATAAAAAAATGATTTACAATTTGAGGACTATAACACATTAATATAGGTGAAGTCAGCATTACAGCTAATCATCAAAATCTTAGTTAAACAGAAAAAAATCAAAGAATAGCACATCACAGTGAGTAAGAGTAAAGTTACTTTGCAAGGCTTTTATATGCTAAATTGGTTTTTCCCTCCAAAGAGATCCTGTAGCTTATTCCAACCCAGTACTAATATTAATAATTCATATTTACAGACCACGTTGTATTGATATTTTTGTGTAATGATGAGAAATAAATGTATTAGAATTTTATGAAGCCAGCTTTATCCTCTGAGGTGTTTAATTTCAGGTGACCACTTGACTGAATTAAATACCCAGAGAACTAGTAAACATTATTTTTGGATGTGTCTATGAGGGTGTTTCAGAGGAGATTGACCTCTGAGTCCGTGGACTACGAGACACCAGGAATGAATCTAGTGGGACAGGAATGGATAGAAAAGAAGGCACATAAAGCAATTTTCTTTTTCTATCCTGACGCTGGGACTCATTCTTGCTTTCCATCCCTTGAACATCTGAAGTCCAGGCTCTCCAACCTTTTAACTCAAGGATTTACACCAGCAGACCCTTAAATTCTCAGATTGAAAATTACATTGTGGGCTGTAATCCTTATAGATTTGGACTAAGTCATTCTACCAGCATCCTGGGTTCCCTACTGTAGACATTCTGTTGTGGAACTTTTCAGCTTACATAATTACAAAAGCCAATTTATCCTAATATATTTCCTTTCATCTGTCTATCCATTCTATTGATTCTGTCTCTCTGGAGAACCCTGGCTAGTAACACTCTAAGAAAGTAGAAACTAAGACATTTTAAATAACTTGTCCCAGGTCACAGTTCTAGGTGGAGATGGATCTGGAACTCAAAACTGCTCCAAACCAAACAATATTTGTAGGCTTGACTGGCCTGAACTCTCTGTTACAGTAAGGATTTTAACAAATGTTCAGTGATAGTCAATTAGTTTGCTTTAAATGTGTGGAAGGCTGTTACTTCTCTCCATGAGTCAGGCTAAAGGTTTCATTTCTGACTAGGACAAACTCTGTTCATAAATATGCATGTCTCTAAGGAGTAGGAATATGTTCCAAAATCTTATAATATGTTTACATTTTCTCTAAATTGTGGGATTTTCTAGTTTTTCAAAATTTCTAATTTTTCTAAAACTAAAATTTCCAAGTAAGAACAAAATAAATGAAGGAATGCTTTACTTTCAGAGACCTTTTTGTTTTTGTTTCCCCTATGCAGAATATGACCAAAATATTTTAACAAAGAGAATTAATATTTAGTTTATAGCAGCAAAGAGGAAACTGATTGGAACCCCAAAACACAGTGGCAGTAATTTTGCTTTGCAAAACCCCTTCTAACAATGTTAGATTTTTGTTACATTTTGGAAAAAAAAAATGCTTGTGTAAAATGATGCTGTTTGACTTTTAGATCTAGACAGATTTCATAATGATGCTGACTGACATCAAAGAATCAGACTACTTTGTCAGTTTGAGTCATTGTCATGTCAGAACCATGACTGACTCACGAGTGACAAATGACAAAACCTCCTACAAAACCTACATTGTAACATGTAAAACGTGTAGCTAATAATTTGAGAAACACTCATTAGGACCTCCTGTGTGTCAGGCACTATTTGAAATGAAGAAGAATTTTGCTTATTTTGCGCTTCTAAATGGTCTATAATGGAGCTGGGGATACAGTTCAGGTTGTAGAGTGCGTGCTTGTCAAGCACAAAGTCCTGGGTTCAATCCCCAGCACTGCAAAAATAAATGAATAACTAGTTAACACTTTTAATTTTTTATTACAAAACAATACATTTTCAATAACATTATTTGAAATGCCATTTTTGCAAATAACTCTTTCATGCAAGATATATAGCTGTATGATAATAATCTTCTTGCAACTTTTATTTGTAGTACTATTTGTGGGAGCTAAAATTTTTAATCAAAGAAACACACATGCGGAACTTAAGGACAGCTCTTAAGGCATTTGAAAGTGAACAGAAAAAGAATGAAACTTAAGAAAATAAAAAAATACTCTAAGAAAAATGATTACTATCATATACTCATCTGCCAAAGAGTGGATCTGAAAAGAAATGCTATCTACATACTCCTAATTTGTGAACAACATCTTAAGTATTAGAATTGATGAATTATAACTGACATTGAAGGTGTAACCACTGTAAGCTAAATAACTAAGTCCCCAAGAAAATCAGAATGCTATAGGTCTCTCAGCAAGGGCTTTCCATTAGAAAAACAGACCTCATTATCTTGAAGAAAAATGGTCTAAAGATTCAAAAATGTAATTCTATCCATTTCTGTTTGTATAGAAATAATAGGCATTTTTTTAAATTGTAAAGACAAGCATGGTAAAAATGCTCTGACTCCTATCAATATTTATAAATTTAATGATCTGCTTCTGTGATATTTTGTATTTAGAAATGCTAAGAACCAAAAGGATTAAACTTGACAGTTTCTTACTCATATGAAATACTATTTGTCATAATTCCCTAAATAACCACCTAAAATCATCACAGTAAAAACATAAAAATAGCAGAAAAATACAAACCAAATCATTAACCACAGCCCTACTAAATGGCATGTTTAAACCCAAATGTAAGCATTAGTTTCATTTGTCAAAGATGCACTAAATGTTTATTGGATGCCAAGGCTATGCATATATTAGGTGATCCCACTTCAACTATTGTTTTAGAGAATATTGGTGAGTTGAGAAAGAAAGAGGAGAGGAGAGGAGAGGAGAGAGAGAGAGATTCAGAGAATTGTTTTTCAAAGCTCTGTCTACCAAGACTTGTATGGTTAACAATGCTTTGATATCTGAAAATATCTTTTTTACTTAGAGGAAAGTGAAAAGACTACTGAGTCCCCCCACCTTTTTTTAAAAAAGGTTTTGTTTCTCACGTTGTGTAGCATGTATCACCTATAATAAATCTTGTCTGGCACAAGGAAAATGTAGATGACTCGTATCTTCAAAGTCTCTTAGTAGTGAAGACTCCATTTGAAATAAACACCTCAAAAAATTATGGTGTAACGCTGTTTTGAGAACTACTAGTCAAGTCATTACTGACATTTAAAGATATGTTAGTGGAATAAGAGGGGAGATAGGAAGATAGCAAATCAGGTTTCTAAGGTAGCAGGGCAAGCAACTGACACAAAATCTAAGAGATTATTGTTTTCAGTGAAATTTGAGACATGAGTAGTCACTTACCATGATTTGCGCAGAAATCAGTAAAAAGAATTCAGGTAGGTTGACTGGTGAATAGCCTATATGTTCATTGAAATTGAGAATGAAGCTCTTGGGATTCACAAGTATGCAGAAATCTGTATCCTCTTACAGCCTTTCTCCACAAACTCCTCCAGGTACTCAAAGAAAAGATGAGAAGACCCCCCTACCCAAAAGTCTTATTGTTGGCCAACCATAGACTGAGATATCTGAAATCATGAGGCCTTATAAATTTTTCCTCCTCTTAACCCTTTACTTTCCAATATCCATGCAAGAAAGCTACCATACTTTCAACAATAAGCAAGTTCCAACAGTTTGATCCTTGCAATGGTGCAACTCAAGAAGAAAGCTGAAGTTAAACTTGGATTAGACTTCGAAGATAACAAACAAAAAATTATAAAGGAAAATTCTTTGGGTGAACCATACACTACCTTTAGCATATGGTGTAGTCACCATGATTAAGGCAATTTGAAGCCTCTTATGCACTGAAATTCACTGGAGGAACAAATAACCATCTAGGACTTGAGTACAGCTCAATGTTAATGGTATAGTATGTGCTTGCTTGGCATGAGAAAGGGCCTTTGTTAAATCTTCACCCAAAAATTAAAAAAGAAAAATCTTAAAAAGGAAAAGAAAAAGACAAAAAAGGAACGAAGGAAGAAAACTAAGACACCTCAACCCCAGTCCAGTGCCTAAAAGTATTAACTTATCCTTCATGGAGAAGTAGTGGAAGAACAGGTATGACTATTAGAAAATAGATTGCCTCTATCTCTGCTGTCAAATACAATGTCTGTTAAGGAAAAGGTACAAGTCATATTAAAATTAAAAAAAAAAAAATAAGCACACTGCCAAGAAAACAAAGCAATCATCAGATTCAAACTCAAAAGACAAAAATATTGTAACTATATGACAATAAGACACATTCTGAGATATATCATACTCCAAATTCTAGAAGCAATTATAAAAAGGAAATTTAAAATGCAAACAGAAAAAAATAGAGTTGTTTCATACAAAGAAACACAGATAAAAAATAGAAAAGTTGTCTTGTCAGAAACCACAGAAGCCAAAAGACAATAAACAGGTTTATATTTTAAAGTGCTGAAAGAAATTAAGGAGAAGGAGGATAGCTCTTATTCATGGATCAGAAGACTTAATGTTGCCATGACAATACTCCCCAAATCGATCTACAAATTCCGTGCAATTCTTCTCAAACTACTCGCTGAATTTACTCTATGTTTTAGTCAGCTCTTTTGCTGCTGTGACTAAACAATCCTACCAGAACAACTGTAGAGGAGGAAAAGTTTATTTGAGGGCTCATGGTTTCAGAAGCCTTAGTCTATGTACAGTAGCCTTCATTCCTTGGGGCTCAAGTTGAGGCTGTACATCATGGCATAAGAGTGTGACAGAGGGAAGCAGCTCACATAGTGATCAGGAAGCAGAGAGAGAGAGAGTCTTCACTTGCCAGATACAAATATATACCTGAAAGCAACACCCCAATTCCCAGTCACACCCTACCACTTCAGTTACCACTCAAATAATCTCAATCAGGATTAATTTGCTTATTGGGTTAAGACTATTACAACCCAATTGTTTCTCCTCTGAAACTTCTTGCATTGTCCACTTGTGAGCTTTTGGGGAACAGCTCCCATACAAATTGTAACACTGTGGAAATTGACATATTAGTCCTAAAATTCACACCTAAGTGAATCATTCCTGAATAGTAAGAAAACGGGAAAAAAAGGTCGAGGACACATACTTAATGGTTTCAAACATCTAGCAAAAGCAAAAATATAGTAATCAAGATTATGTTTTGTGGTCCTAAGAATATGAGCCAATGGAATAGAAATGAAAGCCCAGAAATAAACTCTCTTACATGTGGTAAACTAACTTTACACTAAGTATAAAAACACAGGCATTGGGAAAGAATAGTCTTCAACAAATGGTGCTGCAGTTCCTGGGTATCCAAACGTAAAAGAATGGAGTTGCACTTCTATTTCATACCATTAAAATATTAACTCAAGCTGAATTAAAATCTGAGTTTAAGACCTCACACTATAAAACTCTTACAAGAGAATATGAGCATATGACTTTGTAAGTTCATATTAAACAATAGTTTCTTAGATGAGTCTTAAATGATAAGCAATCAAAAAAAATTTTAAAAAAAGATATCTTGAATTAAATCTTATTTAAAGCTTTGGTGATTCAAAGGATGCTACCACAAAGGGGTAAGACAACCCATGGAATGGAAGAGAATATCTAAGTCCACATATCCAGTACATATAAAGAACTAAAACTTCAGTAATCAAAATACAAACAACTCAATCCAGAAAAATCAGTGAAAGACTGCAAATAGACATTTTTCCAAAGAAGATGTTTGGTCAAGAAGCACTAGAAAAGGTGGCGACATTACTAATTATTAGAGAAATACAAAGCAAAACCACAAGATACCACTTTACTCTTGTAACTGGGCTCCGTTAAAAGGGGGGAACTTAAAGAAAGACCCAATTGTGGTCCTGTCTGAATCCATCTTTTCCTCTGACCCATTCTTCTAAGTTATTTCTCCACTTTAGTTTCCACCCAGCACAACCATCTCACCCTGAGAATGGAAACTAGCCCTCTCCTCCAGCAATAACAGCACCCTTGGCAACAGGAAGTTGCCATCAGAAAGCCAATAGGAACATGAAATAAACCAAGCCTGCAACTAGATTGCAGCCTGACCAAAACTGCTATGTATATGCACACTTCTTGGCTTCCTGCTTTCGTTCTTCCCCTGTGTAGCCCTAGAACTGTTATCAAATGGGAAAAATAATCTTTTCATTTTTTTTTTTTTTTCTAATTGTTAAACTGTTTCTAACTTTCTTCCCAGTTAGGTCAAACCAAGAATAAATTCCTTTCCTGCTTCACCACAGTTTCTCTTTTTTAACTGGAATGGAGAAGTGGCAGATGATCAGAACTGATGCCCCAGAATCAGGCTTCTGGTCTGGGACTCTGACAACACTCCCACAATGGCAGTTACAATAAAATTAAGAAAAAGAAAGGAAAACAAATGTTGACAAGGATGTGGGAAAATTGGAACTGTCATTGCTGGTGGGACTGTAAAATCAAGCAGCTGCTTTGGAAAGCAGTATAGTTCCTTTAAAAAATAAGCATAGAATTACCATGTGAGACACCAATTCCACTCATAGGTAAATAACCAAAACAACTGAAATATTGTTCACAAATAGTATTTACTGGAAACATTAAAGAAGTTTACTCATAATAACCAGAAAGTGAAAGTAACCCCAAATTTAATTAAATGAGGTACATACACACTGTGGAATAATATACAATTCCAAAAGGAAATGAAATATGTGATACAGTTTAAAATGAACTTTGAAAACATGCTATTTTTAAAAAGCTGATCAAAAAGGACATGTTCTGTATAATTTCAATTATACATAATAACCAGAAATGGCGAATCTATAGGTTCAGATGGTAAATTAGTGGTTGTCAGTGGTAAGGGGAAGGTCCTTGCAGAGAGACTGCTAGTATGGAATTTCCTTAAGGGGATAATAAATATGTTCAGGATTTAGGTAATTATTATTATTATTGGAAAATCTTATGAATATACTAAAATACACTGAGTTATATACTTTAATGTTGAATTTTATGGTATGTAAATTTTATCTCAATTTTAAAAAATATTGACTTACTAAAGTAAAAAAATAGACAAAATATGCCATAAGACACAAAACATACTAATGTTGAAATTGTTATGAGAATATAGGAAAAGTCGACTTCAAAAGAAGAAATATTACTATGCTTGAAATATTAGAAAGTAATAAAATTATAAGTTATCTAAAAATACAATAAAATACTAATACCTATGTTTCTCCAAAGAATTGAAACTATATGAAGCAAGAAATGATGGGAATGAAAGGAGAAATTTTTAAAAATGCACAAATATATTTCTATAAAGAATGACATTACTTTTTCTGTAATAAAAACAAACTTTAGTAGAAAAAATGAGGAGAAAATCGGTCTTGTATAGATGACCTAAAAACAAATATTACCCAATTTGACCTTCTTGTTTTTATAGAACATTTTACCCAATGTAGAATATATATTCTTCTCCAGTGAACAAGGAACATTTGTTAACATACTCTATCTAAACCTTTAAAATAAAAATGTAAACATTCAAAGAATACATATAATTCAGACTAGTTTCTAAAATCATTACAAAAATAGAAATCAGTATCAGGAAAAAATCTCAAAATATTTGTAAAACATACATTTCTAAATAACAGATGGCTAAAAGATAAAATCTCTAAAAACTTAAAATATTTTTTTAACTGAATAGAAAAGAGGACACAGCATGTAATATTTATGATATGTATCTAAAACAGTAGACAGGCAGAAATTAAATGCTCATATTAGTGAAGAAGAAGATCTTACCTAAATCTAACCTAAGTTTCCATCTTACAAATTAAGAGAAAACAGACCAATATAAACTCAAAGGAAGCCATAAAAGAAAATAATACACTAACAGCATCAGGCAATTAAACCAAATACAGAAAAATAATTGAGAAAACTAGTCAACCAAATGTTCTTTATTTCTTCAAAAAAATTAATAAAATTGATACCACTTCAGCCAAATGGAGTAAGAATAAAACAAGGTATATCATTATAGATCTTGAAGATATCAAAATGATAACAGAGTATTATAATTAAATATATGCATATATTTGACAACGTGGAATAGACCAACTCCTCTCTCTCTCTTTCTCTCTTTCCACTGCTGGGTCTCCTGCATGCTAAACAAATGCTCTCCTACTGAAAGACACCCCAAGGCCCCACTACACAAACAACTTTTGAATGGACAACAGCTTCCAACACTGATAAGTTCTCTAAAAGAAAATTTTGTTATTACAGACCATCCATAAATAGAACAATACAAAGTGATTTATAAGACAGATTCTACTAAACATTTAAGAAGGAAATATTATCAAAGTGACACTATTTCCAAAAAAGAAAAAAGAAAAGAAAAAAGGGACACTTCTCAACACATTGTATGAGTTCATCATAATCCAAAAACATGAGCCAAATAAAATCACTATGAGAAAGGTACATAATAGACCAATAACTTTCATTAGTATGAATGAAAAATATTTAACAAAATATTGGCAAAATATATCCAGTAATAATAGGAAAGCAATTATATCAAGGCCATGTGGGATTTAGTCTAGGATTTTATGACTGTTTCAACAATCGAAAAGCAATGAATAGGATCTGCCATACCAACAGTTTAAAGAATTGCATAATTATCTCTATAAAAACAAAAAAAAAGCATTTGAAAAATTAAATTTCACTTGTGCTGTATCTTTGTATTTGATAGAAATCTAACAAACATAAATTGAATAAATCGAACTGGTCATTAAAACTCTAACACAATTGATTAAAGTTTTTATTTTGGTATTTTTTAATGTACTATTTACAAAATAAAGGTCTCTGTGTATTTGCAGTGTAACTGAGCTAGTTTGAACAATGGCAGCAAGTGAAGACTACTGAAGAATGGGAGAATTTAAGGGTGATAATAAAATAACATACATAGAATATATGCATATGTGTACACACGTTCATATTGTGAGAGAAAGAAGGACAAGGAATAAATACATGAGAGCTTTAATTTGAATAAATATGAAGAAAAATGTACTAAGTTAAAAAAATTAGTATCATGTATTACTTTACTAAGATTACTCTGAAATGTTCACATTTTTCCTGTTCTCAAATGAAATCAATGTGTATTAAGAATTTTAAAAAAAGAAAAAAGAAAATGTTCTAAGTTAAAGAGATAATATTTAAAAGAGTTTTAAATATTTGAGAGTTTCCAACAATACTTAGGAAGAAATTACATGATAAATAAAGCATATTTCTAAAGCAGAGGTTTCTTTTGGGATTGCCCTGAGTTTGTTTAGAAGCAGACACCCTCATCAAATCCTACACAGTTTTATAGCAGTGGTTCATAGTTCAAATAACAATATTGAAATGATAAACAAGCTGATGTGGTGTACTTATTTTGGTAAAATAAGGCTTAAAGAATAGATCTTTGTATAGCACCTTGATTTATATGCAAAGTAATTTAGGGAAACTATTGTAAATTTACTTCATAACTAAAGGAAAACATTAATGGCATAAACATTTAGAACTAGGAAAAAGCAGTATGTATTTTGAATTATATGTTTTCTGGAAAACAAATTTTATTTTTAAACTGATATTTTTCATGTCGTAATACCAACCCAATGATGCATTAAATAAAATCATTACTATAGTGAGTACATTTCTGTGGTGAAACTGATGTTGATAGTGGATTACATGGACTCCATGCCTACTTTATTAAACAATATATTACTATTTGTAAAATAAACTGAACTCTTGTCATAAAAGTATATAAAACAGTACATAAACTATGTCTGTGTATTATAAAATTCAGAAAACTACATTCATAATTAAAGAAATTAACATATAACTGTGACTGTTCATATGCATTATAAATATACTCAGTAAATATTTGTTTTATAGTCAATTAAAAAAAAAGTTCTTATCTACTTTGCCAGATCACACCCTTTTTCTGAATGCAGTAAGTTATGAATAACAACACCATCCTCACAATTCTAGCACATTCCAGCCTTAGTTTAGCAACATTCACAATGGGGGATAATTAAGAGAATATTGGACTCTGATGCCAAAATAACCACTGGAGGCTTTGTTATCTAATCAATGCAACAGCAAAAGTAAGACTGTGTAATGTCATCTAACTGATTTGGGATTTTTTTTTTTTTTTTCAGAAAGTTGTGATAAATTATTCTCTTTCTAAAAAATTACCTTGTTTGCTTGTGGCTAAAATGGTCCCTGTGTTAATATCTCACATTCAATCCTGTAGCCTTTCTTGGGAAATTCATTTCATGGACTTCAGTTATGATTGAGCAAAGGACTATTGATTCAGTCCCCAAAGGCTTAAAGTAATAACTTTTCAGAGACCTTATAACTAATTGTAATGTCGCAATTCATTACTGTATAGCGTTCAACCTTTATAATAAAGATTTATTCATAGAACACAATGTCTTCGTTTTCCTACCAGCCAATGCTCAAAACATTTGATCTAAATTAATGTGGTGTTACATATCAATCTGAAGTTCTTTTAATCATGTGGATCCCCTGTCAAAACACTATCACATACTTATAGATACTGTCAGTGACCCATCTTAACTGTTGGTAGATTGTATTCTAAGTCAAAAACTAAAAAAAACACAGGTTCAATGTGATTTTAATAGGAACCGCTATATATTAATTAGAGAAAACCACAAGAAGTGCTTAGACATAAGCAGAGAAATAATATAAATTTCCTTAGCAAATCTGAGGGAATTCATTTCTCAAGACCATTTAGATAAAACAAAACACAAACAACAAAAGAAATTTTATCCTAGATCTTACTTCATTCTGGATTAATTTCAGTCATACAGTTTAACTTAATATTTGAAATTATTCCAAGTTTCTGTGATATGTATGTCACTGGGGAAAAAATCCAGTTTTATTATTTATGTCTGGTTCCAATAACTCTTTTTTAACCTTCTAAATTTGTCAAAGTAACAAACATCTCAAAACTCAGTGCTTAAAAGAGCAGAGGCATACTTTTTTGCTTATGCGACCTACCCATAGAGTCTTGCATAAAAGCCAAACCCCAAATTCTTCTTAAAAGCACAATTAGAGTATTTATAACAATCTCAACAAATTGTGTAGAAGATTATTATTTTCTCAATTTCTCCAATACATTTTCCATCATCTTACAAACTCCCTTGTTTTCATCTACCAGGCTAGAACCATTTCTTCAGAATATGATGCAGGTTGTGAATAAAATGAAATGGACCTATTTACCTCTCATCTGCCATTAATTTCCTGCCACTGGAGAGCGGCCATTTATAAAACTACAGTTTTCTAAATAATCAGCACTATTCTTCCTGGAGTTGCCAAAAGCAACCTTTGAATTCAAAGACCATCTAACAAAATCTTGCTTAGCTGTGAAAATAAGCCTGAGGATGCTCCACCAAGCACACAGCCAACTAGCTAAATCATTTACTATAATCCACAACAAAGAAGCTTTAAATAGAAAAGGAACTGGGTTGGAAACTTTTCCTCATGAGCAATAGTAGCAGCAAGGCAAGGACAAATAAATGAAAGAGGCATGCATACTCGTTTATAGGAGCAAAGCAGTGGGCACATTGTGATGTGTTACAATGTGCAACTAGTGCTCCATTTCAATGTATGCATATTGAAATAGCGCCTGAAAACACTATTATTATCCAAAAGCTACTTATGTGTTACTTCACTTGCAATAAGAATTATTGATATCATTGAAAGTGACAGTATAAATAGTATCATACATATTGCAATGCTTAAGAGTGTGTCTTTCTCACTTGTGCAGGCTCACCACAAAATTGATACAAAACTGATCTTCGTAGTTGACAGGTTGTTTTAAAACAAAAAAGGCATATTTCCATTTTCATCAATTGTAGGATATAACAATAACAGTGCACCCAGGAAGTGCAAATGACTATTATATGATTGACAAAATAAACCCTATTGGAAAAAATAATAAGTTTAAAATCACCTTTGCTACCAAAACATTGTTGCTATTAGCAAGTAGAAGAAAAACAGAGAATATTACAAACCTTATTATGAAAGTAACCCAGAAGATCATGAAAATACATACTTTTGCTCTTAGAGAGGAAATATAAAACAGAGACTAAGAGAATAATTTGTATAAGAAAACCAATGTTTAAAATCACAGGCTTTCTGCCAAATAGGAAGCAATTTCATATATGTTACTCCAAGTGTCTAAGCTGAGGGTCTTTTTTTTTGAGGGGGGAGGTACTGGCATTGAACCCAGGGGTGTTTAACCACTGATCCACATCCCCAACCCTTTTTAAAAAACAATAATTAGAGACAGGGTCTTACTAAATTCCTTCAGATCTTGTTAAGTTGCTGAGGCTAGCTTTGAACTCAAGATCCTCCTGCTTTGGCCTCAGGAGCTGCTAGGATTACAGGTGAGTGCCACAGCTCCCTGTTTAAGCTTAAGGTCTTTATGTGATAAAAAGGAGTAATATAGTTAGAAAAACTGAGTAAATATAAAATCTAGAACATCATCTGATTTACAGTGAGTGGTATTTTTAATAGAACAATGTAACAGAATGGCCATTCAACTAGGAATCAGTAAACCTTGATCCCCACTAGGACTCTAATTCAATATTTTTGCTTTTCTCTTTATTTCAAAAGCTTTCACTCTCCTTAGGCATAAACTATGAAGGAAAATGAAAGGTGGATAATAACATTCATCCATTCAGTCAGTGTCTTTTCCTGAGCACTTCCTTTGGGCTAAGCATAGGGTAACTGTATACAAAGATTAATAAGGCAAAAGTCTTTCTCCTCTAGACCCTACCTCATGGGAGAGTTAGAGAGGTAGACAGAGACAATGCCATGAAGCAGGGTGAACACCTTCACAGAATACTGCTGGAAACACAGAGAAGCAAATAATTAAAGCTGCCCAGGAAAAGTCAGAGTTTGTTTGCTCCATCTATGCATGCTATGTGTACTGAATCTTGATGTGTACGTATACAAAAATCACATATATATATATCTATATATATGTGTGTGTGTGTATATACCTATATACAGTACATGGAGGGTCAGTGTTCCCCACCTTAACAATTTTGGAAGAACTTTGAGGTTTTGATCAAATATCAAGAATCAATAAGGCAAAATGGGCACTTGCTAAGTGTTGGGGAGAAAACCTGTGTGAGATGAACATGCACAACAAACGCACTGGGTGTGTGTACTTCTGAATTCACTAGGCAGATGAGCAGCCTTCGAGTTCCAGGCCACACTGAAATCTTGAAGGGGAAATATAAGAATGGTTTATCGTTTAGGTGTTGACACAGTTACCAGCATGAGTGTGGGGGTCCCCAGGTTCCTGGGTCCAGATTCTTGGTGTCCAGGGCAAAGACTTGAGACAGATATGAGAGGTTAGCAGACAAGGTAGAGATTTGTTGAAAGTGAAATGAAATACTATAGGAGAACAGAGTGGGGCAAGCTTCAAAGTAGCTCAAGGTCCTGTCTAGTGCACAGTGAGTTCTCTTTTATTGAACTTTACTTGGTCTTCCTCTTCTCCCCTGGGTGTATGTGGGATTGACACCTTGATTGATAGCTGAATACAACATAATTTCTTCTCTGTCCTTGAGAGAAAACAAAAATCTTTTTTTTTCCTTCGAAAAATGCACAGAGGGTGAGCAAACTGCAATGGGGATGATATGTTAACTAGCAACAAATTAACTTTAGATCAGTCCCTAGCGCTATGGAACTTGCTCAAGATCATCAACTTTCTTTTTAGGGCTGGAACTCCCTTTGTGAGTTCCTAGCTTACTCCTTTTCACCACAAGGTGGCCCAGTTTCCCCTCATAGGAAGAGTGACAGGCAGAGGGTGGAGTTTTAGGAGAGGCTGAAGACCCTAGTGATTGTCTGCCTTTTCCATCCATTCCGTATGTCTTATCTCCTAACAACATGATTATCAGTGACTAGGGCAAGACTCTAAACACCAAGGAAAACAATAATGTTACAACTCTTCTTTTAAAAAAATTGCTAACAGTAGAGTTTCTTTTAGACCACTGGCTTCTATCTCCATCCGGAAGCAGACATTATATAACTAAAACAGTTTCATCACAAACACATTTTTAAGGTAGAAGATGGGTAAGGTATTGCAATGTTATTATTATTTGTGGTACTGGTACTTGAGCCAAGGATGCTCTCTTACTGAGCTACATCTCTAGCCATCATCATCATCATCATCATCATCATCATCATTATTTTTATTTTATTTTACTTTGTTATTTTATTTTATTTTGAAACTGTCTTGCTAAGTTGTCCAGGATGGTTTTGAACCTGGGATACTCTTTCCTCAGCCTCCATTATAGTTAGGATCACAGGCATGCAGCATCATGTCAAGTTAGGTATTTGCATTATAGATGAACTTCCCATTTTATGAGGAATTTACAAGGTTTGACTTGTGAATCTGTTTTGAAGAAACTCTTGTTTAAAATCTGGTTCATTATTTTTTTTTTTTTTGTCACTTCATCGGCTACAAATCAACAACAAGACATAGATTGTATCATCTTAGATTCTAATTGCCACTCATTCTCTCATCCAAAGTGACCATGACTGTGATGCTTAGCAATCTTAGTGATTAACATGCAGGAAGGAAGGTGAATTACTCTGTAATGATCCCTAGAAAGAATAAAAATTTGTAATACATGTCTCTTGCAACATTCTGAGCAATTTAAGACATCATAATTATTTCATTCTAGACCTTATTGAAATGAACCTGTGGTTTTGAAACACACACAGAAGATAAATAAATAAAAAGTTTCTTCTTTGAAGCATGACAAATTCTGGGAAAACTATAAAATCGCACATTTCTAATTCCACATGTCATTCATAATAATCATATACTAGATATCATTAAGTGAAATTCAACATGAAAACAATATTTATATTCTCTCTTTCTTTTGTAATACTTTATTGATCTTATCTCCCAACACAATTGCATTTCCCAGTATACGTTGACTTCTTATTCTTGGTTCTTAGTCACATTTTATTCTTATTCACATTGTTATTTTTGGTTCTTATCATGAAATAAATCAGTTTTTTACCTGGCTTGCCCTTTTTTTTTTCACATGATTTTCATACCTTCCTCTTTTTTTTTTTTTTCTTTAAACCCTAAGCTGTAAACTTTATTGATCCAAAACAATGACTCTTTCATTGGGAATTTTGTATGCTTATCAAACTTTTAGGGAAGATATTTGAGACCTAGAATGCTTTGCCAGAATTAATCCCACAGGAACCTGTAGAGGGACAATATTTTAGGGATATATCCAAATATGCTAATGACATTGTTAAACAGACTAGCAATACAAAAAATTAAATATAGGCACAGATATATTTCTAAGACCAGGAACTATTTCCCTATAGCACATGACTGTAAGAGTTCAATCTTTATTCCAGTTTGCTTCATATTTCTTTTTAAATTTATTTATTTTAAACATTTTTCAAGTTTCACCAAATTGCAATGCATATCCTCACTCATAACAGCCTCAGCTCCCTTGAACTTTCCCTTCCTTTCTGTTACTATGGATGATTTGGTCCAGGCTCTTAAATAAACCCAACAGTACATTCCTCCATTTGTGCACTAGATTCTGTTCTTATCACAAGGACATTGCTCAAGGACAGCACGCCAATAATTTTCTGAAAAAATTTAATCATCAAAATCATACAATATTACCTAGGAAAACTAAAGCAATGAGAACACTGAAAGCAAAGTGTTATGTCTCAGATTTTAAAGAACAAAATACAATAATAATAATTATTATTTTTTCTTGATTAGATATTGTCTTTAGCTTACAGAATACCAAGCAACACTGGCATTTCTCCTAGTGTCAGGCTGCTTCTCTTAAGTCTTCCTTGTCAATTCTTATCATCTGGGATTCTTAAATTTGGAATTTTGCAGACCCCAATCTTAATAGATTTTCTCTTTTTGTGTATTGTGATTTACTTGATTATCTCCTCCAGTGGTTTAAGGCACTGAATGGACAATGACTGTGTGGATATGAAACAAGGACTCTTATCCCCCAGGGGACTTACCAGCCACCACAAGGTGCCAAGTGTTGCTATCTCTCTTGTAAAGGAACAAAACAAACATAAGCCCCAGACCACAAGAAGAAAGCCTTGAATGTGCTATTTCAGTGTAGAAGTGAATTCATAGTCCTGTGCAGAAAGGAATTAAGTGAAAGCAGGAGAATAAAAATCAGAGACAGTACATAAGTACTGACAGATTAGAGGCAATGTCTGCCATGTTCTTGGGTTCAAGAGAAGATGACTCCAATACTGCAATGTATTTCTGCTGATGATTATCATCTAGAAAGATGAAGTAGATATTGAAGGATCCTTGTGCAGGTGACAGAAAAAGGAATGTAGTGTACAAGAAGTGATTTTCATTTTAAGTAAGCGTGTTCATGTCTTACTATTTTATATTAAATAAAGGTGAAGAATATGGTCATGCAGAGAAAATCAGTTTAGTGAATAGGACTGTTTAAATGTGGGATTATTTTGCTTATTGCTTTAATTGGGGGGGGCAATATTGTATGATATTGATGTCTTTTGAGAATACTGAGCAAGACTTAAAAATTAGAACAGATTAGCACAGTTAGAAATCATTGTTTTTATTTTATTCTCTTCACCCTGGAGAAAATCTGGGATTGGCAAATATTTTGATTTAATCAATTTTGGGTTTTTTTGTAATATTAGATAGATCAACTAAAATGTATATGTACCACTTGTTGGAATTAAGTAATTATATTTAAATGCTTCACATACTTTTAATTATTATAAAATGTTTCATTCATTTATTTATTTAAATGTTTCACAAGTAAGAAATGAAATAATATACAGAAAGTATGAAGTAATATGGAAGTATCTTACTCAGAAGCATGAATAGAATAACTCAGGTTACTGAGACAAAAGTATTAAGCATCTATCACCTCTTAAAGGACAATTGAAATCTTTGAAAAACTGATAAAAAGTATTTACCAAAATGTTACAAATAAAACTTTATAAATAATGTCAATCACTTCTACTTTGAATTTTGAATGCTATTTTATGTTTTCTCTTTGGTTTTGGATGTTATTTTATATAGATTTTTCTTTTGTCTATAACTAGTACTTTCATGAATGTGTTCTAAAACATCTTCCATGTGCATATTTTGTTAAAATTTGCATTTATTATAATAAATAAAGATATATAGCTTAAAATAGGCTCTAATATAATTAATACATTATGATAACATGAATTTCATATTTTACATTAATAATAAAAAAGAAAAAGAAAAAAATATGAAATAATCTGTTAGCAGAGGGCAACCTCCATCCTCTAATTGCTCGTATACAATGAGTCATGGTATACTTTGTCACATTGAAAAATTACTTTCACATAATATCTTAATTTATTTACAAAATAATTCAAGAAACTCAATTTTAATTTCAATTTTACAAATAATGTAATTTCTGTTCTTTTAGTCACAAAATTAGTAGATTTGTAACTTAATTTTGATTTTTTAGCATCAGTGCTTTTTTTTTGCTAATATACTGATGATTAGATTTGATCTTATCTGGATTATAAAGTTTGAAAGTCCTCACAATCATTTTTCTGTTTCCTTCTATTTGTGCCTTTAACTACTATATCTGTTTTCTGTATTACAAAACATTACAAAGAACTCAGGAGTAATGACAGAAAATTTAGATTTCAGTTGTGCACAAACATTGGCATTTGATGGTAAAACTACAGCAATAGTTCCTATGCTACAAAACAAGAACCTTGGAATTAGACAATCTAGATTCAAATAATTTTAATTTTGTTTCCACATAGAGGTACTTTAGGTGATAAAATATGTGCTCTTTATATTTTAATTAGTTTTGAGAATAATAATATTTTCAGAGGATAATGGATAGGAACAAATTTTGTAATAGAAAACTAAAAGAAAAAGAAAGAGAAAATGCCAATTAAAGATAATTGCAAATGTTTTCGTATTATTCGTTATTGAAGAAAAGTCTCTCATAGTGCACTTTAAGTCATATTAAGTGCCATGCCACCATTATTCTGTATTTGTTCATAAATTCCAGTGTGTACAATAGCCTAGGAGCAATAAAATTTGAAAGATTTTGAATTTTAAAAGATATAAATGCTCTGCATTAGTTATTAAAATGTTTTAGACATTGAATTGAGACATTAAGGATAACTTTATTATCAAACAAGTGATGTCCTGTGTTTCTGTATTAATATTCATTATATAATTAAGTCCTTTAGCACTTAACTAAAAGCAGTATTAATAGTTTTTCACGGTTGACCAGTCTTTTAAAGAAATATTTATTATGTTCACATTAATTACTATTGATTTTGAAAATTTAGAGTATTAACACAGTTTAAACTTTTGTACATACATACAAATTCCCCTAAAACCTACTCAGTGAATATGTGAAATGCAAAATAATTAAACTCAGAATATTAATCTTTATACCAAATTGAAATTTATTTTAGAGTCAGAAGTTGAATACAAACTTTTTCTGCATTGTGTAATACTGATGATTAACGCCCTTCTATGCTATGTAATATTGAGCTATAAATCTTCAGCCCTAAAAATTATTTTTAATAAATTAGGCCAGGTAAGTATTTTCACTAAAAAATGTTCACTTTAGATTCCACACACTTATTTCTTCTAAAGATATTCAAAACTTTATGAAAATACAGGATTCTCTAATTTGCATTACTGAATTAATTCTGACTGTGAGAAAAACATTCTGATTATGATCTCAAGTACTGATGGCTACTTTTTTATTTACTTTCAGCTATGGAGGCATGGAGTAATTTTAATTGTTAAAATATGAAACATGTTTAATGTATTAATAGTTTTTTTTCCAGATAATTTATGAAATAAATGATTTGATATTATGTATACCAAAATAGCGGTTTCTGCTGTCATTTGCCTACTGTAAATTTTGTCACAGAGAAAGAAAACCTAACTTTATTATGGATATTTCTTGATTCTTGATTTCTTGACTCTTCATATCAGTCAACATATTTTAGCTTCAGTTATAAATTGCAATGTTATTCCATCTTCTCTATGATCTCTGTCCATAGAATCTGTGTGCCGTGTGTTCCACTCAAGGAATTGTAAACTAATGCAGAAGAAAACTGTATTTGGACACTAGATATATATTTTTTCCTACTCCAATTTCTAGTTTTATTTTCCGTTCCTTCTGTGCAATATAGGACTCATCAAGGTCAGCACTTGTCTGTACTATTATCACAACCACAATGTCTAGCATAGGCACTAGCTCTAAGGGGATGCAAACATGAAATTTACTTTTAATAAATCAATGCAAAGAAGAAAAAAATAGTTCTAGTTAAGCAGGTATTGATCAATCTTATGGGAACAGGACTGGATATGCAATTTTATTTTCCAAATTTTTTTTTAAATATTTTTTTAGATGTCGATGGACATTTATTCTATTCATTTATTCATATGTGGTGCTGAGAATCGAACCCAGTGTTTCACACATGCCAGGCAGTGCTCTACCACTGAGCCACAACCCCAGCCCCCTCCAAATATTTTGTGAAAAAAAAAAATCATTGGTGAATGAGATTGTAGTTATGTAAAACTGATAGTTCAACTTGGGAAATATTTTTATCTTTAACAAACTGACTATATTTAACCACTTATGATAGCATATCTCAAAATTTATATCACTCCCATGTTCAAATGAATAATTTTAGAATCAAATATGTAGTGACTTGTGCACAAGTGGTTCCTTTACATTAATTAGAAACAGAGAAAATCAACATAAAGTAGTTACAGGAATAAATGTGATTTTTAAATATGTCTTTTATAAAAGATATTCTTAAAATTCCCTCTCATGAAGCCAAAAAAAATTAGTGGAAATTATGCTCATTGGAGGGGATCATTTTTAAATCATAGAGATATTAATTCAGATTAGGAATGTTTCTACTTAGTAAATATCCAAATGCAAAAATGCATGAGAAAAAGTATTGTGACAACCAAAAATAAATTATAAAAAGAAATAAAAAGGGAAAATATGAGTATGTTCCTATGTTCCAATACGTGTATTTTTGATGTCTTACAGATGTATACATTAATATAATATATATTCTTAATTTTTTATTTTAATAGCAGGGTTATGAAAGTTTTCTTTGGATATAGATGGACAGTGTGTGTGTGTGTGTGTGTGTGTGTGTGTGTATTGGCATTGTCTATATAGAAGAATTGAAGTAGATTTTTAATCATATCTCTGTGTTACCCAGGTTTCCTTGATAGCATAATGTTACATCTCATGCACCAATTTGGAATACCCTGTCCTTAACACATGGCATTTAATGTAAAATAAATAAATTATTCTTCTATAAAATGAAGATTCTTATGTTCCTGTAAAAATGTTTCTATTAAAAATACATAAAGATTGGCTTCATACTGATATTAAAAAAAAAAAAAACAACAGTTACTTGCACATCTATTTTAAGATCAGAAGTAGACAGCTCAGGAAAATTTTTCAGCAACTCCGTGTTTCAGGACTAATATGAAGTGACTCTTTAAACAATGACTCTCTGAAACAATGATATATTTCCTCAGTTTCCTATGTCTTCCTACATCCTAAGTGATTTGTTAACATGAGAATGCTTTTTTCCCCCTTTGTCAATTTAGCTAGGGTTGTGACTTTTATTTTCCATTTCTAGGACATTATTAACTAACTCCCGATATCAAAACTGGTATAACGAATTCCCCAAGGGAGAGGTGTAGAAGTAGCAGCAACCTTAGAGAGCATCCAGTCCCACCTCTCATTTATTTGAGTAAGGTTCTGGCTGCAGCACACAACAAATGAAAAGCAAATGAGTAAATATATACAGAAACGAAACAGTCACACCAAGCATAGCATACCCTCTTGCCCCCAATTTCATGGGAAAAAGCTCCCTGATTTCATTTGGTGACTGAGCTACAAGGCTACAGTCTGTAGCATGGGGCCAATTGGGGCTCCTAAATTGCTCTCTGCCTTCCCCACTGCTGATGCCACAGAAAGATGGTGCATACGAGTTTAGATTTGCTGTTTTACACTTTTGCTCAACTGTGCATTTCCTGTAATGAAGGATTTTTGCTATGGGAAGAGAATGTATTTTTAATGAGTTCTTTTTGATATTTAACTGAATTCTCAGCACATGATAAAATATGTAACATACCCAGATATCATGTGTTTCAAAATAAATTTATTGGCATTCTATTATTCAGAAGAGTTTGCTCTACTGTACATTTCAATATGATATTTTAGTTGGAATCAGGGGAAAATATTAATTGATCTGATTTGCTGGTCAAGAGATGTTGATAAGTGGTCAAGGCTGATTAGTGACAAAGTCTAAGGAACTTTAATGACATATTATAAAATAGCATTGAAAATGTTTGTTTTATTTAGATCTTAAATGCACCTGAAAACCTATATGCTAAAGTCTTAGCCTATAGTGTTACTGGAAGTGGTAGAGACTTTAGGAGATGAAGTTTAGGTGAATAAAATTAGGTCATTGGAGGGGGTGCCCTTGAAGTTTACTGGGACCCCAAACTCCTTCTTCTCTCTCTGTTTCCAGGCTACCATGAATTGAGAAGTTGCTTTATCATGTGTTTTCCCACCATGATGTTCTGCTTTGCCATAGGTCTAAAGTGATAGAGCTGACCATGCACTGAAACTTCTGAAACTATGAATCAAAATAAACCTTTCCTCAGTTTGTTATAGTGATGTCAATTAACACAAGGTTTGAGATGGATTTTCCCCAATTCACCAACAGACCACCATTGAAATTATCAATAATTTGTGAAATAAGGAATATCTTGTGTTATCACTACAAGGCACAAATGATGTTCAAATTTAGAAACAATAATACAATGATCATTTTCTCATAGAAAATTGGGTTTAAGATAATGTCAAAGGACAATCTCATTAATATAGCAAACTATTTAACTACTTTAGGTATCAATATCTAAGATAAAATAACAGATACTAATAGAATCAATATTTTGGATCAAAAGAACTGATCCAAATTTATTTACTCTAAGAAGATACTCTCCTCTAAAATTCATTTAAAAAACAGATTACAAAATATCTATAATTCCTTTCCAATAGTATTTAAGTTAATTATTCATAAATAGAACATAATCTCAGAAATAAATAAGACAGTCAAAATATTTTAATGGAGCAAAATTAGTAAAAAACAGATACTACAAAAAAGTGAATTAAAAATGTAAAATTAATTTAATACATCCTCTTATTAGTCAAATGAAAAGTATGTGAATAATTGAAAATAAGAATAAAAAGAAAAGAAGCTGAAAATTCACTGAGAGAATTCAATCAATTATTAATCGGAATTCTACAGGGAAAGGAGAAAAATTAAAACAGAGTGAGGAGAACAATTGGCAAGGTATATGTATATTATCCTTTTGAAAGTGATAGGATTATATATACTATTTGTTCATTAAGTCATTCTTATAAAATATATATAAAAATAATTTTATTTATGACTGAGGAAAACTATATTTTTTATATATATTGGGTGGTAACTGGATGGGTGGAGTGTGGCTGGAGGAGGTGGTCACTGGGGACATGACTTTGGGGTTTATATGTTGTCCTTGTTGAGCAAACCCTCTCTCTTCTTCCTAGTTGTCATATTCCAAGTTTTTTTGGTCCATCACGCCCTTCCCTCTTGATGTTCTGCCTCATCTTGGGCCTAGAACTAGAAGTCAGTCAACTATGGACTGAACTTCTTAAACCATGAGCCAAAATAAACTTTTCCTTCTCTGTGTTGTTCTTGTCAGGCTTTTTGGTCACTGTGATGAAAAAACCTTATTAAAGCAGATAACATATTTTCTTTATCCTTTTGTCTGTGGATCAGAAAATGCAAACATAAATAATTCATAAATTTATGTCAATATTAATATTAATTTATGAATTATTTATATTTGTGTATTAAGTTTAAAATGATATATTTGCTTTTTTGAAATAAAATTAGTTTTACAAATATTGAGTTTATATTTATATAAATTTCTTAGACATCCAAATGGATAAATAATAAACATTTTATTCAACATAAAATATATGCAAACCTGAAATAAATAATTCATAAATAAATATGTTTCTAATTACTCGAGTGTGAACTGAAGCCAGTTCTAAATGTTTTACTAGATCTAAATACATTTACTATATAAATATAGTTATTTGTTTCAATTACTCTATAAATTAGTTTATACTATTATCTACTTTTCACAACTGAGTAAGGTAAGATACAGAGAGGTTAAGTAACTGCAAATTTCATAGAGCTAAATTTGTGAAGAGTCCCTTAGCTGTGTTAGAGTTCTTCCTTATATTAATATATGTGATACTTCCTATTCATTTACTTCACTTAAAGTGAAGAGTACATTTTTTATATTTCACCTGTATAAATGTATGCACAATAGTGAGTGAAACCTAGAATTGATTAGCAAACATTTTTTTTCTATGAAATATTAAAAAAGAGTGATTTTGTGACATGGACTGATCTTTTAATGCTTTTAATGCTGTTAATGAAGTAATTTCCTTTCTACAATTTATACCACAGTAATAATCATAATGGATTTCTAAGATATTTACAGAGATGATTTTAATCACATTTATTAATGATATTGAAAAATTGAACATGGAATAAATGTCCCATAATAAGTTAGTGCTTAAATAAATGATGACATATTAATACATTGGGCAAGTACATGGAAATTAGTGTGATAATGCAGAATTCTAAAATGACCCTTCAAAATTTCCAACCCTTTTCCTCAGGACTGTGAATAAACTATCAGGTTCATGATTATGTTTGGTTATATAGTCAAGGGAATTTTGCACTTGCTACTAAAGTTACAAGTTAGTTAGCTTTGAGTTAGTAAAAGAGATTATGCAAGTGGGTCTGATCTAAACTTGTGAACCCTTTTAAGCTAAGAATTTTCCCACCTGGGTCCTGGGGGAAAATCAGAAATGGAAAAGTAGATTTCTGGTGCCAGTGCTGGCTTCAACATGGGGGTAACAAGGAATAATAGTTCAATATGCCATGTATCATTAAAGAAAAAAATATCAAAATAAATATATGTCTTAAAATAATCATTGACAAAAAGTATTAGTGGTGCTTACCTAAGAGAAATAGAATAGTTGATTTTTAAAATTGTGTATCAAGATTGTATTTATTGTGACAGTTTTTCAGGATAAATGAACATAGAATAAAATCCTCGCATAGTATAAGAATACCTAACATTTCATAATATTTATAATTAAGCAATAAATTCGAACATATATAACATACAAGAAGAATTTAGTGGCCACATATAGTGGTAAACTCCTGTAATCCCAATGACACAGGAGGCTAAGGCAAGACGATTGCAAATTCAAGGTCAGCCTCAGCAATTTAGGAAGATCCTGTCTCAAAATAAACAAATTAATTAAGTAAAAGAAGGGTGGAAATGTAGTTCAGTGAAACAGTGACTCTGGTTTCAATCCCCAGTAGCAGGGAAAAAAGACTTTGTGAAAATAATTTGAAATATAGAAATTATTGTATCTGGAGATTAGAAATTAGGATGAGTAGGTGAATTTAGCTCCCTTTATATCTATAATGAATGACATCTTCTGCCAGCAATAGCAGGAATTTTAGGCACTTTGTTAATGTTCCCATATATAAATATTTAAGATGGTCCCCAAAAAGTGGAAAAAATTCTTTGTTTTATCCCCGAAACTTTCTTCTTGTCTTCCTTTCACTTCTCTTGTATTTTTTCTCTCTCTTTCTCTCCCTTTCTCTTTCTCTATTTCTTTCTCCCTCCTTCCTCCCCTCTTTCATTCTTTCTATTAAAACACTCTAGAAATTTTGGGTTGTCGAGATAGAAAGAATAAACAATTTCTTCTTTGTGCCTACATAAATAAATCCATATATTTTAATATAATACCTACTGTATACTTTCTGTCTCTGAGTTTCTTCAACCACTGTACAACATGATATCTTTACAGATCCTTACACTTGTAGTTCATGTAGTAGACAGGAAAGTTTTATCTCTATCATCAGTTAGTATGATAAAGATGACTCATGCCAAAGGGAAAAGACACATGTTCTAAAATTTTACATCCAGAGATTGACATCCAGTAAAAATATTCTTTTTCAATATACAGGATCTTGATTTGTATCCAATAAGTGGAGAGAACTATTTAACAAAAGATTGGCAATCATTATTTCTAATGTGATGCTTGTGCAGGTATTATGATGTATCCTTCTTTAATGTAGACACGCAGCCTATCACTCAAAAGGACATGCTTATGATAGCTTAGGGCATAAGAGTGCAGGTTATGGAGTTATAAGGGACATTTAGAAATCCTAGCTGTGGGTATTAGTCTTAGCTCTCCAGACTTTAAGAATAAATAGGATGTCTGTATCTATGTATCTGTCTATCTAGAGAGATATTTACTATTATGAACTGGCTCATGCATGCAGTTATGGAAACTGAGAAATCAAAGGCCTGCAGTCAGCAACCTGAAGTTACCGGTAGTTCTAGTTCAAGACCACCTGAGAACCAGGAGAGATGACATGAGTAAGTTCCAGACTGAGTGTGAGGCCTGAGAATCAGGAAATAATGGTGAGATTCCTGTTTTGGTCCAAGTTCAAAAGCAGAAGTTCAATGTTTCAGCTCAAAGACAGAGATAAAGAATTATAACTCAGACATTTAGTCTGTGCAGGCATTCAAGAGATTGGGGTTTACTCACAGTTTGAACACATTTAGCTTTATTCAGTCTCTCAATTCAGTTGTTAACCTCATCTATAAATACTCTAACAGACTTATCTAGAAAAAATATTTAGCCATATATCTAGACACCCTCTAACCCATTCAAGTTGACATAAAATTAACCTCAACTCAACTCTTCTACTTAGTAGCTGTGTGAATTTGGGCAAGTACCTAAACTCTTATCTCTGTGTCTACCCATTGCAATGAGAAACAAAACATATATTTGCATTGGGGTTCTCCATTTCCCAGAAAGGAAATTATTCCAAGTTTTTTTTTTTTCATAGTAAATTGCAGGCATAACCTAGCCAAACAATTTGTTTTAACCTATGAAGTTAAGTGATAGAAGTGTTTTAACCTATGAAGTTAAGTGAGTCTGTAACAGAGAAGGGGAAAGGATCTATCTAATCGAGTATTCCCAGTCTTTATTATGTGGTAGAGTGACAGTGTAAAAATTAAGTTACATTGGGATCTTGTGATTGTGATTCTGTGGCTAAGAACTACCACTTTGTGTATGCCTCAACCTGGTTCTGGGTACCACACTTTGCAAAGCAATGTGCTAAATAACCTCATGATAATTTTGGGGAATGAAACTTACTAAGTAAGATATTTCAGAAGCAAGGTATCTGAATATATTTAAAATGAACTTATTTGACATTAAGGAGAATACTTACATGACTATCATAATAAATCAAATATTCTGTGAAATATTTTATGTGTAGTATATTGCATTGCATATAGTAGCATTAAAATTTGCTACTCTATTCTGTCATTTATTCTCAAGTTATGTTAATCACTTTATTTACAGAAAAAGCAAATTAAATATTAATTCAAATAATACCATCTTTTTTTTCTGATGAACCATTCAATGATGTGTCAAGCAAATGAATATATGCCATTTAGTGGGAAATATCCTACCAAAATGGGGAAAAATACTGTGATTAAAATATATTTTAGGTCAAGGTGTGGGGAATAGTTCTAAGAAAGTGGTATTAAGCTGAAGTGTGAATATTGTAGGTAAAAAGGAAAGGGTGCAGATACCTGGAGGAAGAAAATTTGTTTCACTTATCTTCATCATTTAAAAAATTATGGTCATAGATATTTCAGTTATTTTACTTGTTTCAACTCTTTGACAGACAGCAATAACTTGTTGTTTGTCATCTAATGAAGAAAATCATCCAATCTGATTATAAAGGATGGTGTCATATCAAACTTGCTTTGTGGTCATATGCTATCTGTCATTATTTCCTATTACACCACTGCTTATTTACAGAAATTATTTTAGCCCCTGATCTCTTGCATATCATCAGTTGCTACAATGTAGGCAGGGTTATTTATTTGCCCAATTAGTGATACAGTAGACAGTTACTCAACACTTTGTTTATTTCAAGAGGCATGTCAACTGCTTGTACTTCTCTATGTGGTTGCTATTATTTTGTGGCAGAATAATTACTTATTTAATTAGTAGATTAGATGAAACTAATTTTAAAAATTTCAATTGCTGCAACTTACAGTTAATTTTTAAAGTTGCTTTTCTTTATTTTTATAACTATTATTAAAAAAAAGAAACAAGTACAATGTGTTCAAAGCAGCCTTCGCTCATGAATCACCAGGAATTGTGTGTTGGTGGGCTTATTTGGAAATATAAAACACAAACTTAAAGAAATGTGTTCCCACCAGATATAGTGACACACTCCTGTAATCAGTGTGTTACTCAGGAGGCTGAGCAAGAGGACCTCAAGTTTGAGACCAGCCTGGGCAATTTAGCAAGACCATGTCTCAAAATTAAGAAAGTAAAAGGACTGGTAATGTAGCTCAGCAGCAGAGCACCTCTGGATTCAATTTCCAGTACTGCAAAAATGTAAGTAAATAAAATAAAGAAACATGTCCCTTTAACTGATAGATCTTATACTATATTCTTGTGAATAATATTACCAGATGTTTTTGATCAAATTATATATTTATTAGATCATATTGTTATTTAGTTGTCTAAAATGCATGTTTGAAGTAATGTTCAAAAAGCAGAGTAGTTTTATTAATCAAAGATGATTTTATATTTGGACAAAGAATATCCCTAATATAGACTGCAGTCCTCTCCTGCTTTCATGAAGTTGATAATTTCAATTGTATTTTCACACAAATGTACAGATCAATCCTCAACTGAAGAGTTGGAGAGTCCTCTGGGGATTTCTGAAAATGTCTGTAACTTGGTCTCTGTGCAGTATTTTCCATCATTGACAATTCTCTCCCATAGATCTCTAAACAACAAACTGTCTTCTCAAGCCAACTTGACTTGGAGCTTTCTGAAGGAAGCTAGAAGAGTTCTAGGACTCACTTATTTCTCTTCTTTTGGAATTCACTGCCCTGCACTGCCTGTTGGTCACGGTCTGAAGACTTGTTTTCTCATGTGAATGTTTATTTTGTTATTTGTTTGAATGTGGAGAATTAATTTTATTCCTCTTACACAAAGTCCCTCTGGAAGCAGATGGCTCTCAACATTTGTTTCCTTTATCAGATGCATCAACTACAAAGGGCAAGAGTTTAAGAAGTAAAGTAGAACAATTCTTGTGGTCCTCAGAATGTAAAAACCTGTAGAGAATTTAACCAGAGAAATTGAATAAAAAGTCAAACGGAAAATGGAGAAGTAAAAATAATTAAAATTAAGGAACAAATAGATCAATTCAGTAACATATTGAAAGGGAAAAATGATCATTATCAAGCTAAAAAATAGACAAGTTGAAACATGGAGATTAAAAAAATTAAAAAGTACAATAAGACTTCTAACAAGCAAGTAACTGCAGTTTTATAGATATACAGACAAAAATCACCAGCAAGGGTGTTATATAAGCCCACTTATACATCCTTTTATTTAGCTGAGTATGTATGGAATATGCATTTATTTTTATCACATGTTCATTTGCTGCATATTAAAATAAATTGTATAAAGTTCTGAGTTTAAGAGGAATAATGCTATAAGTCCCCAGATGAGAAAGTATATTATAAGCACTGGACTAGATAAAGAAAAATGGATTCATATTCAGAATACGCGAGTTGAGGAGGATAGTTAATTTACACCTGGACAGTAGTGTTCTATCGTTGTCTTTGGGGAACTTCAGATTTCTTGCTTAGACTCTTGGCCAAGATTAGAGCAGTGGGGTTTACAGTGCCGCTTAAGTCTGAAAATCCCATGGCAACTCCCCAGGGCCACTTTGTTTATTGTCGATTTTCACTAGGTATAATGAGTTAGACAGCCTGGCTTGACCAGAGAGGCATAAAGGACTCCTCTGAGAACTGCTGGCTTGTACTTTCCTGGAGAGCAGAGCAGAGATTCTGGTGATTCAAACTGGAGATGTGTAGCCAGGAATACAGGTCCTAGTAACCTGGCAACAAAATGTCTCTTCAGATTTTCAAAGCTTATCCTCACTCTTCGGATGCTGCATTTCATTCTTTGTCTTTAGTTAAAAGCCATAGCAAATATTTTTACTTTGGAAATAAAACAATATGAAGAGAAACTATAAAAAAATGTTGAAGATCTTCACTATTAGAAGCAGTTAGGTATACTGACAGAGATTCTGAGGAAAAATATCACAAGTAAACGTATTTGTTAGAAATGCAATTAATTCCCTTTATCATTATTTATTTATGTATTGTGATGGTTGGTATTGAACCCAGGACCTTATACATGCTAGGCAAGCACTCTACCACTTAGCCACATCTGCTGCTCTGCAATGTTAATTTATAGTAAGTGTTCTATTCATCTAATTTATTTTTTTGATATAACTTAACAAAGTAGACAAATACCTACATAAACTGATCAGTTATAAGACAAACTAAAGGAAGTAGAGGGGCATAGGGACAAATAATTTTATATAATAAATGATTTATAAACTATTGTTCTGTATTCAAATGCTCAGTTAAAACTTATTTTTTTGGGAAAAAGATATTCTTTTTGCCTCAAGAAGTAAAAGAAATCCTAAATAAATGAAAAACTATTAAGAATATGAACTCCCAAAAATAAATAAAACCTGCTGGTGTTTAAGTCCAGTATTTATTTTTATATATTAATTTTATGCCTAGAGCATCTATTTAAACATTTCGCCTACCTTTATTTCTATTTTTTAAATATTTCTCCTAGCAATTATAGGAATTCTTTTTATATACTTGATGAGAATTCTTTGAAGGTTATAAGTGTCACCAATTTATTTTATTATTTCTTTTGCATTTTCACACACAAAAATAATTCTGAAGAGACAGAGCTCTGAATTTTATTGCCTAATTTACTATTATTTTCCAATCTCATTAATGTATTTATTGTGTTCATGTTAAGAAAATATTCTTACTTGATGTCATAAAGGCATTGAACAGTTCACTTTTTAAAAACTTTATGAATTATGAACATTAAATATCTAACTTTCATACTTAGATTCACAATATACTTGGAAGCAATTTTAGAGTTTTGAGTTAATGATCAAGATTAAGATTTTTTCTTTTGGATATTCGCTCCATGAAGAATCAATCTTTGGAAAAAAATCTTTTGTTTTTCCCTGTATAATTTTATTAAAATTGTCATAAATCTAGTAACCTTACCTATAAGGGAGAATTTCTGTATTGCATTATGTTCTATTATTATTTGTCTATCTCCTGATAATTATTGTAGCTTTAATTATTGCTATCTGATTGAATAAATCTTTCCCCTTTGACTCTTTTCCTTCCAAATAAATTTAGAATTAGCTTGTCACTTTCAAAAACATTCTGGAGCTTGTTCTATAACTACAATGAGTTCTAAGTTAGGGAGAATTGGCATATGCATAATTATGAGTATCCTATTTCATAAGCACATATTTTATCTATCACTTATTCTCAATATTTATTATTTTAGGTTTAGAGTTAATATTTCTCTAATCCTTTATTTACTTTTTGCTGTTATGCAGTTAATAAAATCATATGGTTATATCAATAAATGCAAAGATGTAGTTAATAAATTATAAAAGTCACTCTATCTTCACTCTGGAGAACCCATAGAGCAAAGGCAAATTCATTGTTCCAATAAGAGGAAAATAGCTAGCATCATTCATGGAAACTTGCAAATAATTTTCATTTATCAGTTTAGAGTGCCCTATTCTCTTGTGAACCCAGTTACAGATAAACTTTATTAATATCTCTACTCTGGTTTCAAGTTTGTCTACCTCTTTTTTTATAACTGTTAGTACTTGCTTTATAGATTGTGAATCAACTTTATTAGTTATGTAAACCTTTAGAATTCTTACATCTTTCTGCTCAATTGATATTTTAACTATGAATTCCATATAGGTCTCAGTAATATTAGTTACCTTGAAGTTCACTTTTCTGGTGTTAGTAGAGAGGGAGAGAAAGAGAGAGAGAGGAGAGAAAGTAAATGAAATAAATTGATATAATTTGTGTTTTTTTTTAGTCTTCATATTTTGATCTTTTTATTCTTATAATTCAGGAATATCTTTAGTATTATGCATATTTGATTCTCTTTCTTATACTACATGACAATATTTTTTTCCTTTGAATGGGATATGAATTCATTATTTATGCTTAAACATATCATGTTCCCTTTTAGTATTTACCCTACATTTTCCATTTTTCAGTGTCATAAATTGAGTGTTATTACTTTGTTTCCTTATTCACGTGAATGACTGTTTGCTATACTCCCCCTTCTTTTACTTGCCACACTAGAGATTGCAATATGAATATTGGCTTAACAGAGTCAAAATAAATTAATACATTTTCCACTTTGTAGAAATGCAAATTACTTAAAATCATTGTCCCCAAACTCCATTTTATATATATATATATATATGTATATATATATATATATCTTTTGATCATTATTTTATGCTTTCTGTTGAAGATATCTGAGATGCCAACATTGCCCAGATATCCTTGAGTGTATTTCAATTTCAATTGTTTATTTTTACTTTCTCTTGTCCTTAAGGAAAATGTTTTCTGTTTCTTCCAAAATAAATCATGTTCACTCCATACTCTAAACATAACATCTAAACACAGGATGTTACTTTTCTCCAATAAAAATACACTTTTACTTTTGCAGGAATCTTTGTGCAGGTACTTATTTTCTCCATAGAAGTCATCAGTTACAGGGATAATGCAACCTAGGGTTCAGACTCTGTGTGGAAAGGACTGTTTCTGGTTTCTCCTTACTCTTTAGGTAAAAACATTTAAGAACCCAGTTAATGCTGGGTGAGACATGAACTAATGTATTATACAAATACATATTATGAATTAAGTATATAAGTTTTAAACAACAGGAAAATAAATATGTAAGACATACTGAATCTCATTATGGAAATTTAAATTAAAATTGCTAATTTTAATACTAATCATCAATTGAAAATTATTGCTCAAATTCTCAACTGCTAGTTTGGGTAATGGCTGTTATCTAAAATTAAATCTGATTTTCACTGCTTTCTTCCCTTTTAGGATCTTGGGCCATCAGAGCCTTATAATCTTGAAGGTACCCTCATATTTAAACCAAATTATACAGTTATTTGTTTTATTTTTCAATAACCCGAAACACCCTACTATAACATTTCCAGCTGAAGATCACCTCTGGAAAGTAGCATGAACAAAGATAATGTGATAGTTGTACAGAGAAAAAAGCAAAAAAAAAAAAAAAAAAAAAATATTCAAGGGCTTGTAGAAAATACTTGATCTTTATGTGTTATAAGTCAAGCAATGCTAGACCATTTGAAAATGTGACTGGGACTGTTGGTTACATGTCAAAACAGTGTGTTAAATAACTAAATCATGCCAGGCATAGTATAAATTTCAGACATATTAAATAATTAAAAGCAGGTCCTAAAAATATAGAATAAATGGTAATACGTATGTAATTTTCAGGAACAGATGACATTCTTAAGTAAACAGTTATATACACAAAAACAAAACTTCAAGGAAACCTTGCTATATTTAATGGCAATAAATTTCAGAATAATGCATATCAAAAGCCACTATTAACAAAAAAGAAAGGCTAGTTAAAACCAAATTAGGAAAATGGTTTTTGTCATACATTTAACAACAACATATATACCTAAGATGAAGAAAATAAACTGTAAAAAGAATTTAAAGAAAATAAATATGCATGTCACAGGAGAATATGTATGTTAGAGATGATGTTTCATTATGCCTGTGGAAATTTAAATCCATAAGCATCATTTTTATCTAAAAGAATCACAAAAATTAGATGTTAAATGTATAGTGGTAAAGTATTTTCTTATCTTGCACATTGACCTGGCTTCTATCCTCAGCACTATATATAAATATATATACATATGTATATATATATTTATAAACACACACATATATATTTTAAAATACATATATATACACATATGTATTAAAGTTATATACATATACATAAGTTAAAAATTTTAAAAGGGTTTTGATATATTTTGGAGGTATGAGACATCTCTTGCTCTTGCAGTGATTATAAGTACATACATTGAGACAACACTTTTAGAGATGATTGACTATTTTACAGAAAATCCATAGATGCTTATATCCCATAATATAGAAATTATTTTTTGAAGTACATGTCCTTGGGAAACTTTATCACTTATGCAAGTGAAAAAGTATTTTATTTCAACAACAGTTCTTATAGAAAAAAATAGAAATAATCTAAATTACCATCCAATTGAAATGAATAAATAAATTATGACATATTCTTGAATAACCCACCTATTCTGATATTAATTTCCAATCATAACAGAATTGAACAAGGGTTCCTCTAATCCTACTACCTTTTCTCCAAATAACCTTGCCCTACTTATATGTAAAATTTGCAGGAGACCTGTCCACAGAAGAAGACTATGATTAGTAGTCACTGCTCCTCTTGCCTCATGTGTGGAGGGAATGGTTACAGACGGAGAGAGTGTAATAACTTCCTGCCTTTCCACCTCAGTATTCTTCCCCACTACCTGATAAATCTCCATGGATGAATGCATACTCTTTCCCCTTTATGTTTTGACTCGTTTTACCAGAGTCCATGATAGGAAGACACATGGAGGTGGTCATCAGAGAAGAGGAGTAGTAATAAATAGCAGGTTTGCTCCATTTCCACCATTTTTTCTTATAATTTCTCTTTTGAAAAGCTTAAGCAAATACTTGCCAGACTAGGAGATTGTTTTAAAAGTATTTAAAAATGAGAGGGGAGAGGATTGGAGGTGAATATTCACAGTAAACAGAGGAGGGATGTGAGATGGAAGAAAGTTGGGAATTTGTAAGCACTAGTGGAGGATATATGTTTTAATTTCCTCCACTCCTTCAGTTATTGATGTGTGTATATGTGTTTCCCTTCAGTGTCATTTCTATACCCACAACTTCCTAATTCTTGAAGAATTTTTGCTATACTAAATCTTTTTTAAATCACCTCCTTTTCTAATATATTCTATGAATTTTCTTACATAGAAATATTTCTTAAAAGAGAAAGAAAAAAAATCTCTAAATGATTTAAATTGGAAAACTTGTGATAAAAATGAAGTGATGTGATCTCTGGTTCTACTTTATGAAATAAAGACTCCAGCAATGATGTTCTTATAAGGCATAGAGTCTGCTCAGAGTCTTTTTTCTCATCTGGGTCATTTCCTGATGCTAAATGCTGCCTCAGTATTCTAAAGCAACAAAAAATGCAGAGACATGTCCTGACCACAAGTCAGTTATATTGATTTGACACCACTTGTTATTTTTAGATATTATTTTCCATGTCTCATTTTTCCTGGGAGTTTATAGTGTGCAGACTAGTTTTTATTATAAATGATTTTACAAATACTTTGGAAAACTAGTTCTTGTATTAGTTGTTCAAATAACCAGCTATGTTATTTAAGACAAATCATTTAAACTTTTTAGACCCCAGTATGATTAGATCTAAAATGAAAAGATTGAGTTTGATTATTGTAAAATTACTTCCAAATATCTCTGCGCTTTTCCTTGTTTTATCTAACATAGTTTAATGAAAGAGTTTATATAAGATATAGCAATTCAATATTTTAATTTAATGATTGAGTTAAATGTTCACAAATTACATGCATGCACTCTTTCTTTTAAATAGTAAAATAAATTTCAATTTGTTTTTTAGCTTTATAGAATATGGTTACCGAAAATGATTCTTTTCTGCTCTTCTCTTTATTTCATAAGTCTCAAGTCTTCTGGAGATGAAAAATACTACCTTATCTAAAAAATAAGAATGTAGTCATAGAAGTATTCTTAAGAACAAAATTTTGAAATCTTAAAATATCATGCTTCCAAATAAATCATCTATATAGTGATTTATGAGAAGTAAACGTGATATTCTATCAATAAGATCCTTAAAGCATGATATTCTAGAAACAGAAGAAAAGTTTTCATTGCTTAACTGATTTGGGCACAGACTTTCTATTTAATAACCGTGAGTTTCTGTTGTTACAAAACCGTGTTACCTCTCTGCAGTTTTCCTTTTTGGCAAAGAAGACAGGTGTTCTTACAGATGGAGAGACAGTTGTGGTTTTATGGGTCCTCCTCTCCCAAGCAAATTAGTTTGTGTCACTCACAGGGGTCCTCTTTCTAAGAATGACAAATGCCCTCATGTGCACTTGTTGTCAAAAGCAACAACACAAAAGACTTTAGCATCTGGGGGAAGAAAGCATATTTTACCATTATTGCATGTGGGGTAGGTGGTAGCAGGGAGCTCAATGCAACAGTTCTGATATTGATTATGTAAGTAAGTAGTTTCTTTTTCAGATATGCTTCTGGAAAATAAGCTGTGGTTACAAAACATTTTAGTTGTAAGCCAGGAAAAAGCAACCCCTTCAGTCTGTCTTGTACCCCCAACACCACACACACACACACACACACACACACACACAAAGGAGGAAGATGTGCTGTACGGCCATTTAAACACATAAGAGGTCTATGGTGACGGTTGTAGAATTAGCAAGATGTTGGTTGAATTGATTAAAACTACTGTAATGAAATCTACATTTCCATTTGTCTGCCCACAAGGTCATTTGCAAACCAAACTTTGTCATTTTCAGTTAACTAGGTCAATAGCAAGGTTTATAAAAGCCACATGGGCAGCAGTGGGTGTAGTATAATCACTACAAAGCACTCCTCAGTGATACTCATGCTTACATAGGATAGATGAATTTGAGGATTTGAGTAGTTCCTGTTATGTCCCCAACCTCTGACCCTCTCCAGTTAATTGAAAATTTCAATACACTTATTTGAAAATGTCTGTGCTAACAGTGTTCAGAATGTCAGAACCACATCTTGCTAAATTTTTTTTTTAGATTTTGACTTCATCATTTTCATCTCACTCTGGAAACAATCAGTTTGCTTTTGAATGGACAAAAAATTTGAATTATTAGATATGAGTATATTTTTAAAACTGTGATGTGATCATTAGTACCTTAAAACTGTGATCATTTTACAGGAAAATAATGCTAAAGAAAAACTTGTCTCTTAGAAAATCTGTGTCATAGCAAGGGTAATAGGAAATTTTTTGATTGAGCATTTTAAAATGCAGCTTATTTTTTATGCGGGACCATCTTTAAGAAATATCAGAAAACGTTGTACCTTTATATTTTTGCAGCAGAAATTTAGGAAAAGGGCACTCCTATCAGTGGTCATGAAGAGTAAGTATCAGATTTAAATACTCAGTAGAAAACACAGGCAAAGACAAGCAAAATCACAAAAAGAATGACATTATTCCTGTTTTTCCTACAAAAACTAGGTCTTTTTTATCCCAAAGAAAAATGAATCTTTAATTATATTTTCTAGTCACTGGAAAAAGATCTGGAGACAAGAACATAATTAAATCTAAAACAAGAAAATAAAACTTCACTAATAAGAACAACAGTAATTCTTTGATATTCTCTGCAATTTTAAGTAGCATAAAATGTGATCGCATGAGGTTATCAAGAGGATTAATAAAAATGACTAGTCATCTTCAAATTTAATTCATGTTTTTTCTTATAGTTTCTAATGCATAGGAGAGATATGTGATTATAAATTGGGATTTGGTGAATTTTAAATTAAAAATGTTTCGAGTGCTTACATATAAAGAATAAAAGATGATTTAAGCAAATTAATGTTCTAAGTCAAATAATAAATAACATTTTGCTACAGATATATAATGTGGGAGTACAGATATAAAAGATACCATCTGTAATATAGCCTGATCATTTTTATAGTAATAGATTTAGTGTGGTTCTCAAAATATACTACGTTTAAATAAATAACATTCCCATCATATTAATGATCAAATATGGTACAATTAATTTCCATTTTAATAGAATTTTCCATGTTCCTCTGACTGGTCCTCTATTCAATTACTCAGTATCTAATATTAAAAAGTAATCAGTGACTCCAATCTCCTGTGTTTGTCCCTTATTCAATTGTTCAATATCCAATATTAACAAATAATCACAACTGCAATCTCCAGCTTTCCTTTGCAGTTTCATTGATAGGGAGCAACTTGTTAGTGCTGATACTGTGTCTCTAATTAAAGACAGCACACCTAATCAAAGTCAGCTTGGAAAAGGCATGGTTTTATGCATTTACAGGTTAACCTCTCTGAATACTAATTAGCCTGTAAAAGTGTTTAGCATCAGTCCTAATTCAGAATAGATGATCCATAAACACTCCATTATTGGAATATTTGCCTAAACTAAAATTTTGTTTATAGGAAATGATATCAAAAGTCACAAAATTTTGAAAAAGGTTTCTACATATGAACTTAAGTATCTTAACCTTAATCACTAATACTTTAACATTAAGAAATGCTAGTATATGATAGCAATGATTGACAGTTAAAAAAATAGCAAGTATTTATTATTTCAGTAATACTATGTAGCCAGCATGATCAGCCAACTCTAAACTTATGTATTAATTGTAGTGTTAATATACAATGCAAATAAACTTAAAAGGCAGGATTTGCTATGAATATTAAAAAGCAAATTAAATATTAAATACTTCTGTAAAAATCTAATTTTGAAGGGATATTTTGAAGTGCCTATAAAAAATCTAAAGAACATATTTTGGCATTTTACAAAATTTGAAATTATTTTTATTAGGTCAATTATTTTAGAAATGGAAATCACAAAATCAAAACAAAAATGCTCAGAAATATTGATAGTTAGCACACAAAAAGCACAGTTAATTTTGAGTGAATTTATTTTGTTCATTCTGCTACAAAAACTTAGGATTTCCACTGGTCGGATCCATTTTTTTACATTAGCAGCATAACATTTCTCTATTTTACTCAATACAAGGAGCAATAAGTTGATTACTATTTCTAAAATATGGTACAAGTTTCTAAATATACAATAAGAGATGAATGCATGTAATGTATTAAGAAATTTCCATGGGAATTATTTCAATGCAAGAATAATCCTTTATGCTTTAATCTTTTAATTAGGAACTGAAATTGCCTGTACCTCAAAGACTGATAAATTATGTACATTGTGATTAGATGTATTATCATCATAGTTCACCATTTCCACATCTTGAATAAGATAAAACAAGAGGCATCAAACATAAGCCTTTGAAGCAAAACCTTGACTGGTGTTGCAAAAAGGAAGCCTGGAATTACTTAAACCCTTGAAAAGAAATTTATCACAGAGCAGAATAGGGACTGAGTCAATGTAAATAGGTCATGGGCTGAGAAATATGGGAATAAGATGACATTTTAAGAATGGACTTTGTCACTTGGAATTCTCATGCTTTCATGAGCCAAGTATTACATAAGCCACCCTTCTTTGGGCAAGGTCTTAAAATGCCCTTAATAAAACCTTTTTCATCCATATATAATTTACAATAATGTTTTGGAGAAAACCTTGCAAATAATTTGTTCTAAGTCTACAACTGTAGAGTAGTGCTTGAGGCTCTAATAAAGGTGATTACTTATGTACCATGAGTTATCAGTCATAAGTCAAGACTAAAATCCAAATCATGCTTATTTTTTAATTAGGTTATTTTATATTGCACCAATTTATTTGTTATGTAAATTTCTTCATAAATGCCATCAATTCTAATAGGATAGTTACAACTACCTGTTCTGGAAGAAGAGCATTTTGTCATACCTCTACTAAGTCAATAAGGAAAGTGAATTGCAGAATGGTACAGTAGTATATCTGTCACTCCAAAGAATTTCAGGCTTTATTTCCAGGTATCTCCAAATGTAGTTAACACTTCATAAATTTCCCCAATTGTCCGTTCACCTAGACAATATAACTCACAAACTAAACTGAATTCTGAGACAATCTTAGGACTTTTATTTGTAAAAAGCTTTAACCTTGCCAATAACAGTACCAGAAATGTCATTTTTCATCTGGCTACAGCCAGTTTCTTATGGATCTCTGCAAAACTGCTCCAATTCTCTTTGTCATGGAATTGAGAAAATTGAAGCTATTCATCAGTTCCAAAGAGTACCATGCGAGGGTGTGATACTTTCAATGACTTTGTTTTGACCTTGTTTTCTTTGGTGATTCAACATAGGTAAAATAGAACTTCCTGGTAGAGACTTCAAGCTTACTCTTAGATTAAAAAGAAAAAAAAAAAAAAAGGAATGTGTCAAGGAGTATGATAGATCAGTCCTAGTTAAATTTGAAAATTTAAAATATTAATTATAAATTATAATTCCTTAGTGGCACAAACTCTATGAAAAACAATGTTTGAAAAATGATAATGTTTATTTACTTGTTCCTAGTTATTGATCTCTTATTATTTTGTTTAGTTACTATTAATGTTTTATTCTGCCAAATGAATCTGTGAGCATGAACATGTTTAACCCAATAATACCAGCATCAATTAACCTTCTGAAAATGGGTGAATGGTCACCTCTGTTTATGAAATAAATATGAGTCCCAGAAGTCATTTCCCTCATCATCTTGTGGCATTTTAAATTCTGAGAAATGTAAGAACCTAGGCAATTAAAATAGGGACTTCAAGGATTAAAATATATAAAAAAGAGGCTTCTATGTCCTTATAGAATGTGTTTAGACAATAAGTAAGGTAACACAGGATTTTATCAATCAGGATGACAGCAGTGAAATTATTGAAAGTGATGAGTTATATCAATTCAGTAATTTAACAAATTACATGTATTTTATTCATGTTGTGACCTAACAGAGAGGTATTATTTTCTTTTGTTAAGGAAATACTGACCAACCATTTGAAGACTTATAGAGAAGAATTGCCTAAGGCTCTCTTAACTCTCATACATATTCTTTAACCCTAGAATAACTTTCTTAGTCCAAAGTGATGACAGTTAATGATAATGTTATTTTTCTATTTAACTTTGAAGTACTTTTCTTATTGCTTCTTTCAGTTTGTACTTTACAAAAACATTTGTTGTCTGTGATTCAAAAAAAGTTAGCATTTTAAAATGTTATGGTAATACATTCTTATTCAATATTCAGGGTCAGATTTTTGTTTTCCATAAATGTTAACATAGAGAATAGACCTCTAAGTGCTACAGAGGCAAGACAATACAAAAGAAGGGCATCCTTTTCAATATAAAGATTTCAAAAAAAATTTTTTTGGAAATATAACCACTGATGATACCTTTTTCAGAATTGAATTTTGAGACTTATATGTTCTGAACATAACTTGTTTTAGTTTCCATGGCAAAATAAATACATTGAACTTTTATCTGTTGGATAGATGATTAGCTGGAAATGTGAAAAAAGATGGACAGTTATGCAGATAGATAGATGGACAGATAGAGTATAGTTAGAATTTCTTATAGTCTGATGTATTTTGAGTGGTTTCCTTACTCTCTTTATACACTATATGATACTTTAAGTAAAAATAATGACAAATTATCGCAATTTGGTTTTATTAGACTTAGTGGAAGCAATTTTTTAAAATTTTGTGTTGTGGAAGTATGAAATCATTTATTCTAAAACATATTATTTTCTAATTTTACACACTGATCTTTCTTTTTGTAGTCGTCTGCAGTGAAAATAAATCTTTTCATTACAAATAAAACTTTCCAAATTAATACGATTTTCAGTAGCAGATTTGAGCTATTTTTAGCATATCTTTTAGAGTGGACATGATGAAAGTGTAAGTACAAAAGAGAAAATGACTGAAATAAAATATTCAATAACAAACTTTTCCCTATAGAATAATATTATCCCTGTGTTCAGGAATTTCTCTGAAAAGCAAAAGTTTGCTTTGAATTTCAGTGACATAAATTGGTAAATTTCATGAATTTTTCTGGATACATTTTGAATTTTTTTTCTCTTAGACTGTCACATTTCAGGTGTTTGGTGTTTAAAGATTTGAGTTGTAAACTCTTAATAAGAAACTTTAATTTTTCAGGCTTACAATAAAAACTAGAGATAAATAAATGAGAGTAAAGCTAGATATGTTGTTTGGTTTATAGTTGCATATAGTAAAATGAATATGCTAAGATGGCTCCAAAGTGCAATGGATGCACATTGGACTTCTAAAAATAGATATTCCCAAATAACAATGGCATTTTTGCATCACAGGAACATCACCTGCCACAACTGTGGATAGCATGTTCATAGACAAAATGAAAAGGAATCCCCAGGATAATGTCACCTGTTTATGATAGTACTTAGTCTAAGTGACAGTCTAAGTTTGGTTAACTGAAACTTCTTAATTGCATTATTTTACAGTTAATTCCATCTTTACTTCATAAGGGCAGAAAAAAATCTTTTCTACAAAATACCCTAATTTTATGATTTATGTAATATTCTACACACATATCATTCTGATAAAAGATGTACATGTATAATATTTTGTGTGTATATATAAACATGTAAGTTGGGCAGTATTATTAGAACTGCAATTTAAGAGAATGGTCATCTCTTAACTTTTTAAATGTCTTTAAAATTAACAAATTTGATTATCTTAATTAGGAAATAAATTATTTCTAATAGAGAATAAATTTTTTCTATTATAGAGACTAGAGACTTTCTTTTATTCTTTTATTACATATTCTCTTTTCTATTCTTTTTTTTTGGTACCAGGGATTGAACCCAGGGGCACTTAACCATTGAGCCACATTCCCAGTCCTTTTATGTTTTATTTTGAGACAGGATCTCAGAAAATTGTTTTGCTCCTAAATTGCTAAGGTTGGCTTTGAACTTATGATCCTCCTTCCTCAGCCTTCTGAGTCACTGGTATTACAGGCATGAGCCACCATGCCTGGAAATCTTTATTTTGAGAGATGTTGACAGTTTTATTGGAGTAACTAAAGAGAATATATGTAGAAAATAAAAATTTTAAATAAGAATGTTTCATAAAGAGGCATAGTGGCAAGTAAAAAAGAGATAAATGAATAAATGCAATTAAATATATATTATATATGGAATCATAAAAATTATATCTTCTTTAAAAATTAATTTTTATGAAACTTGTACCACATAGATACAAGCATCAAAGTAGATGCATCTAAAGGATTACTGGTTGTTTTTAATCTTATATTACTATAGTAAGCTGTATTGATTGGTATTAATGGAAGTAGATAAAGAATTTAATAAACCATGATCATTTCTATTTCATTATGTTTCATTCAAAAGTATTAGATGAAAGAATCTTTGATGCAGGTTCATTCTTAATTTGTTCAAGGGGTAATAAACAAAAGTAATTTGGAACATTGCATATAATGTATGTATATTTAGAGCCTAGTAAGTGATAAATATTATACTAGCAAAGATTATAAAGCAACTGATGTAATAGTTCATCCAATCAATCATCTTATGTTCTAATTAGTGAGATTTGTATACATGTGACTGCAATGCCATGTGCAATAATATGGCTAGTTGATAGCATACTGAAATATTTGTTATATTTTTTGTAAACAGTCACTTCCTTAAGTTCCCTGAGTGACCTATCAATATCTCTTCACTGCCATTCACCTTCTGAAAAAGTGAACAGTGGTTGGATCTGACTGAGAAGGATAAACAGTATGGAATCCAGGTCATGTGTCCAAGTGTCGTATATCTTGCAAAAGTCATTGAGTTTTGGAATTTTACCATCTGTCCTTAGAAATACAGTTCATCTAAGTCAAAGAGGATTTGAATTAGCTTTCATTGAGGTTAGCCACAGACTTATTTTTGCTGTCTCTGAAGAAAACATTTTTGTTTCATCTCTTTCTACTTTTCTGCAGTATTTAAGATACTTTAGCATATTTTTCCTCTTTAAAAAGATACTCTTTGCTTCAAAGGTATTTTATTCATATCTTTACTTCATTCTATGTGATCACTTATTAGTTTCCTTCGTATAATCTATCAATTCAATGCTGATATCCATACAGTTCTGTTTTAGTCTCTTATTATCTTTGTTTCCCAGTATGATAACCAATATAGTATACTTCGTTAGACAACAAGCTAAAGTTTTTGGATATGATCCCTGATTTAATTCTCCTCACAAACCTAGGAAGCTACTCTTATTATTCTTATTTTGTATTTACAGAAACTAAAATTCAAAACCATGCTTAAGCATGTATAAATCCTAAATGTATAAGCTTGGATTTGATGCAGGTTTCTTGCTGAAAGGCGAATATTCTATTTTCCCATTTATCTCCCATACTGTTCATCTCTCTTCAAGTTAGCGTTATGTTTTTTACCATTAAAAGAAGCCAAAATTTATATACTGCTTACAATATGCCAGGCATTTTCTAAACTCTTATGTGTATGTTAAGTCATTTAATTCTCACAACTTCTCCAGATGCACTATTATTCTTGATTTACACATGAAGAAATTGAGGAACTTAATATATTCTAGGTAACATGCTATTAAGTGGCAAAATTGCGAACAAAGTCAAGCTTTGTAGTTCCAGAGTGTGTCCTCTTAGTAACAACACTGCTTTCAGGATCAACAGCTTATATTCAATAGATGTTTGAAGCTCACAATTATAAAACTGTGTTCATATTTGCCTTCTGACTCTTATTTTTTACCATGGTAATTATATCTTTTAGTGTTCTCTACTTCAGTAATGGTGAAACAGTCCACTCAAACCAAACACCTGAACCTTGTCATTAATTATCCCTAACTCTCAAATCTACATTAAAATTAAGCAACAAGAACTGGGTATATAGCTCAGAGGGCAAGTATGTGCTTAGCATGCACAAGGCCTTGAGTTTGATCCCCAGGGTCTCACACAGATACACACACATACACAATGACTGAGAATATGAGTAAAGATTCTTACTCTGCTATAAAATATGCTACTTTTAATTCTTATGTTTTTGCACATTTTTCCTCTACTGTAGAAACTACCTCACATTCTCCCCTTTCTCTCCAAAATTTTTTCTAATTTAGTGACCATTATAATTTATGTTTCATCTATCAAAACAAAATTTCAAAATAAGCATACAAGGATAGAGCAGAAACTGGTTTTATTTCTTTACATATAGCATTTTAGGTATTTCATGTTCTTTGTAATTGAATCAATATTCAGAGAAAAAACAATAATCCAAGTAGTCATAGAAAGAGTTCTAACAAATGAGAGAAGAGTCAGAGATTTGGATTTAAGGTGCCTCATGGTCTCTGCTTGCCCTTGTGTCTTTTAGGTAGATATTATTACTCTGTATTTACACATGAAGAAATTGAGGGACTTAATATTTTTCAAAAAAGAGAAAATTAAGTTAAACCTTTTTGAACACTGCGTAAAAAAGCATACAAATAAAAGTAAAGATTTTATCTTTGCCTTCTACTATATTTCATTTTTATTTTTAATATTTTTATTGGTGGTTTTTGCAATCTATGCAAGAATAGTTGCAAGATCACAATGACTTTAATTGTTATGCATTAAATGAATGAACAAGACAATCATAAAACATAAACATGGCCATCAATATAACAAGATTCATTTTCTCCCTCATAGTAATATTATATATATCACTTACCTCAAATATAGTAATATCTATATTTCCAACTTCTCAGTAATTCTGAGAGATGTTACAGAGATTACTGAATGTTTATGAAATTGAATTTTGTCACATGGAAATGTCAAATTACTTCAAGATTCCTGTCACCAGTGAAACAAGTTTATGGGAGCCATTTAGATGTAACTGAAAGATTTCACTGAATGTGAAGTCATTTTAAAATAATTTTCTTCTAAGGAACTAACTTGGAAGTAAACAGTAAAGAAAAATATTTTAGAACACTATTTTAATCTATATTCAGCACAGTTATTTATAATTTATTTTTATTGATACCTTATAATTGCATGTAATAGTGGGATTCATTGTTAGACATTCATATGTGCATATAGCATAGCTTCTAATAGTAATATTTATTAAAATATTGTAGGTGTACATACCTTGTTGCTGGATGGCTATTTTTATAGCTTTTTTGATTTTTCACTCATGTAGTCACTTAGATGGGTAATAAAAAATGGTAGCTGATTCAGATGTTTTTTTACTTTTTTTTTAATTTAGCTTTTAATTTTTTACAGACTGCATTTTGAATCATTGTACACAAATGGGGTACATCATTTCATTTCTATGGTTGTACACAATGTAGATTCATACCATCCATGTAATCATACATGTACATAGGGTAATGATGTCTGTCTCATTCCACCATTTTTCATAATCCCCTCCTTCTCATTTCCTTCTACATATTCTAAAGTTCCCCCATTATTCTCTCATTCCCTACCCCCTTACCCCCATTATATAGCATTCTCCACTCATCAGGGAAAACATTCGGCCTTTAGGTTTTTGGGCTTGGCTTATTTCACTTAGCATGATATTCTCCAATTTCATCCATTTATTTGCAAATGCCATAATATTATTCTTCTTTATGGCTGAGTGCATCAAAAGTAGGCACTTCAGATTGCATTAATTTTGCACAGTTTACCACTCTGATAAACATGCAAAGGATACACCAGTGAGGGAATGTAGATTCACAATTCTTCTATATCCTCAGGGATGAAGATACAACTCTGGTGGCCAAAGAGGTTCATAAAGGGTGAAGAGTTCCTCAGACTTTCTAAACTTGTATGGAATTTGTCATGGTAAGGGATTACAAAAGCATGTGAAGACCTGCACTATTAAAATACACGGAGCTATTGCCTCTCAGTTATGTACTTTCACATTCAAATTTGTATTGTTGTAAGAAACTTACAGAAGTTCTGATGATTTCTTAATGCAATATTTAAACTAATTTGCTCTCTATGATAAATGCTGTAATAAAACATACTATGATACTTTTCTTTGTCCATATAAATGGACAATCATTTTACATGACTAACTTGTAACATTTTAGCATCTACATTATTATATTCAAAAAAGCAGTTTCTTTGCAATTTTATTTCTGGAATAATAACATTTGTTTATATATTACAATCATTTCATTAAACACCTCCTATTTATCTACCCTGTTGAAGGGACTTAGAATTCATCAATAAAAAGGCAATCATTTTATAGGAGGCTTAAGATTGGGTGGAAAGTAATGAAACAACAAGAAGCATAAATATATACATAGTTTAGATACTTAAAAATGCACTAGAGACATGATTATCCTGATACTATTCACCTTAAACTTTTCCTTAGACTTCCCACATCTAATAGTGCTCACTTATGCTTTCCAGATTAATTATGACTTATTAGGAGATGTCTTCTGATTTTTATTATTAGCTTTTCTTTTAAAAGGTAGTAAAATACTTTATCAAGTATTTCGCTTTAATGGCTTGCTCTTGTCTAATACAAGAAGAAAATGGCTCCTAGGAATCCATGACACGAGGAAATTACAGAAAAGTGTGCCACTGTGTCCCGATTCCTAGATACTTAAGTATTCTATACTGAGTCTTACTGTCTTTTTGTATTTGGCTAAGGGCTACTTTCTCACTCTCTACTTTCTCACTCTCTACTTTCCACTCTCTACTTGAAAATTTATTATGAACTGAGAAAATGGTAAGTAATATAAAGATAAAGGCAGTGCCACTTCCTTTACTAATACATATTCTAATGCCTTTATATATAAGTGCCAGCATCAACAATTCTCATAATTTACCGATTGACTTTTCAACAGTGACAAAACATGTCTTCGTTTTATTTAAACTCTAAAGACTCTAACTCTTACCATTCCATTTACTTATCTAAAAAAAAAAAAAGTTCACTTTTTCATAAAGGTGTTTTCCAAGCCAGGTGAACTATAGACTGACTTTCATGATCTCACAGGGCACAAGAACTATATCAAGGAAAATAGTTAAAGAAGAACAGCCACATTTTGGTTGGTCCCCAGCCAAAATATTATCAGTTGGAACTACAAATACGTGGCACCTTTTAGGTTCTAAGAAACACTGAGCTGATAACTGTTAAAAAAAAATTATAAAGGAAGAAAACTGTAGGCTAAAACTCTGCATGAATATACATGCAAAAATCCTCAACAAATTTCTAGCAATCAAGTTCAACAATATGAAAAAGAATTAGATACACCCACAAAGGGGAATTTATTTGAACTAGGTAAAGCTGGTTCAAAAATCAAAAAAAAGTATCAGTTAATATAATTCATTATGTTAAAAGATTAAGGGAGAAAAATCATGATACTTTTATTAGATGCAGAAAACATATTTGACAACATCAAACAACTACTCATAAACAGCTCTTACCTAAAGTATAGGAGAACTTTATTAAATATATAAAAAACTCCAAAAATATTAGAGCTAAAGTCATAATTCATGGTGACAAAATATGTATTTTATCTTTGTGATTAGAAAGAAGACAAAGATATGAATCTTATCACTTTTTCACTAGTATATTGAAGTTCTACCTAAGAATAAGAAAAGAAAAGGGAATAATGGCAATATAGATTAGAAAGAAATTGCAGAGGGCATGTTTAGCTACATAGAAAAATCTCCCCAAAACAACAAAAGCAACAAAAACAGAAAAGAACCCCCGTGAGCTTATTAAGTTATTATAGCAAAGTTAATGGATAAAAGGTATTTCATATAACTAGCCATGAATAATTCAAATTTTATATTAGAGTAGGACATGGTGGCACATGCCTGTAATCCCTAGGATTTAGGAGACTTAGGGGCATCACAAGTTCTAGGCCAGCCTTAGCAGCTTAACAAGACTGTATCTCAAAACAAAATAGAATGGGCTGGGGATATACCACAGTGGTAGAGAATGCTTGGATTCAATCCCTATTACCACACATACAAAAAAAGTTAAAATAAGAAAAACTATTTATATTAAAAATAAAAATTTGATGTACTTAGGAATAAATCTAAATGCATACAAGATCTACATGGGAAAAACTATAAAACTCTGATGAAAAAAAAAAAAGAAACCATAAATAGAGATATTCCATTTTCATTTATATGAAAACTCTATATTCTTATGAAGTCAATTCTTCCAAAGTGGACTCAACTTGATACACTTGATTAGCACAATTCCAATCAAAATCCCAAGAAGTCACTTTGTAAATATCAACATGACATATGTAAAGTATGTATGGAAAGGTAAAAGATACAGAACACATAAAACAGAAGAAGAAAAATAAAGTCAGAAGTGTGGTTCCACCTAACTTCAAGACTTATTCTAAGTCTATTATGATGAGGACAGGGTAGTAACGGCCAAAAGAGTAGAAAAACACATTGATGAATCAGAGTCAAGAGCACAGAAATAGATATACACAAACATCAACTGCTACTAACAGAGAAGCAGAGGCAATTTGAAGAAGTAGGTATGGTCATCAACCAAAGGTGCTAGAACAACTGGGCAATCACATGCAAAAAATTATTTCAATCCCTAAAGTCACAACTTTCACACAAAATAAATTTAAAATGGGTCATAGAATGAATTGCAAAACACAAAAGTGGTGTATTTAGACAAAAAACAGATAAAATCTAGGTGACCTCTGGTGATAAAATTGCAGATATATCAAAATTATGATTTATAAGAAAAAAATAAAATGATAAGATGGATTTCAACAAAATTCAAAATTTTTATGAAAGCATACATTAAAGAGTAGGAAAAGACAAGCTATTACTGTGCCACATAATCCAGCAATAAAATGCCTTAGTATTCATTCAGTTTCTAAACCTATGCCTGGCGTATAGTATATGCACATTAATTTGCATTGAGCGCATATATAATTTATTCATTCCTGACAATATTAGACATTTTAATAGTGATTTGGTTTATGATTTGTAATATGTGTTTATTGATTTGTGGTAATGTACACATTGTAAAATTAGCATTGTATCCTATTAAATCACTTTAAGTTGTCAATATTTTCTCTTATTTTAGATCTTGATAATTACATAGTTAGTAGGTTGGATAAATTTTATGGGTACATTATCAACTAATGACAAGTAGTAATCACAAAATTATATTTAAATGACTACTTTGAATTTCTGCAAACAACAACAACAAAAGGTAATATTATTCTGTTTTGCTCAAATCAATGAAGTTTTTTGTTTACTTTTCTCTCTGTTTTGTGCTGGATTTCTATAAGATTATAACTCCAGTTTTACTTTTCTACGCTCTGCTTCTAAACTTTTCATTGACTTGCCTTTTGAGAAGCATGTGTTTCCACAGTTTTAAAAAGTAGACCAGGAGACAGGGCCAAACATTACCTCCTCATTCAGAGAGGCTTCCTCAAGAACTGGAGGCTGCTCAGAGCCCAGCAACAGAAGACTACAAGTATGACATGCTAGCACTTACCTGCAACCATGTTTCATTCATTCTGATCAGAGAACAGGACATATCATTTAACAAAGACAGTGAGGAGACAGGGAAATGGGGAAGCCTAGAAAGAGAAAAGGGAAGGGATGAACATCCGCTGATTCCTTACAGTAGTACTTGTTGAGGTCAATTTTTGTTCCTGCCTATTTTTATGAGATTTCCCCATATCCTAATAATAAATAATCTCTTTGTCCTTAGGCTAAGGTTGGTACTCTTTACTTAAAATCAAATCAGTCCTAACTTTTTGTCATATTAAATAAGAAACCTGATAAAACAAAATAGAGCCTGGAGGGTATAATTAATTACACTCCCTTGTATCTATTTTGCTCTGTATCCGACAGCAATCTAAAGTAGTGTTTTAATTATTTATTGATTAACTTTGTTTTATTAAATGTATCACAAAGAAAAATAACCCTATGTGAAAATGCTGAGTAAATGCTGATGTATCCTTGAATAACTCGCTACAAGAAGTATATAGTACTTTATAACATAGAGAAATTTTCTTAATATCTATTAAAATTCAGCATTAAAATATTTGTCTCTTGGACCTGGAATGACATGCAGTAAACAATGACAACTACTGAGATGCATCATTAAGCTTCAGTGACAACAATTCACAGTACAATCACAATTTAGAAATGGTAGAATTTGAATATTAAGGTCTTTGATTTGCAAATCATAGATTGTAAATTCCGCTTTCTAAAATGCATCCATCAGTAGCCTAAGAATCAGGAAATTCACACCTGAAGGAAAAGAATTTTAGCTTTGTTATTTCAGATGAATAAGGTAAGTAAATTTGGAAAATAATAATTTGTATCTCTCAGTAAATGTGATAAATAATCAATGAGCAAATTAAGCGAGTAATGTTATTGTAGAAGTTTATTCTATTTTTAAAAAAACTATGCATGAACAAACAAAACCATATGGAAACAAACCTGTGCATAGGTACAAAATTGTGCCCACCTAGCTTTCAAAGAGTTAAAACCTACAGTTTTTTATGCATTTCAATAAATAAAGTTTGCATTATATAATGCTAGGTAAAAGTATGAACTATAAAATACTATCCAAAATCAAAATAAACTTGTAAATATATCAAAATTAAATGCCTTAAAATTTGACAGACATTTTAATAGGATTTTATGATACAATATGAATGGAAAAATCTAAATATATAAAACAGAAGTAGGATTTAGCACTTTCAACATATTTCTGATTGAGAATAGGGAAAAGAGTATTTCAGTATGGTGGTTCTGTGTATTATTGTGATGGTTTTAATTTTTCACTAAGATTTTTTAAAAATTCTGTTTTGAAAAATCCATAGGATTCCTATATAATTTATTCAAATACGACATCTACAATTTTGACTTAGCCCAAATAACCAAAGAAATATTAGAATGATCATTTTAAAATATCCAATAAGTAATACATAATCTTAAAACAGAGCTTACAAATTCCTTCAGAATATGTGAATATAACCATAAATAACATAAGGGCAGATAGTAGTTTTAGCCACCATATTTATGGTGAAAATATCACTGATCAATATTGGCTAATTGATAATAGCAAAAAGACAAAAGTACTAAATCAAACACTTCAACTGTCGTATAGTAAGACCCTTTTATCTGCTGTATAATTTAATTACTATTTTTAGTTTTAGAGATTTTAATTTTCTTGTTCTATATTGCCATCATAACATGCTACTTCCAATAATATGACTTTTATGTGACTGGTACATAAAGTACTTAATGTGTGATTGAAAGCTATGGACACCACTGAATTCACTGTGGTTTCTAGCTGTGCTTAACCAACATTTTAATAGAGTTTAACTTTTTTGGTTGAATTTTATTTATCTCCTCTAGACTGTTTCTTCCCTAAAAGGGAGCTACCTTATTTCCACATGGTCTACAGTAAAAGCTTCTTGCATCCACCAGTGATGAAGATGTGTTATACCTAGAGTCATTTCACCATGTCTTAGGAACACACATCCTTTTACTTCTCAGAGTTTAACTACCACAGAATGTATCCTTTTGTGTTTTTTTAATTCTTTATTTGCATAGCCTAGCAAACTTTAAAACATTAATACTGACTGAATTTGCCATCTCTTTATAGATGGTATGCTTTAACACTTAATAGTACCCTTAACACGTGGAAACAATATATGAAGCCTAATTTGGAAAATACAAGTTTCATGCAGACAGGAATGAATGGTACCATCCTTTTGTAAACCTTTAGTTTCTCCTGGAGTTTAATATAACATGGATGTCAGATTGTTGGCCTTCCAAAATACATGCTGAGATTTCTGATTCACTTCTATAGTTCTTGTCTATTAATAAATTTTTGACAGCATCCTGCTGAGTAGCAAAATTCAGTGACAACTTTCAGATACTTGTTGCCAAAAAAGATTTTGAGTACAGGCAATTTTCATCTGGTGCAATTTAAGATATGACCTTTGTTTTTGTTTTATACTGTGGTAAGAACTCTTAACGTGATATTTACCATCTGAAAAATTTTAAATGTATAATACAGTATTGTTTTCTACATTAGTGTAAAATGCAAATGTCGTGTAGAAGATATAGAGGGCATATTTACTGTACATAACTGAAACATTTTGAGTATAAGCTTGTGGTAACCACCAGTCTGCCCTGTTTCTGTATTTGACTATTTCAGACACTTTATATCCATAACATTATATTATTATTCTGTGACTGACTTTTCCCTTAACAAAAAATCCTTGAGGTCGCTCCATATTGTTGCATAATACAGGATTTTGTTCATTTTTTTCTCCGGGGGAGGGGGAATGAGCTCAGGGGCACTCAACCACTGAGTCACATCCCCAGCCCTATTTTGTATTTTATTTAGAAACAGATTCTCACTGAGTTGCTTTGCTTCAGCTGGCTTTGAACTCTTGATCCCCTGCTTCAGCTTCCTGAGCCACTGGGATCACAGGCATTCACCACTGTGCATCATTAACCTATGTACATGTATGATTTTGTTCTTTTTAAAGGCTAAATAATATTTTATTATGTATATAACAGTTTTCATTTTCTATTTATATGTCTGTGGATACTCAAGTTGTTTCCACATTTTGTTTATTATAAATAATGCTATAATTAAATTGAAAATGCAGATATTTCTTTGTAATCCTGATTTCAATTATCTTGAGTAATTAACTAGATGGATCTTATATGGTAGTTCCACTTTTAGCCTCTTGAGAAACCTCTATACTGTTGTCTATGGTGGCTGCAACATTTTGTCTTCCCACAGTGTACAGGATTCCGATTTCCAACATTTTGTCTCTCTGTTTTTTTTTTTTTTTTTGAAACTCTCATCTTGAAAGGTGTGAAGTTATATCTCCTTATGTCTTTGATTTGCATTCATCTGATGACTAGCTATTTTAAGCATCTCTATGTTTACCTATTGATCATTTGTATATCTTCTTTGGAGAAATGTTTATCAAAGTTTTTAGCTCATTTATTAAGTGTGTTATTAGTATTTTTTATTTTTACAGACTGCATTTTGATTCATTGTACACAAATGGGATACATCAGTTCATTTCTATGGTTGTGCATGATACATATTCATATCATTCATGTAATAATACACGTACATAGGGTAATGATGTCTGTCTCATTCCATGATTTTTCATACCCCTCTCCCTCTCATATCCCTCTATGTGATCTAAAGTTCCTCCATTGTTCTCTCACCCTGCATCTCCAACCCCTGTTATATATCATCATTTACTTATCAGGGAAAACCAGCCTTTGGTTTTCGGGAATTGGCTTATTTCACTTAGCGTGATATTCTCCAATTCCATCCATTTACCTGCAAATGCCATAATATTATTCTTCTTTATGAATGAATAATATTCCATTGTGTATATATACCAGTTTCTTTATCCATTCGTCTGATGAAGGGCATCTAGGTTGGTTCCACAATCTAGTTATTGTGAATTGAGCTGCTATAAACATTGATGTGGCTGCATTACTATAGTATGCTAATTTTAAGTCCTTTGGATAAAAACTAAGGAGAATTTATAAATAACTTACAAAACTTTACATTGAAAATACAAAGAATCCAATCAATAAATGGGCCAAGGAACTGGACAGACATTTTACAGAAGAAGATATACAGGCAATTAATAAATATATGAAAAAGAGTTCAACATCTCTAGTAATTAGAGAAATATAAATTAAAACAACTCCAAGATTTCATCTTACTCCAATTAGAATGGCTATTATCAAGAACACAAACAATAAGTGTTGGTATGGATGCGTGGGAAAAGGCACACTTTTACATTGCTGGTGGAGTTGCAAATTGGTGCAGCCACTCTGGGAAGCAGTTTGGAGTATCCTCAGAAAACTTGGAATGGACCCACCTTTTGACCCTGTTATTAGTATTTTTGCTATTGAGTTCTGTAAGCTACTTATACATTTGTACATTAACTGCTCAAGAGATATATGATTTGCAAATACTTTCTCCCATTCTGTAGAATGACTTTCACTGCAGTTTGCTTTCTTTGCTGTGCAGAAACATTTTAGTTTAACATAGTCCCCCTTGTTTACTTTACCTTCTATTGTCTGTGCTTTTGGTAGTGTAGAAAAAAAAATTATTGTCAATACAAATGTCATGAAGTTCTGCACCTTCAATTTCTTCTGGTCACTTTACTGTTTAAGGTCTGTTAAAACGTTAATCAATTTTGTTTTGATTTTTGCATATAATTTAAATATGTAATTGGTACAACTTTCTTTTTTGAACATGGATGCTTAATTTTTTTCAATATCATTTGTTGACTAGACTATTCATTATCCACTGTTTATTCTGGATCCATTGACTCTTTATATGTGGATTTAATTCTGGTTCTCTATTCTTTTTCATTTGTCTAATAAAATCCCAAAGACATCTCTTATAGAATTATTAAAAACAAATTCTAAAATTCATGTGGAAAAAATAAAATCCTGAAGAGTATAAACATTCTTGAGAGAGAAGAACAGAAATGGTGGCAAGACAAGTTCTGTTTTCAGAATATATGTCAGAGCTACAGTAGCTTTAAAAAATATGGTGTTACTGAGAAGACTTTCATCTTCCTTAGGCTGTCAATTAATTCATAGTGCTGTGCAGAATTAAAAAAAAATCAACCATAATGTTAAGTCTACCTTCTCTTTTTTATTTTGGAAAACAAATATCTGTAGTTTGTAGCAATATTTCTAAAATTTCCCTAAAATTTTTCATTGAAGCTGTTGAAAAAGCAATATTTCCTAGGATAAAGACCATATTAAATAAAAATTACTGAATCTTTGCTCATTTCTGTTGCATGTTATATCATGGGGGAAAAAAAACACAAAAAAATACCCCTTTTCTACTCCTTTTCCTAATGGACTAGGGAAAACAATGTTTCTACCACTTGATTTCATTTATATGAAAGCTCTTGTTAGAAACTGTGGATTAAATAATGGAGAGCAGTTCTATCTATATTTAAAATATTAATGACCATTTGTTAAAACTATAAACTTAATGATAAGAGGATGAAGAAATAGTGAGAGTTACAAAGAATTCAGGAAATTTTAAGTGCCAGTAACAGTTTGTTCTAAGCCTTCTGCATGGATCAGCTTATTGAGTTTATTAAATGATCTTAGGAGTTGAATATTTTTGTTCTATTTAACACTTGTAGAAACTAAAGCCCAGCAAAATTAAGTAACTTGTTGATGGTCACACAATAAATAATATTAAAATTGGTGTGTAAATATAGGTAAGGTGCTTCTCTCATTTCCATCCCACAAAATACTGATATAACTCAGTATAGAAGTTCCTGTAAAGAGAAATAAATTATTTCACTATTGCTGTTGAATGTCTATTTCATGTTAATATTCAGGGATGATGCTATATAATTGCTACATTATAGACAATGAGAAATTATGATATCAACGTCTGGTTTATGAAATTCTGCGTATATTAGTGTGTTAGGACTTCCTGAACAAAATATCATAAACTTGGTATCTTAAACAATAATTTATTTCTCATATTTGTGGAGGCTGGAAGTCCAAGATTAACTTCTATGCAGGTGTGATTTCTCCTATTGTGTTTTTCTTTGTTATACAAATGGCTGCCTTCTTGGTGTATCCACGTTACAGAAAGCTTTGCCTTTTCCCCAATGCCAATTCAGTAACAAGAACACAGTTTTGAGAAAAATGAAAATGAAGTTTTATTGCATTTCTAATAAAGGAGAAACATATAAGACTCCTGTCTCAGAAGCTGTGATTCTGTCCATTAAAGGGAGCAGGGTGCTTTTAAAGAGGTGACTCAAAGGCTACATTTCACTGTGTTCTGCCCAGGGTTGTAACTCACTTATTAATTTGGTAGTCATTTCTGAGATCTTCTGGTGTCATCCCCCAAATCTGAATTATTTCATTCCGGTAGTAGAACTCAAGGACAGATAACTCTGAGTCGGAAGAAAGGCATCCTGCTCCCTCTGAGATTAGGAAGGGGGAGAGATTAGGGAACAGCAGTGAGAGAGGAAGAGAAAGAATCCTTTAAAAATAAGTTGCAGTGGCGGAACAGCAAGGGCTATATTCGAAGTGTAAAGTGGACCGCAGTTATACTCACATGACCCTTTCTTTGTGCTCATGAATCTCCTGATGGCTCTTGTTGTATTAGGGTCCTTCCGGTAGGAACTCATTAACCTTAATTACCTTGTTGAAGACCCTATCCCATAATAGGGGATTAGGCCTTCAAGATGTGTATTTTGTGGGGACACAAATGTGACCATTTGCATATAAACAGTATATTAATGCATGTGTAAAAATTATGCAAATATTATATATTGTATATGGAAGATGCATATATGTTATATATATGAGATTATATAAACATACTGATTCTTATTTATGTTATTTCTACTTGACCCTTGCTTTTCTGTTAAGTAGAAGATGGTCCGAGGCTTATGAAGCATTTAATTATAATTTGGATTAGATAGTTTCAAGAACCCTTATAGATTTTCACCTGAAAAAATGTTTTTCTTTTTAAAGATCGCACAAATGTTGAATTAATCACATACTCATTAATATCAAAGTAACTCAATATCTTTAAATAAATATGAAAAGAGAAAAAAAAAATCTTGTTAAATGGTAAATCATCAGACAATATGATCCTGAGAATTTCACCTTGGAAATATGTGAGCTACCAGGTCAAAATGATTCTATTCAGAGAGGAAGAGATTGACAAAAACCAGTCTGCAAAAGGGAGACTACTCTAAGATCTACAAGAACCTTAAAGGACAAGCAAAAAGGAATATTCTTTTATATGGACATGCAAAAACAAATTACAATCTTGTGTGGGGGTGTGGAATGAGTGGGTGGTGTGATTAGTCCAGCAGAAAATTTCTTCCCTTGAAATCAGTCTTTTCTCTGAAGTGGCTAGTAAAGGAAGTTGTTCCAAATTTCGTGCTGACTCAGACTAAGGTTTATTTAGTGTTTAAGACCCTGTGGGAAGGAAAGAAGCTTATCTTTGGACAAATCAAATATGCAAGTATTTTGTTCAGTGAGTACAAACTGTTCGGTTAATCACTTATGAAAAGCAAAGCATAGGAAATTAAGTGGTCTGTGATTAGCTTTGTGTTAGTCAAAGAAGAGTTTAATCTGAGCCCTGTGGGAAGGTTAGTTCTTTTAAGTAAGCCATTTCTCAGAACACAAAATGGTGGGGAAATTTTGTAACTTTGCTGTTTTCCAGGAGTACAGGCCTCCAGTAGTTTAGAGGTGGTAATCAATGTACATCAGTGGATAATACCATGAGTTATTGTTTCTTTTATTATTCAGATTTATCTTTTAGAATATTCAGCATTCTGTTAGATGGAACACTTTGTGAATATAACTGATAGTGACATACTTATCCACATTAACTGGAAAAGTACTTAGAAAGCAAACAAATGTCAAGTCTTAGTCCTATTTGCAAGCAACATATAAAGACAAATTATATGTCTGTAGCAGAAACAGAGGATATTAAATACTTTGTGGATTCATCTCACCTTGGGCATGGGATTGAAAGACACTGGGTTGTCATCTCTTCATAAGGAGATTGGAGCTGAAAAGTTTGTTAGGAGTAGTGAACATCTGTGTCTATTATTTAATTTGGACATATGCATTAAGTCATAGAGATTAAATATCATTTTGACTGCTAGAAGAAGTCAATGGAATTATTGATAGCAGATTTTGTTCCCCATGTCTTATGCTAGTTCACATTCAATGGATGATGTAGTCTCCTTTCTATTTTTTCTTGTTATACTTATGAGAGAGATGGAATCAAGATACTGTCACAGTCTTTTAAGATCGATACTAACAAGGGATTGCATTGACATTTTCCTAGAAAATTGTTTATCTTTGCTCCCTGTGCATATCTTTCATGCAAGAGCATAAATACCAGAACATCCGGGGCCAAACCACCTTCTGTTGTTTTGCAAACATCAAGAACACTTGATTCTATTTTTTTTTTAAAGAAATGTAGGTTTGTGTTTATAAATCCAATTAAAGTATGCATTTCAGTTTGAGGAGTATTTACTTGACAAGTAAATCTGTAAATATTAGATATTTTAATATACTTGACGGTATTTTTTTCATTAAATCTTTAATTTCCCCACAGAGCAAGATAATTTATAACTATTAGAAGTCCTTTGTAGTCTGAAATAATGAGGAGTTTTACTATTCTATGTTAAAATATTATTTTTCTTGGTCCAAATCCATACTCTCTATTGATATATTGCAACTGATTTTGTAATTGAGCAAAGAATTCTTTAAACATTTGGGAAATTACTAAATTCCCTCCATTAAGGTTTTAAGTTATTTTATATTGGATAAAATATTAATGTAATATTTGATTCATTAAGCTTATTTAACATATTGAATTTACATATATATTCATATTTTATATGTATACAAAGACATAAAATTTTTCCATTGGAAAATGTAAATTTACTAATGTCTTCCAGGTAATAATTAAGGTAAATCTTGACCTCTCCTGTGAACTCAATTTAATACTTCCCCACTCATTTACACCTACAAACATAAAAAGAAATGAAGCCATTTAAAGTACCTGAATCCCATTCAAACTCAGATTCAATAATTTTAAGAGTCATTTACAGTATAAGCAAATAAATGAGGAACTTTGAGAAAACTGTCACCACTAATATGAAGTACTAGCATAATTATAAATATCTTGAAACTTTTATTACATTCAAAACATAAAACTTTTTTCTGCTCTTTCACTACTTTCAGACTTTGCTTTCCCCACTCCAATACCTGTAAAATACCCAAAGTGTAGTTCCTCTTGTGCCGGCTAGCTCATACATGGGGTAAGAGCACAGAGTCAAGACCCAGACTCCGGGAGTTGGGTGGACGCAGGCTTGTGGTGAGCAGCCTGCAAACTCAATTATTGTGGGAACAACTATACATTTTACAGGTTTCTTGCCCAATCACAATGTGCCACAGGGGATCAGACCACCAGGTTCCTATAAGGGTTCCCTGGGTAACACTGGGGCAGTTGTTTACTTTCCTAGGTAGCTGAAGTGGAATGCTCCTCCCTGCAAGTTTTCCTTACACACTTGAGACATTCACTGCTGCCAGCCAAGAACTAGGATTTCTCCCAACACCAAAGCAAAGAAATTAGGGAAGTCTAGTGAGATGTAATAGAATACACCTCAATAAAAGTTTAGGTCTTGCGCGTGCTTGAGTCCTTTGCGGGTTTCTCAGTTTTCATGCTGCTTATTCCAACATCAAAGCCCAGTTGCCTATCCAAGGAGGGATTTGCATCTAAACAGTATAACATCACATGAAGATGAGGAATTGTATTGCATTGTAATATGCCCTCTACATGACTCTGAGCACAGGTGGTCACCTCCACCACTTGAAAGCTTGTGGCATCTATCACATTCCTCACACCGTGGCTGATAGTGATAATCTTACAACCCAAATTAAATGGAATTCATAATTTCTAAAAATAGAACATTTAAGATAATTTCGTTGATTTTAATTTCAAATTTGAGAATCAAATTTGAGAACAGAAAACATTATATTGCTAAAAGTAATTTTAGAATTTGTTTGTAACTCTTAAAGTTGCTGCAAAATGAATTCTCAAAGATGTTATGATTCTTCCTTGTTTCTTTGTTTTCTGCTGTTCTCCTCTCTCTCTCTCTCTCTCTCTGTCTCTCTCTGTCTCTCTCTGTCTCTCTGTCTCTCTCTCTCTCTCTCTCTCCTATCTCTCATTTTACTTTTTGTTTAAGTTAATGTGCATAATTTCTAAATGCCAAAGCTGGGGAACAAACAATAAAATCATGGTTCATTTAGTACTGTTTTTTTGCACAATTCATTGTTTTAAATATGAATTTTTTAGGGAAATCTCCATATACAAAGTTAGAGATACTTTTTAAAGAAATGTTTATTTTGTAGAAATAAGTGAATAAAATTAATGAATGGGTACAATAATTCTGTTTTCCTTGGTTTTAGATGTACATGTTTAAATAAATTCTCCAATTTAATTCTTCTTCTGTTATATTTTTTCCATACGAGAAATCACAATTTCCAGATAAATAGCTTCCTCATCAGTGTCTCCATTAAAGTTTTAATTTACATTTTCAATTTGTAATTTTACATTTCAAACCCATCATTCTCATAAATGATTTCCTTATCTAGTTGGAGAGACCAGATAAAAAGAAGAAACAGTATGTAACTTTTAAAAATACATGTGGGCATTGTATAGCATGTCTGAAAGCATGCACAAATATATGGATTTTTCTTTCCATTTTCTACAAGATTTTTATACTTTTTAAAAAAAAATTAAAATAGAATAAAACAAAAAAGTGCATGTGTTTGTCTAAATGTGTATTACAAGCCTAGGGTTAATATGGATTTTCATATATGAGCTGATCATTGTTTTGGAATTTAAAAAATAAGGAAGAAACAGCCTGAGTTCATTTTAAATCACATAAAAATAATGTAAACAATATTGTGCTTTCATTACTTTCCATAAGTTAAAACATATTTTTGTAGTGTCAGAAATTAGAAAAATGACTACAAATTCATGTTTTATCTTGCATAAGGTGAATGTGTCCATGGTATCATAGGTACATTTTCTCTAAAACAATTTGTCCTATGAATTAGTACTCCATTATATGAAAGACTTATATAACATGATAAAGGGAAAGAGATATATATTTTATTGTATTTATGAACTAAATTAATAGATTTCTTCTAGCAATTCCTTACAATAATGTAAAGAATAAATAAATCAAAGAATGAAGATCATCTCTCTGTGCTGTTGTGTAGGAGAATAAGTCACCTTAGTCACTGGTTTTGGTTATCCCCAATTTCTTCACTTTCAGAGAATATGGGTCTACCCATGCGCATTTCATACCTTTCTAGAATGGTTCAGTGTTTCTTGCAGTATACTTTTGCATTCATTCAGGTTCATAGAAATGTCGAGAACAGAGACTGAATTATGGGTATTGAATGATTCTGTGACAGAGGTGATGCCTTTCTTGGGAACTCTTGTGGGAAGGCATTGATTTGAGACTGCCCAGTATATGGCGATGTGTGTTGAATAGGAAGTTCTGTGCCAGTCATGGAATTATTCAGTTCTTGACCTTGGGTTCAAATGTCAGTTGCTTGTGGGTAGAAAGTTATGAGTGCAAGCTGATAATCATAAGCAAGTTGCTCATACTCATGACATTGATTCTGCGTACTTTAAAGGAACTTTCTCACAATAAATCCTTTTGATGTTCATACCTATATAATAAACATGCTGAACTTGTGTGTCACTATCCCCTTATCAACAAATAGTCAACCAACAAGACCCACCTTTCTCTCTATTTGTCTGTCTTTACTCCATCCCCTTACCACTGGGTTCAGGAACCTAAATTAATGGTCATGCAGGTCAGGGCACAGCAATATCCATGAAAAATTAGCTATTTCTCAAAGTATGCCACAGTCCCTCCCGTGTATGAGAGAGAGTAATATTTTTCATCAGCACAGTAAATGCCTATATAGGATGCATTTTGATTTATAGTGGAATTATGTGTAGTGTTTTATCTTATGCTAACTATAGCTATAAACAAACAAAAACAATAACTTGACTGTTAAGAGTAAACATGATCACAGTTTTGAAATATGTTGAAACAGGCAGCATCCATTTAGAAAAGGCTAATTCTTAATTTTATTTTCCTTTTTAAGGGGAAAATATGAAATATCCCTACTATTTAGCATTTTCTGAACAAAATACATTTTTGGAATTAGTATGTTATGAATAAGTAGAATGAAATTAAATATTAATAGAATTGGACTAATGAACAATTAAGTCTCCAAATTAAAAAAAAAAAAAAAAAAAAAAAAAAGAATGAACTGCCCTGGTCTACAGTGATAGTAATCCAGGTAACAGAACTCTGTTGGAAATATTCTAAGCACTCCCTTAGCAAAGTCATTACAGACTGGCCTGCTGCTTCATATAATTTCTGTGATAAGCTACTGAAAATTTAATTGGCCTCAGCTCTAAAATATTTCTTCATAAAATAAGTACAACAGATGAATAAACCTCTTTGATTCATTTATTTATAGCAACTTAAGGAAGCTCATTAACACATTTCCTTTGCTGATATTTGTATTAACTAGAAATGTGCAATGAAATATTGCAAAGATCTTTAAGAACTCATATTCTCTTCCATAAAATCATGTTTGCGGATGAAAAATTTGATTAAGTGAATTAAGTATCCATTTAGTTTGCTGCCAGAAATAGCAAGTAGTCTATTTTTTCTCTCTTATTGAGATATACTAGAGGTTGTTAATTAAATTTATATTTTAAGTCATGTTTTTTAAAATCTTAAAAAAATGCACCTTATTATTCCTGATGTTGAATTTTTCCTTATAATCATTTTAATTTGAGAATTGACTACATGCCCATAATTTCAGTTTTCTAAATTCATTTACTATTTTCCTTTATTGCGAGTTTCTTTGCTTGTGTTAAGAGGTTCTTGTATATGAATCATTGTTTGTTAAATGAAACAGAGCTCTAGGGAGAAACATCCCCAAATGTGCCTTTTAATTCAAACTCAGGTCTCATTCAGTCAGTAGATTACATTAAACAAAAGTCTTCTACTACCTTGAGTATAGGCATGTCAAATACCCTGTGTCAACATATCTGTTATACAGTTTTACCATCTGTCCTTCTGAATCCATTCTTTGCCTAGAACATACTTCAACACTCAGAAACCACCATGAATTTGTTCACCCTTAAGCCCTTATTCTCTGTGACTTTTTGTTTCTTTTCCTTGATTCTCCTTCTGATTACATGTGCAGTTTATTTTTTTCAGTGATGACACTTGCTTTTTAAGAAATTTCTTCTTTAATTTTTCTATAGTCTTCACTACTTGAAACAATTTGGTGGGATAAAAGGATATTTGCACTTACTTCAAACTTACACATATTTAATGGATGATAAGGTGGGACAATTTATTTAAAATATAATTTGACCTCAAACTGTGTGGGGGTGTTTAAAGAAGAAACAGCTTCTGAGCTGTCTTGCTTCCATCCCTATGTGTATCCTGACTGAGAAATTTGGTACGTCTCATTTTTTACAACTGCAGCTCCATTTTGATTATTTTGCATATGTCTGCTCTCCTTAAGGACATTATGTGGGCTCTGCATGCTATAGAGTTCAAACCTCTTAGCTCAGAATTTTAAAGATCCTTTATGAAATCCTTTCTCATAGTTTCTCTAAAACTAGTGTTTCTTATTTAACTCCCAAGTCTCTTTCAATATATTTGCCTATGTTTTAATATTCCAGCTCTAATCCCATTTCTGTTATAATTAACAAGTCTTCAAACATTAACTAAAAATAAATCAAGTAACATAAAATGTATACAGTGAGTTGCTGATTAATAAGTATATGCATATTGGTCTTTGTTTATCCTTTGAATATGTACATTCAAAAAAGGTGTTGATAAAGGAATTTTCCAAATTCTGGAATCTCTGAATGAATTTTCATTGCTTTTATGCTTCAACTATAACATGCAATGTGAAATTTTGTACTAAAAATTGTAGTCCTAAGAAAACCTATTGGGGTAATTATATACATTTCAGATTTTAAACTCCTGGGTCTAAATTATTTATTTTTCTGTTTAAAGTCACCCAGGATGTCTTCCTTCCTTCTTTTCTTTCCTCTCTCTCTCTCCCGCCTCCTTCTTCCTATTTATTTCCAATAATCTGTTGGTAAAGTCACCTAAATTCACCATCCTAGCCATTTTTAAGTATACAGTTCAATGCAACTTCCCATCCCATCTTTCCACCCTAAGTTACACGCCTTCAAAAGACCCTAGATGTCCAAAATTAGTGATACTATACGGATTATGCCTAATATAGTCACAAATTTACAGTTGCTATGTAGGCAGGGAATTAGATTTGGTGGGTCTTATTTCACTATCTTCCTAGAATACTCTCTCTTCATTTTTTTTCACATTATTTTTCATTTCTCTTTTTTTCTGCTATCAATTTTCTTCACTTTCTTCTGCTATATTTTGGAGAATGCCTCATTTTTTAAAATTATTAATCTTATTTTGTTCATCAGCAGATTTGCTTTTTTGTACCTCTAATATAGAAGATTTTCCAAACATTTAAAATTTTTTCTTAGAAATGTTTTATATGTAAGAATACATATAAAATGTATTTTATATATTTTATATGGTTTTTCTATAACCAAAACTCACTTTAAGGACTACATTACAATGCAACTTTATTTTCTCACGTATCATTCCATAATCACATTTTTATTTCTTGCACTACTTAGAAGTAAACATCGTTCTGAATTTAGAGTTCCCAATGCCTATTTATATTTTAATATAACTGTGCATTAAACAATATATTTAATTAATATTGGAAATAAAATCTTAATTACAATTGCATATTATTGGTACTAAAGTCTTGTCCTCAGAAATTAATTAATCATGAGTCTGTTTCTTAGGGGAAAAGGGTAACATTTATTTGACAGAAATGGTATTGTTTTGTGATATTCTTTTACCATATAAATTCTAGGCTCTGCTGTGTATTTATACATATATTCTACTCTAATCCATTTGGTCAGGGTTTTTTCCTTTCTGTTAAATTAATCAAGGAAATTTTTATTAGATAACTTTGGTAAAGAAAAATTCTGTGCTGTAAGTCTTTCCATTTCTCATGAGACACACCATTTCTTCTTGTTAAAATCCTTTTCCTCACTGTTTCCAATTCCCTGTATCCTGTTCCTAAACAGAATATGCTGTTTACTGTTGTTCTGGAAATCAGGTTTAATATTACAGCAATGAATAAGAAAATGGTGATTATAACCATATTCTCCATCAATTTTTATGGAAACTATGTTTACTTTTTTTTCTTTTGTCCAGCAAAATACTAATTATGGAAATGTCTATAACAGGGATTTCAAAAACTGTCAGTGTTTAATACAAGGCAAGATTATGTTATTTGTATTCAAGGTTCTTTTTATTGTCTTCCCTTTATGCTCACACACACACACACACACACACACACACACATACACACAAATACCTTACCTAATAAATACCTCACTTAATAAAGTTGTAAGATTATCACAAAGCTGTATCTTACTGATAATGTCCAGATTCCCTACTAATGAAATATGGAGGCTTTAACAAAAAGAGGAGCATATAGCATTTTCACCATTGGCTATTCATGTCTATATTGTTTTTAAATTGCAAGATTATATTTTATGTATAAATATAACAACATTTCATTTAATTAATTGTTCAGACTGAGTTTATCTATGCTTATGCTTTTGGGAAAAATGATGCTAATATAAAATTCACTGAAAAATATGATACTATATAAAATTTGAATATATAATATATTGTTCATGATGCTTCTGTTGTAATTTTTTTCAGATTAATATCTTAAATGTCCTAAATATTCATATTAACATTTAGCATTAAGGTTTTTAAAGAAGTTCATATACTCAAAGGGAAAAATAAAAAAAGCAGTGACTAGATCATCAACCCAAGTCAATGACAAGATATCTACTTTAAGTTTAGAATTTACCCAAGGAAGGGATGTCAATAAGCAGTGATGAGTTCCACAAAGTAGGTGCATAACAGCAAATAGAACAATCACTCAAAATGACACATTTCAAACCCAAAGAAATAAAGAGTCATGCCAACTGACTTTAACTCACAACCTGTAGAAAATGGGTTTGAAAACTCTGAAAAATAACTTTGTCTATAGTTGTAGCATTTTAACAAAACCAAAACTTTACAAGTAATGAAAAATTTGAGAACCACTCAACGTATCCAAGCCTTAGACTTAATGACAAATACTAATCACACTGAATTATTGACTAGGGTAGATTATTGCTATATTCCAACAAAATCTATAATTAACAACATGCAATAAATGGTACCTGAAATGTAAAGCATGTTAATTATACAAGAAATAAAACTCCTAAAAGGTGCCATCATATTTTAAACGAACAGGCAATGTCAATCAAAGTGCCCCACATTTTAATAATAGTTTAAATTTAAAATATTTATTAAACAAAATCTGGATAGTATAAATTATACAATAAATTATACAATAGATCATCTAAGACCCAAAACTCCAAATGTCAGCTAATGTCTAAGGGGTTGAAATGGAAAAGAAAAAAATGAAAGAGTATAGGGTGTCAGTTCGGAACATATTTTTAAGTTAGTAGTAGGTATTTAAATGTATTCTAGTGTAGTATAAGAAGTAATAATAGGCAAAGTGTGTGTGTATATATAGAAGTATGTAAATATAAATATATTTATATGCATTCATATATATTTATAAAAGATTAATGTAATTTTTATTATAAAATATTATATAAGAGTGTGAGAAATTGCTGAATATTGGAAAGTAGCTTTCTATTTATGTTCTGAGGTTAGAAGACTAATGTTTAATAAATGTAAAATGTGTCTCATTCCTAGTTTTAGAAAGTGAAATAGTTTCTATTCTTTCACTTTCTCTCAGCTTGTGAATTTTGAATAATACATCTGTTAAACCACTGAATGACAAGTAATTAACAACCTAGATATGACTCATCAGAGAACTAAAAACATGTAAATACATGATGCTGTCCCTTCCTTTTTAAACAAAATTCTGTGTACTTTTGCAGCAAATTTTAGTAGTAGTGAATCATTTCAGAACACATCACAAATGAAATGAATGGTAATTATACACTTAATGATATTACATTTTTTTTCAGAAAATCAATGTTGTTTAGGTACTCCAGAGAAGGTGTTCATTTTCATTGAAATTTTTATTAGCCTAAGTCAGGAAGAATTTTTTATTGAAAGATGCAAACAATATATTTCTTTAATTACATAAGACAACAATAAGAGTGCTTTTATCTGCTCATAAATTATCATTTCAAATAATTCCTTATTAAGGTGAAAATTTTATTTTACCTAAAAAGATAGGGAAAACATGAATCTTGCTTTAGATACAGAAGACAACTTCTGCCACTTAATTGCAGGAAGTGATGAAATTGAGTCAAGCAGATTATAGAAAATAGAGCAGTGTGTGAACCCATCAGTCACAAACATCAAATGAGATGTGGTAATATTGATTTATTCAAAGTAGGAACTATTCCATGTAAAATATTTGCCTCTAAGGAGTATCTCCCAATAATCCACGAATAAATTTGGTAAAATTTTCGACAAGAAATGAAAGAATCTAAACCTTCCCCCCAAAAAAAAAAAGTTACAATGGGTAAAAGGAAAAAAAATCTGATCCAAAAATTTAAGAATCAATTTCATTTCCTCTAGGAATTCAATGATTGAACCATCATTCTGATTTCGTAGGATTGTCATGCACCTGTCTGAAATATCATTGTTAAAATACCTAGTCAAGACACGATTGGCCTTAAGCAATATTAATTGCATTTGAAATCTGAACTTATTTTAAATGAACTTTTTAGAAACTGATTTTATCCATAGGAGTTAAATAATTAAAAGAATATCTTAAAGAGTCTAAACATTGAAGGCCTCTGGTGACATGATTTATCCAATAAGCAAAAGATATCATTAAAAAGTCTGACTAGGAGAATTAAAATTTGACAATTGTATTTTAACATCATTAATCTGACTTGATTGACATGGATATGTGATTGCATAGTCATCTGTAAGCAACACTGTGAGTGTAAGGATTAAGACTGCTTAATAAAGAGTCCCCCAGAATCCAAACTATTCTTGATGAAAAGCAAATATCTTGATTTCTTCTAGTGATAGGGAGGTAGAGAAATAGGGAGATGGATGGATAGCTTAAATTTGGAAGAAATTTTTATTTTATTCAAGGATACAAAGAGTATATTTCTTTTTAAGTAATTACTTCAGACCAGTATATATGTGGAAATATAAATTCATATAAATTTTTGTCATGTGGCCCTAACTAGTTTTCAGTATTGACTTCAAGATTTGTATGTGATAATAAGTCTCTCAGTATGCTCAACTGGATAATTCACTTTTTTCCCTGACAGTTCACACAAATAGCAATAAACTTATCTGATGCCTGCTGCTTTCTTTATGTCATTTAGAAATGAGTTACTGTTATGCTTTCAGAATAAATTGAATTCTGTTCTTTTAAACAAGGATTTGAGTGGTCTGGTACTTTAGCGTTTTTCTGTTATGTTAGAGAATATTATTAAGTCCACAGTGATACACTCTGTAGGCACAGTGCCTTATAAATACTGCTGCTATTGTAGAATCTGGGATTTGTCTCCATGGACACTGAGCCCAGCTAACACTCAGGGTTTCATAGCCTAACATTGACAACGAAGACTGAAGGTCTAAGCAATCTTTATATAAAATGAGTGACAATAAATTACTCAAAAATTGTATATACTACAAAAAGAAATGACTGAAACTTGCAGATCTTCTCAAAGCAGTAATTGCATTGTTTATAGATTTATATTTTTGATACATAAATAAATATCTGATAATGAATTAAAATGTAAATAATACAAGATGAATGATAACAGATTTATCAACCCAAAGTAAAACTAGAAACCAATATAATAAGCAATGCTATTGACTTTAAAATAGTGAAATCTCATTAAATAGATTTGTGGTTTACATTAAAAAATAAAAGAAGAAATATTGGACAAGTAGTCAATGATTAACTTATATGCAAAGTACTACATTAATAAGATCTTTTTTTCTGAATCATTTCTGAGTAATGGAAATAGCTCTATAAATTAGATTGCTGTTAAAAACCTCAATGTAGATTGCTGTGGTTTCGGAAGAAAGGTGTATTTTTAAATTTTTAATTCTGCTTTCCTTACAGATTCACTAATGTATCATACTGTTTATTAATTTTGGAGAGTCTCATGTTGGTTTGCTTACCTACAGCATAAAGTTTTATTCTATCAATGGTAGGTTAACCTTTACTTGTTATTTTCTTAATAACAATAAAATAAATCACAGTCTGCTAATGAGATAACATAATCATTTCCTAATTGCTAATTTAATATATTTGTTACTATAGTAATCCTGCTCCATTTCTGATAAAACAGGATGATGTATATAAAGATCCTCATGTAATACTCATCATAAAATAAATTTGCAAGAACTCTTAGGCATATGTGACATGACAATCACAGGTGATTTTAAATATATATAGATTTCTAATGAGTACTTATAAAAGCTTATGAACTGCAAAAAACTATCTTTTACACATGCATGCAATTCTAGCATCCATGCATGTATAAATATATCATTTTGATTATTTCTGATTTGACTTTCATTTGCCTGGGTGAATAATGACAGACCAGGATTCTAAGTAGTTTTGAACATTTATGTAAATATTAGATAAAAATGATCCTTATATTATTTCAGTAAACCTTCTACCCATTCCAGTTTTAGTTTTCTGTTTCTCATGAGTGTTGTGTATTATACTGGTGGCACACAAACACTACCCAAGATGGGAAAAAGGAAAAACAATTATTTTAATTAAAAAAACAAATGAAAAAAGAAAGAAAAGCAAAACTTTTGAAGTTTCCTTACTTTTAAATAGAAACAACAATAATTATTGATATGTGTGTCAGAGTTTCACTCAAGACTTGAAACAGAAGTAATCAAAAGTGACAATGTAAAATGAAAATCTGTTGTCTTGCTATTTTCAGCTTTAGTAGCTGAAGAACATATTGGAAAATTTTATGTTGTAGAAGTGGAGGACACATTTAGAGCAGAATTTCTAGCTAAATCACCAGAAATCATCTGTTGCTTTGTTTAAAGCTCTATTGAAAAATCCAACAGCCTGATAGCATGAGCTCATTTTTTTTTTAAATGGAATAAAAATAATTGGTAATATTTAGCAAGAAAATAAGTATGTTCGGCTAATATAGAGACTGATATTGGCATTGTCGAACACCATTAAAGACTAAAATACACACACTAGAAATTCACTAACAGATTCCCAGCTCAATTGCACATATTGGTGATGTAAAAATTTTTGTGGACAACTTTTAATGTCACTACACATATTTTCCCTAAAATACAAAGTCATTTAACCATTTCTTTGTTCTTCTTTTCTTGTGATGAACAATCCAATGTGTTCCTTTATTCCATAGAATTAAACATGTACCCAGTCACAGTTTCCTTGGTTCAAATTAGCTATTAACACCATTGTTTTCCTTATGTTACAAGCTAGTGAGGTCACAAAATGCAAGATAGGAGGTGAATGAAAGTGGTCTCTTTTAGGAAAAACAAAGACAACACAACACAACAGAATAAAACCAAATTAACTAAAAATTAGTCAATTTAAGAGAGTCATATTAGAGGAATTCCTTTCCTTCCCTGAACCAATTGCATAGGATTGCTTTATTGAATATTCAGTTATCTTCTGAACAAGAACCAAGACATCAAGAAATAGTATTTCTATCTTGTTGGATCTGTTTTCAAAGTAAAGAACCATATAATCATCTACTTTTTTTAAACAAGGAGAATGGATATACTACACTTACGGAGTTGAAGGAAACAATACACATTTGAAGCAAACTCTGAGGGATATATCGCCAATATTTTTCATTTTACATGAAAAAAAAAACGGGGCTTAGAGTATCATTTCTAAGCTTACATAGTTAGTAAGGATGAAACATTTAAATTTCAAAGTTCATTCAGTTTCATATATTGTGAAATATGAACCAGGCATAAGGAATTATTCAGAAAATAGAACTGTTTACATTTGAGATTTCACCAGGGAGCAGGCTAAGGTATTAGAAGAGCAGTAGTGATAATGTTGCTGGAATGGAGTGGTGAGCGCTAAACATCACTGCAGCTAATGTTATTTGAAAATAGAAGATGAATGAAATTAAAATGTATGTGACGATAATGAATTTAAGTCTGCCCAGAATACTAGACAGACAACCGGAATGAACTAAGTAACAAAGTAATCAGGTTGGGGAGAGGACAGTGAAACTGGTCACTTGAAACAGGTTCCATAGATAGAAGATTGATTTTAAGTAAAACTGCTTTTCTGAGGAATGAGTATTAGTGTATATACATATATACACACACACAAACACACATATATATGTATAGAAAATATTCCTTAAAGTAGCATATAAATAAGCTTACTGTAACAAAATATAGTTAATCCATTATATTATCAGTGCTTCCCATTGTCCCTACTATTATATAGGAAAATTGAAATTAACTACAAGGACAATATAACATTATAAAACATTATTTTTCCAGTTTTAAACATGAACAAGATATGTTAGATCTTTATACATTAAAAAAGCAAATATTCATATGTTAATTAAAAACCATGGGAATACAGTGGGGAGCTGTTAATAAAAAGAGAATGTTCCTAATCTGTGGAGTTCAGGACAGGTCATGGAAGAAAGAGAAATGGGAGGAATACTTCATTTGATGAATTTGATCCTCTGATCACTAGGTACTGGTCTTCATCACCAGCCTGCCATGGTCATCATGGATAATACACAGCAAATATGATGGGCATCTACTTTGCAGACAGATTCTAATTAGCTCCCTTATTAGATTTATTTTGCTTTCTTTTGGTGTTGCTTCTCTTCTGTCATTTAGTATTTCTCTCTCCTCCTTCTTTTTTGCCAATGCCATTTTCCATCCTCTGCTCATTAGCAATGACAAAACTTACAGGGTCATTCGTCAAATTATAATTCTTATTTACACATAATTGTTTTGCATTTTAATCTTCTATTTTCTAAAAATATATTTCTAAATCTCAAATCATCTTCCTACAATTTTCTCCTTTCAACTTAATTTTTTTCTTATTCATTCTAAAAAGCCAAAATATTTTTTTAATTATGACATAAACATTGTACATATTTACCAGGCACCATGTGATATTTCAATACATGTATACATTATATAATGTTCCAATCAGAGAGAACTCATCTGTTTTCCAAAACATTTACCCTTTTTTCATAATGAAAACCTTCTTCTGGCTTTTTAAAATCTACAGTAGATTATAGTTATCTATAATCACCCTACTGTGCAACAGTAAGACATAACTTTTTACTCTATCTTACTCTTACTCTATCTAACAGCAACTCAAAACCTTTGATCAGCCTTTTCCTTCCTTCCCTCCTCTCTACTCTTCCCAACCTCTGTTAATCAATGATCTCCTTTCAACTTCTATAAGATCACCTAGAAATGCCAAAATACCTTGTACTTCCATGTTCACTAAAATGAGGTTTGACATGTTACCATCTTTTTATTTTTCTTCATCCTAAAAACAGTAAGATAATTCTAAAACTCTTTTGTCTACAGTCAAAAATATATTTATTAAACAAAAATCATTGTCTTTTAAACTGCTTCTCAGAAATGTCAGAAATGTAGGAATCAGCATAATTGCTTACTTGACTCTTACCTAAGAATGTAAAGTTCAATAAGGCTTCTTAAGTGTCCACTGAATTAAACTACCAATTCTATGACAATATCATAGCAGACAGTAGATATTGCAGCAACATAGTGTTCAGAGCCAGAATAAGTGAGGTTAACTTTACACTTTTGTGTGCTGTTTTTAGAAGATCTTTTCTAATTTCCTCAGGTTGTTGATGATAATATGAATCTGAGAAATACCAGAAACCATATTGTTGAAAACGTTTTGTAGTTTAGAGGAAATAATTATTATTCTTTTGGAGATTTGATAGTAAGAATACAAAGATAGAATTTTGAAAGATTAAACTTTTGACTGAGAATATCTGAAGAAATCCATTGAAATGAAAATGGAATTCATAGCAAGGAGCTGGCTGCAGAGCAAGACTTTTCCCAATACAACTGACCTAAGTTTCACAGTTTCTTGTCATTTTCATTTTCTATCCTCCACCCTCAAAGAAATACAGGGATTTCAACTCTTCTCCTGATAACAGGGCTGGTTGTGTCTAGTGAAATTAATTACTGCTTTGATTTTACATACTTCGTTTTGACTCTGTTTGAGTTGTAGTCTTCTTGTCATGTCCATTTTTTTTCCTGTAGTCTGGATCACTCTGATCTGTACTTTGATTCCATATTCATTTCTTTGCTGACTCTTGCACACTACATAATGACAAGAATGTCTATCATGGCAAAGAAAGAAGTCGTTTTTTTTTTTTTAACTTCTGTTAAGATAAGTGAATTTAGGGTTTTGAGGATTCATATGCAGAAATAATGTACAATAGAGGGTAACATTAGTTTTTATTAAGTAGAAAAAGTAAAAGATATTAAAATGCATAAAGATAATAAATAATTATTAAAGGGAAAACTCAGAAAGAGAAGGGGAAAATGTATCATAGTTAAGAGAATTAAAAGGACATTATTATTGGTGTTCCATGTCTTTCGATGCTTAGAGAAAATATTGGAATAAATCTGAGATCTCATGGCCTCCTAAGCATCTGTTGCAAAGTTGCCTGAAATTGTTTATTTCTATTCAAAAACATACCACACATTTATCTACGTGAAGTGCACCTCAATAATTCATATTCATTTGAGTTTCAGAAAATTTAAGAAAATTGAATGTATCCTGACCCTTCCTGAGCAAAGTAAGATAAATAGCTCAAGTTGACAAATTCCTATATGATGATATTTTTCTTGAGTATGATAATGCTGGATAGTAAACATAATATGTTTAGTACTCTAGGAAAATTTCCAAGATATTCCTATAACTAGGGGAATCTTACCATTTCTGACTCTACCAACACTTGGAATTTTTAAGTATTTTGAGTTGATAATAATTAAAGAATAAAACTATGTTCCAGTGGTGCTTAATCTGCATTTCAAAAGCCAATTATTTATAGCCTTTCCTCAGACACTTACTGACTCTTTTGCTTTCCTAGTCTCTGTATGTATTTTACATTTTCTATTTTAGGTTCTTTAATTTTTTGTCACTTTGAAGAAGTTGGTTTTATATTTCAGATAATGATCCATTTTGTTATGGGATATCTCTAGATCTGTTCTCCACCTTAAATCCTTAACAAATTCTATGCAATTTCAAGGATTTTTTTTTTTTTATTTTCAGGAAAAATTACTCCAAAATAGAGGAAGTATAAGGATTCCCAAAAAGCTTAATCATTTTAATCATTTAATCATTTTCATTAGTGCATTATAGTTATACAGAACAGTGAGGTTCATTTTGACATCATAATAATATATATATATAATATAACTTAGTCCATTTCAATATGCAGCACTTCCTCTTTCCTTCCCTTCCTCCCTCTTCCTATTCCCTTTCTTCTACCCTACTGGACTTCCATCTATTCATTTATTGTTTTTTTTTTTTAAATTGGGACATTATAAATATATATAAATGTGGAATTCACTGTGGTATATTCATATATGTACATAGAATAATTTGGTCAATTTTGTTACATGATTCATTATTTTAATGAAAACAAAAGTAAGATACACTATGGTATACAATATTTGTTAAAGTTTGGCTAGCACAAGAACACACAGATGAAGTATTTTAAGGAATAGCCATCCAGAAATATAATTAGATCATTTCATATCTAATAAAGTGATACCATGATTTACTCTAGATTGGAGAAAGATGGTAAATTTAAATAGATTATATAAGGAAATATCGCTTTCCATATACAGATGGAGAAAATTAATCACACATAACATGTAAGGCTGAATCCTGGATGGATTGAATTTGCTAATGTTGATTATAGGGCAATTAATAATTTATCTTTATGAAGAAAATGGCATCATTTATAATGTAACTATGAATACAAAATGCAAAATGCATTCTTAAAAGTTGTATCAGTTATAACAACCAATATGTATTTAGAAACAAAGTTGTACAAGAAATTTAGGTAGGAATAAATTCAATATTTTAAAGATTTTTTTTCCCCCAACTGCAGTTAGAAGATCCAGAGATCCAAGTTCATTCACAGATTGTTGACTGTTGCTTGGAGACATTGTTCCTTGTAACATGACCTCAATCATAGAGTTACCCCCGAAATAGTAGCTTTCTTTGCCCAAAGTGAGGACTCCAGGAGGAGAGGCGGAAACAACTAGGGACATTCCATTCCTTAAGTCATGTCATACTCTATTGTTTAAGAAGTGAGTCAATAATACCTGGCCATGTTTAAAGGAGAGGGGAGTGCACAAGGACATGAATACTAGGAGTGAGAATCATTGGATCATTCTTGAGAATACTTTTTTACAGTAAGCAAATTAATATTGGTAAAGGCTAAGGAGAAAATTACAATAGAGCAGAAGAAAAGTTATACCGGGAACAGTTTAAATTTTGGAAATGAAGGGAAGGCTACAATAACAAAGAGAAATTTGAGAAAAAGAAGGGAGGCAACTTGACACAGGTGAATAGGTGAGGTAAAATCATTTCAGATAGGGAAAATGGTAACGAAAACATCTTGATATGTAACAATGTAGCAGGGATTTTAAAAGGTGGCCTTAACTAAAAGTGGTAGCTCTTTACTTAGTCCTGCAAATGCCTGATGGATAACTGAAAACAGGAGAAAACTTGGCATCCCTACCTTCATTTTGTATTTGTTTTCAGGTCTGTGCTTAGGTATGTGTGTAAGTATGTTAATCTTTAAGGAGTGTTTGTCTCAAAACAGTTAATACAAGGTTTATCAGACCTAAATTTACTGAGCTTATCTTGTCCCCCTTCAATACTAAAATAAGATTTGCAGGGATACCGACTGTCAGTTTTTATAACCTTGAACCCCTGGAGTGCTGTCTAGAAGTTTTCCAGTCCTGGCCTCCTTCTAGAATCACCGATCTGATAGATAAACATCTTGAGCAAACAAGTGGAAATTGTCCCCTTCAAGTGATAAAAATACTTCCCTGGAATCACTTCATAGAAACTTCCTAAACAACTGAGAGAATGATCAACCAGAACACAATTTGATCAAAATCACTTAATTATGGATACTTCTCACCCTTACCCCAGTTCTCTCTGTGTCCTGTGAACATGCTAAAGACAAGGCTGAGAAGCTGAATCTCTCTTTGTCTTTCCAATACAGCCATATCAATTAGTTATATTCCTGTTTTTAACTATTACCACTTCTGTTTGTTTTTTGGGACCAGTGGACACATCTGGCTTGCTGAGCATCCCAGAGACAGGCCTCTGGCCCAAGACTCTGATAGTAGCTTGTCAGTGATAAGAAAATAAAAATTAGCATATGCTGAAAACTTTAATTTTGGTCTTCCTGTTCATTAAGCCAGGATAACAGACGTAAGTAGCTAGCTCAAAATTCACATAAAACAATATAATCACAAATATATACTGCAGCCTTAACATGTCATAAAAAACTACTTTTAACAGGGCACAGTGAGGCCTGCCTGTAATCCCAACAGCTTGGGAGGCTGAAGCAGGAGTATCACAAGTTAAAACCAGCCTCAACACTTTAGCAAGGCCCTAAGCAATTTAGCAACATTGCCTCAAAATAAAAAATAAAAAGGGCTGGGGATGAGGCTCAGTTCAACTCCTGGTACCACAAATAAATTAAATAAATAAATAAATAAAAGAACAAAGCTACCTTCTTTAGTGACTAGTGATTTCTTAATCATTGAGAAATTTTGTTTCTTAAAAAAAAATCATACTATCAGTAACATTGCTATTTGAAAGTATAGGAAGGAGTGAAACATCTCATTCTTTCCTGGCTATAAGTCATCTGGGTAAATAGGAGCAGCTTCAGTCCAGGTACAGAGATGCAGATAATGGTTTTCAGAACACAACATTTCACACTTAAATTAACTTTGTGGTTTCCATGGAAACAGGATCCTACATCCATACTCCAACAAGACCTCATTTGACCCCTCTACACAAAGCAAAGCTTTGTTTACAGCTTCGCGAAACCCTGTTTCACTTAGATGTCACTTAAAATCCACCTGTCCCAAATCCTATACTAATATTCTCTTTGCCTTTGTGGAGTCATTCATGGTTCTTCCATTGTACAGTGTGTGCCTTTATTGAGATATATCCTAAATCCTGACTTGATAGTTCTGCTGTTTGTCCTTACTTCTCTTGGTTTATAATAATAATTATCGTTCCATTTATTTGGTTCCCTGTGTACTTCTCAATTGGTTGTGGGATTTTGTAGGAAGCACATTGTGGATCGACAATATTGCATTCACAAAGCCCTAACAGTCACCTCTAACTACTGTCCCATTTTCCTAATTCTTATTTTATCCAAACATCTGGAAAATGGTATCTACATTTATTATCTCAACTTTCATTTTCTTATCAATGTATTCCAATTTGACCTTCATCACCAAAACTCTACTAAACCTTTTTTTAAAGTTCACAGTTTTCCCCATGTTAAAGTTTCTTACTCAAAATCTTTCTATTTAAAACATTTGGTCATTCTCTCCTTGCGGTATATTTTCTTGACATCTATACATTTCATTAACACATCTCAGTTTCTCTTAATTGATATTTCTTTTCCTTTCTTGACTCAACCTCTAAAATCTAAGAATCTCAGATTTTGTGCTCAGTCCTCTTGTGCTTTACTCCCTGTAGTTTGTCTACTCCTGTGATCTTCCTCTTACATTTAGCTTATTCGCGCGCGCACACACACACACACACACACACACAGAGACACATGTACATTTGGCTTATATATACAGGCATGGTATTTTACATTAGTTCCCTTAGATGCAAAATCAATTAAGCATTTACTTGTCACATTTATTTAAATAATTTAGAATCACATCATGCTTATGACCTTCAAAATCTATCTTCATTCCCTTCAAAGATGCTGATAATTGTTTTCTCCATCACAGAAAATTGCACCCCAGTCCACCCAGATCTTCAATTTCCAACCTACAAGTCATTTATTTCTTTGTTACCTGCCATCATGTCTCATCATCCCAGTTCACATTTCATCCATTTGTAGATTCTGGTACTTCACTTTAAACTGTCATTTTGTCTGTCCTGGGTGGGGGGGACATAATAAATCCCTTTCAGACATCTCTTTAATAATTATTTTTTGCTCCACAAAATCCTATTTAAATTCTATTTACTATGTTCACATTTTTCTTACCATGATTCTGATGTAACCTATTCTAACATCTAACCTAATATAATCATGTTATTCCTGTGGGTCTTTAAAGTACACCCATTTGTTTCATATAATGTATTTTATATAAATCAGAGTGATTTTATTTAATGGGAAGCCAACTCATGCTATTCTTTTCTTAAAATCACCCTATGACTTCCCATTGTTAATGGGCACTTTTAGGATTAGATTTATAAGTTTTCATAATGGGGTCCAACTTTTCTTTCTGTCTTCACTTTTATCCACTACTCAATTTGGACTCTATGTTCCAGCAATACCATAAATCTATTTACTAGTACCTGTCACCCCCCCAATTCTGTCATCAGTAACAAAAATGGATTTCTTTCCCAAAGTTTAGACAGCAACTATGAAACTATGGTTGTATCAGTTTGTGAATGTATAAATAGTGAAGCAGTCATTATTATAAAAGAAATTTGAAATAGTGTTATTCATTTTCCTTATATGAAAAATACTAAAATTAGCCTATTACTTAGTACTGTGATATATATTTCTAGTCATGTTTCACCTGAATAAGGTACATAGATTTCATAAAATTTATGAAGCACATGCTACTGTTATTATTCAATTATTATTATTATTAGTCTTTATAAACTTTCCAACTATGTGACTTGGTGTGTAGCATATAGTTGAATAAACAGACCCGATGCACTTTCCTTCCAAATTCTTCAGTCCTCAATTCAGCTCAGCATATGCAGAGACTGCACATCTTTAACTCATTACCTAAATAAAAAAAGCTTAACTTACAAAACTGAGAGGAAAAACTTTGCAGCACATGGATGGGTTAGCATTCATAAGTTGCACATACATGATTATGGTAATGAAATGAAACAAAATAAGAAAAACAAATAAATTATACATGTACACTTTTTAAAGTTTAATAATGGAAATACAATGCTCTAGGGAGAGCCAAAAGAAAAGAGAAAATCTGTATAGCTAGAAAGGTAAGTTTTTCGCATGCATTAAATGGCCCGAGGGCTGCACTACACTATGTCACTTAACCAGTCACCTCAACTGCTTAAGCAGTGTCTTATTGCTTAATCATGCAGCCACCTCCATCTGGGTGTCACACAGACCATTGCCAGACAGTCTCAGACTTTTCAATTACACCTTCTCCCTCCCATTTTCTCAGGTTCTTAGCCTTCTCTCTTTATTTATTATTTTGCCTTAGCTCCAAAAATATACATACTATTTCTTGAACATTATTTTCTGTAAAGCTTGTTCTAAATATTTGTGAAGAGTATTTTAAAGATATTTTACAACATTTAGCTGAATTTTGAGGGAAAAAAAAAAAAGTAGAAAACTCTCCTCCACAAGGATTTCATTCAGCCCACTTTTAAACTTGATCCATAATTTGATCGAATGCTCTTGGGCACTATTAAATAGTAATAATGAACTTCACCTAAAGCCCTTAGTAATTTTGTTCCACATTTCCTTCTCTAATTATCCACTATTCCCTATTTATTATTACTTCATTCCCTGCCTTGAGGCCGTCTAAAATTACTAAGAATGATAAATTAAACAATACATTTGGCACCAAGTTAACCTGTGGGGAGGGTTATAATTTAATGGGTTGTCTTCTGAATTAATTATTTCTGAATTATTTAATTGCCGTTTCTAAACAAATTCTTAGAAAATGTGACATTAGAACTTATAGTATATTTCTAATAAAATTATTATGACAAAACCACAAGTCTATCCTACCTATTTGAGTTACATCTTACTGTGACTTTTCCATACCTCTGTAGAGATTTACTGGATGTATTTATATTTTTACAACAAGTATTATCTTCCACTGAAGTTTAACAGCATTTTCTTGAGTGTCTCACCAGTGCAGACTTTAAATCTTGGCATTTTGAAGCCAATGCTTTTTTTTTCCCCCTAAGTAACAATAGTCAATGGCTTTTATTGACTTTTATATTACAGTCTTATTAGTCTCACTACATGTATAGCTTTTAGATTAAGTATTACTTTAAGAGAACATGATAATGCATGGTACATTATTTACTTATCCTCACCAGTCTCATTAAAGCTCTGTGATAACCGATTTCTGTTTCTCTGAGGTAGAAATTTTATCATTTCATGTGGAAAAATTGTCACTTACAATAATCCAGTTTGCAAAATGTTAACCAAACTATTGTGGTGTGAAATTTAACCCCTAATGCACAATTTTAGTTTCCTCTTGGAGAGGCAGAACTCTTATGGAAGTTTTTAACTATGTCAACAAACAAAACCTTCTCAACCATTTATCAACAGCAGCAGATTCAGGAGAAATGGAACCGATCATCTGGTCTTAACCCCTGGAATTTTCCCAAATTAATTACCTACTACATCCAGTCCACAAAAGCCTTCTCAGATTTCATGTATGAATGGCTTCAGTGGTGATCCAAAGCTCTTTACAACCTCCTTTAATTCTTGGAACTGCTGGACAGCTGCTTTTTAATGCTTTAAAAAGCTCAATGGTAGAAAGTTTTCGCTTGAGTGTTCAGATATTTTTCAACCATGAAGTCTTAAATCTTCAAATGCATATTGAGATCTTTAATATATACTGTTCTTTTTTTCATATTGTTAATCTTAATTACAGATAGTAGATTAAATTCATTATACACTCCTAAGCATAAACCCTTCTGTCTACCTGGTATCTTCATCTTTCAAAAAGCCTGATCATATGAATTTCAATAAAAAATACAAAATATTTAGGAAGGTGATTTATTTCAAAAGGGAGGTAAAATTCTCATACAAAATAGGGAACACACATTGCTAACTACACTTCAGAATACTATCTGACATTTTCTACAATTAAAAAAGTCATGCATGTAGATGACCTAGCAATTTCACTAATGTGTATAGAAGTGTACCAACAGAATAGGACAAGAATATTTACAGAAATATTTTGTATAAAATGTTCAAAGCTATAACAAAGATCCAGGGTACACTGAAAAATAAGAATTTTTATATGTACATATAATAAAGTGCTACATAAAAATAAAAATAAAATAACAATAGTATGACTTTTCTTACAACTATATTGATTAAAATAAACTAAGCACAAAATGATATGCTAGTTCATTTATACGCATTCAGTAATAAGCAAATCAATCTATAGTATGGAAGGACAGTGATAACTTTCCAGGAGGAGTGATGTGATTGGATGTGGTCAGGGCATTGGCAACATTACCTGACCAACAGTTGTTACACAAATGATTTTACTCTGATCACTCAACTGATGAGAGTAAAAACCTGTGATCTGTGTACTCTTTTTCTATGTATATGTTGTACTTTAATTGGACAACATATATTTGGCATATTATTAGCACATACTTAAAAATACTATGTCTATTTTTCCTGACCTTTAATATCATTTGCATTCCCTAAATAGTATACTTTATACAGTCAAGGTGATTCATTTCTTTCCCACATTTCCTAAGTTTGAATTGTCATGAATACTTTAAATTTTTATTTGGAATTTTTTTGCAAATTTCATTAAGATGACCCAATTCTATATTCATCCCCATTAGTAGTTCCCTAATTGAGAACTGCTCAAAATAATTTTACTGACTTCAATTTTCTGACTTTAGATACTTAGCATTAGCATTAGATATTTATGATCAAGTAGTTTCTTTTTTTTAATTTCTTTTTTATTTGTTTATTTTTTGGTACCAGGGATTGAATCCAGAGGCCTCAACCACTTGGTCACATCCCAGCACTTTCTATTTTTTTATTTTTAAACAGGATCTTGCTAAGTTGCTTAGGGCCTCACTAAGTTGCTGAGGCTGACTTTGAACTTTCAATCCTCCTGCCCTAGGCTCTTGAGCCACTAGGATTACAGGCATGAGCTGCTGCACCTGGCTTCAAGTAGTTTCTTTAGTGATTTTGATCACTAAAGAAACAAAAAACGATTAAACTATTTTACTTTGCTTCAAAGCTCCCAAGTATCAGGTCCTTACAATTTTTGCTATTGACTAAGGTTTTCTAGTACAAAATGCCCTTCTCCAGAAAGCATTTTGACCTCTATATTTTATGGAAAATATATTCCACAGCAGTTTTTTTTTTTTTTTTTCCTATTCCAGGTGATTTTAAATTTTATTTTTATTTATATTTACCCACATTTCAACTGTTCCAAAAGATATGCCATTTTCAATTATTTTGTGAATTTCTTTTTTATTACATCAAACCAAATGGTCATCCCTTCTTTTGTAATACTTCCACGATTATTACAGGATACATAACAATGACATTCTCACTTAGTTATAAATATTTCACTAATATTATGTTTTAGGGTCTGCATCTAATAATAAACATATGGAGCCATGTAGGAAAGTTCTCTTCTTTGCCCTCATTGTCACAAATAAAGATGGGGAAATATATAACCAAGGTTACTGGAATAGTAAAACATAATATTTTGAATTTTCTAGGAGCCTGGGTTAGAAACCAATGCTAATTTTGTAGAACATTGAGGGCTTGACAGAGGACTTAATCCAAGTTATCTATTCACTTTCCAGCACCTTTGAATGTCTGCCTATACATTTAGAGCAAACACCCATCTTCCACAAAAATACTTCAAAGAGGATCATTTCCTATTTTTATTAAACAAAGCTAATAATAGTATTTATATATCCAGGATATAACATATAGTAAACATTATTGGCCTTTATATGAACACTTAAGAGAAAAATTAATTGTGAATAGTTAATTAAGCAGTAACATACTATCTAAAGTCCAGAGTGGCTAATGAATTATGGGTCTTTGAATTGCCCAGAGACAGAGGCTAACACTTCCTTTTGGAATCTCTTGGTGCAAAGGCATCAAGAAAACCGCCCAGTTGTATGGTGCCCCTTGTTCAAAGGGAAATTCCGTGGTTGCCATGGAGTTGATCACAACCTAAGGTTCACACGTCAGTCGTCCAGGGGTGGAGAATTGTGGGTACAAGCTGACCACTGTAATTGGGCTGTTCATGTTTTTCATCTCGGTTCTGTTTTAAAGTAATTTCTCCCAATAAATTCCTTTGATGTAAAAATCTTTATAATAAATGTGCAGAGCCTGCTCTTTGTCAGTCTCTGCCCTACCAGGAAGCAGGTTGAACAACCAGATCCTGCTTTTCTCTATTTTTGTGTTTTTTCCAATCCCCTCATCAGCCTGGTTTGGGGAAACTGAGTAAACGTCTTGGGGGTCACATGGCATGTCCACCAACACTTGTCAGTGTGTTTACGGCTGACTTGGTCAATACATGTATTATATTTTCTATAATATAATAAACCTGTAGGATATAATATAAGCACAAAGAATAAGATTAGGGGGTTCAAGGACTTTCATTCTTTCTCATCTATTTCTGTTTAACAATGCAAACACAATTTCTTTAAAACCCGAAGCAAGAGTTTCTAACTCTCGAACCTTAAAATGAATAACGAGGAGAAAAGCAAAGAAGTTTGTAAAATCTGTGTGTTCCAGTCTAAGTTAATTGTTCTTCTTGAAAAATTTTTGAAGGAGGTGTAGTTTGAAATGCTCCAAATTTTACAAAAGGGTATACAGAAATTTAACAGCAAGAGAGAAGTGAAGAGATAAATTGTGGGAAACCTTCCATATTTAGCAGAATCAGGCTTGGCTGAGACTTGGGATACAGTGGTCTGACTCCCAGGAACTGGCAATCATGAGAGACTGTTTCAGATAGCCAGAGTGTACAGAGGGGCTCAACCCTGAGGAAATGTCAATTCTCTAAGCAGATGGCTTCCCTAACTCCACCTCCTCCTGGTCCTCCCAGAAGAAGCCCCTCCTGGTCCCTCCTTACCTGTGGGACTATAAATAAAGGTGAAGGTGGGCTTCTCCATCTCGCTGTAGGTCAGATATTTCATGGCCCAGTTCACCATACCCCCTTCCATTTGAAAAGATTATTGTCTCTTGTGTTTATTTGACTAGATGATTATTTACGAATAAGTTGTCTTATTCTTCCTATTATCTGCTATGAAAATATGTAATTTATATATTATAGAATATAATAATTATATAGTAATGTTCTGCCAGGTGTGGTGTCACATGCCTGCAATCCCAGAGTATCGGGAGGCTGTGGCAGAAGAATTGCCAGTTCAAAATCAGGCTCAGCAACTTAGGCCCTAAACAACTTAGCAAGAGCCTGTCTCAAAAAGAAAAGAAAAAAAGGGAAATAATAATGTCCTTTTTTTTTTATTTTTTTTGTGGTGCTGGGGATTGAACCCAAGGCCTTGTGCTTGCAAGGCAAGTAATGTCCTATATTTTACCCACAGAATTTGGATGTTTTGTTTACTAAATTTGCTACTGCACTGAACATATTAAAGAAACATATTAATAAAATATACACATAGCTAGAATATACTGGATCATTTTTTAATTGAAAAGTCACACAAGGAATCTTAATGAGATTTACATACTATACATCTTGCATTGTTTGTTTTTAATGACAATGGAATTTGGAATCTCTAAAAGAAATCCATAGGAGAAAATTTCAAAGAATAATAGATTTTAGCTTCATCTTCAAAGTCATTTTTAAAGAAATAGTATTTATTTACTACCAAAAAATACACTAATGGCATTTCTATGTATAAAATACTTTCAAATAAGTAGATGCATATAAATATCCTACAGGTTATAGAAATTTCCAATGTTCATTCCATTTTGTATAAATAATTTAAATTGCTTTTAACTAACAAAATAAGAAAATAATGAGACATTTGTAGATAACTATGCCCAAGTTGTGTTGATTTTAAAAGATATTCATAATTATTTTATGTTAATTTTATTTGAAATAATATCCATGGAGTTCTAGGTTTATATTTATGTGTTGTACAATGATCCAACATTATTTTTAGTTATAGCACCTTGCATGTAAATTATGTCCTAAAATTTAAATCTATAGAAACAAGTCACATTTCTAGTACTTTACCTATTTCTAAGTAGCATGGTATCTGCATGCATAATAAAAGTTGTTGCTCTTCTCCCCAAATTAATAGTTTATTGTATGAGTACAGGATTTTCAGCAGTGTTTTGATACATCATTTTGCTTTCCATTTTACAATTCAAATACTATAAATATGTTTTAACTATGCTCCTAAGTAGCAATCTAGACTATTTTATAAACATAATGTGTGCTATAAGCCTCAATTCTAAGGAAAGACATTTGATTTGCAAATAGAATTTCTCATTAATAGAAAAATGACAAACTAAAATTTTCATATACTATGAGTTCATTATATTAAAATTGGTTTAACTAACCTTTGAACTTCATTCCCATTTCAAGATCATGACATAAGGACTGCGGTATTTTCTTATTCAACATTAGCATTTTGTTTTTGTTATTATGCATCAAGCATCTGACATAAACATCGAAATGGAATGAGTGATCCAGTCAATTGATTTTTTTTCCTGAATTAGGCATTACATTCTTTTTAATGAGGAAATTCAAAACCACACAATTTGTTGTATTTATATACATTTTTAAATGGAAATATCTTGATTATATTAATAAATCTAGTCACCTGTATTTTATATGAATTTATTGTAAACATAGAAATGAATATAAATATTCTTTCTACTATTTATATATAAATGTGGAAGGCCACAAAAGATATATACATAAATAAGTGTGTTCCATTTGGGCATAATATAAAATCATATAAACATTAATGATGATTACATTCATATTTAATTCAATGTGTGTTGTGTATATGTGTAAAATTTTCAAACTTTTATACTAGAATTTGCATCTAAGTATTAACATTTGTTAGCAGGCTCAACAAGGAAATATGTTAAATTCCTTATCTTCAGTTACTTAATCTGAAAAGTGAAACTAATGTTATTAGATAATTAGGATCAAATTCACAAATGGCTATACATGAGGTTGAATATATAATTATTGCTCAAAAAGGTGTGCAGCTATGAATATGTAAAATGTTAAAATTTAAACAAAAAATTAAAGTCTGTATCAGAACATAATATGGCATATTTCAAATTGTTATCTGTCCTAAATGCTTAATATCTAATATTGTACAGGAAATAAAAACAAAACATATTTACTTCAAATTACTAAAGATACATAAATTTTAAATTTGTCATGTATGTGTATGTGCATATGTGTGTCTGTCCATTTATGCTGCTAAAACAGACTGTGTAATTTATAAAGGACAGAAGTTCATATTTTTTAGAACTCTAAAGAATAGGAAGTCCAAGATCAAAGTGACACCTTTTCATGCTATAATCTAATGAGAAAGAACATTGTCACATAAATATGCATAAATTCAATAATGAATATGATAAATATCTTAAAGGTGACCAAAAATGTCTCATAAGGGATAAGAGAAGAGAGAAATTACATGTATGAGAAAAGAGCATCATTAAGAAGTTTTCTGAGATTCTGAGTGATTCTAAATAAATATTGTTTACATTGTCTACCAAAAAATATTTCAAATGTTTTAAAACTACTTCTAAACACCTTATAGGCCAATTCCACCTCTAAAATTTAAGGCGTTATTGATTTAAACCTTATATTTTTAACTACATAAAAATATTTATGTCAATTAATAAATTTTCCTTATTACATAACATGGTCAAGATCTTGGTATAGCTATTAAGAAAAGCAGAGAAGTGTATATTTTAAAAACAATACCCAGTGCTGGGATTGCTGGATCATATTGTGTTGTTTCTTTACACTAGCAACAAACTACCCCCAAAAAGCATTTACAATAGTTCCAAAAATAAAATCCTTAGGCATGGATTTTACAAGGAAGTGAAGGACTGTGTATTTAAACTATAAAACATTGATGAAAGAAGTTGAAAATACACATATAATCTGACTAGACTCTCATGTTCATTGGTTGGAAATATTAATATTGTTTAAATATCCATACTATCTATTCATAGCAAACTGATTCATTGCAAGCCATATTAAAATATGGATGATGTTCTTCAGAGGAAAAGCAAAAATAATCCTAAAATTCATATAGAAACACAAAATATCCTAAATTGTCAAAGCAATCTTGAATAAAAAGAACAAAGCTAGAAGCATCATAGTACTGTCCTTCAAAATACACTGTCAAGACATAGTCAACAAAACAGCATGGTACTGGCACAAAAATCTGCACATAGACAAATGGAGCACAACAGAGAGCCCATGTGTCATGCACATTTCAAATATCATTTTATTTATGACTGATTTATGGTGAAAGGAATATGAAGTGGCAATAGAGGACAAGTCTTTAAAATGGTGACCCCTGATAATGCTGAATTTTACCTGGGCCCTGTGATCATGGAAAACAGGGAAAATTTAGAAATCCCCCTGCCCTACCCACTTCGTCTTCTGGAAAGTATCTACCCACAAGGAACTATCTTTACCTGTGTGATTTGGGTAAGACTCTAGGAAGCCTCCCTTACATATAACCTTACCTATTGTGTAAGCTTTTTGTTGTGGTGACCAAAATACCTGACAAAAACAACTTAGAAGAGAAAAAGGTTATTTTGGGCTCACAGATTTAGAGATCTCAATCCATGTTTGGCAGCCTACATTGCTCTGGACCTGAGGTGTGGAAGAGCAAAACTGCTCACTGCATAGCAACTAGAAAGCAATGAGAAAGGGGAAGGGGTCACAGGAAAGAAGTTCCTTTCCCAGTCACACCTCCAGTGACCAACCTTCTCAGCGATGCCCCACCTGTTCAGTTAGTCCATTCAAACTAGGATGGACTGATTAGGTTACAGCTCTCCTAGTTCAATCATTTTACCTCTGAATATTCCTGTATTAAAATAATGGAAGAGCTTCCATGGGACACCAAATATTCAAACCATGACTATGAGTAGGCCAGTTAAGAACTTGAAATATTTTCATTTTTTTGCTTTCTACATGATGAGCAGAGCTGCTTATTCCTACTGATCAATCAGTATGAAACACTGGTTAGCCCATTAAGTCCTAAGGTTTCAACTCTGCAAATATTTAATGAAATTTACACAGGTACATTATAGTAGGTTGAAATAATAATCTAGTGTCTATATAATTAGATTATACCCATTCATATTATTATAATTATATTAGAACATTATTTTATTCTTTTTCATTATTTAACATATTCACGTTATATAATCATAATACAGTTAAGTTTTTATGTGTTCCACAAATGTGTTAATCAAACAATGGTTAAGCATCTTTCTTTGCTTCAAACACCTAAATGTAGACCAACCTTCAGCATGAGGCAGCACACATCCTCCTGATATTTTGTATTGACCTTAGGGTAAATCTCCTTTAGATATACTATCAGAACACGTTGGCCTTTTATTTATCCTAATTCTTTACACCTGACTCTTTACAGCTTTGATTACTCCTGCCTCTTTAAGACAATATTAACAACAAAAACTTCTTTTGTCTAAATCTTAGACATTTACAGTTCTTGTGATCACAGCCTTCCCCTACTGCAATAATCTCTTTCCCATTTTTCTTTTTTCTTTTTTGGTAGTGGGGAATTCAACCCAGAGGCAATTTACCACCAAGATAAATTCCCAGAACTTTTCATTTATTTTGAGACCTGGCTAAGTTGTTGAAGTCTCATTAAGTTGTTGAAGCTGACCTTGAACTTCCCATCCTCCTGCCTTTGTTTCCTGGCCGGTGTGAGCCACTGCACAGGGCTTTTCCCCTGTTTTTCAATAACCTTTTTTGAATAGGATTTCTCTTTACTCAGTCCAAATTGATATTTTATTTGACACCTGGTTTGAATGAAATCAAGTCTTGCTCAGGAAAATATTCACATAGAGGAAGCCATCAATATTTTGTTATGTTACACTTTTATCTTTGATGTCTAATTTTATTTGAAGATCTAAAAGAGAGAAAATATTTAGAAGATCAATATCTTGAAGAAATAAAAATTTTATGCTATAAATAAAGTAATATGTAAAATAGTTTATTATAGTAAAGCCCTACATACACATAACCTTTCTTTGCATGTAAGTATAAATCTTGACTATTACTTCATAAGAAGCATACACATATAACAGACACACTTATCTGGCCCTATATATATTTGCACAAGGCACAAGATAAAGATACATATTCAAACACAAATCCACAACCAAGATCATATTGTAGGGGAAAAGATGAAAATGGTTCCTTTAAGATCAGAAACAAAACAATAAATCCACTTTCATTACTCTTCTTCAACATGTTGTGGGAAACAGACTGGCGGAGAAGCAGCAAGCAGCAGTTGGAGAGAACTCCAACTTTATTGTATGCCGGCAGGCCCAAAGGAAAACAAAACCTCCAAATTCTGAGCCCTGATCCACAGTTCCTCACAATATTTATAGGTTATGTGACCAGGTTATTAGACCCATCCTACCTTTGGGACCTTTTCGTCTTTTAAAAAAAAATTCCTAATCTATGTGGCTAAAGACCTTGTGCAGGGTCTCTAACATAAAGCATGCTCACTGAAAGAGATAAGAAGAAATGGTTCTTTTCACAGGCTTGGGTTATATTTCAAGAGGAACTAGTCAGACTCTTAGGGCAGTTATTGACAGTCCAAAAGGTAGGGACCCATGGTTAATTAGGCTTCCTGTTGAAAGGCTGAGAGAGGGACGGGGAACTGATTCCTTCACCATGCATTGGTTTCTTACCATAACGTTTTTGTAATTTCATTTCACAACCAGGTCTGGTTTGCGATCACAAATACAGTACTAGAACTCTTCTCCAGATAAATTAGGCAAGAGAAATAAATAGGAGTAGGAAAAGAGGTGTCCAAATAATCCCTTTTTGCTCATGCCATGATTTTATAAGAACTAACTAAAGACTCCAGCAATAACCGATATATGTATTGTGTAAAATTGCAGAATAAAATATACACCTAGAAAATCAGTAGCAAAACAAGCAATGCCATTCACAAGAAATTTAAAAACATAATAATCGCTTAAAAATGAACAAATGATCTGAATAAATATTTCTTCGAAGAAGTTTAAATGGCAAAGACATATGAAAAAATGTTCAACATCACTTATCATTAGGGAAATGCAAATCAAAATCACAATGGGGGTGTCCTTAGTCACAGGGCACTTACCTAGAATGCACAAGGTGCTAGGTGCTAGATTCAATCTGCACCTTGCAAACACCACCCCCCCACACACACACACTCACAAAGATATCTCTCATCCAAGTTAGAATGACTATAATCAAAAAGAAACAAAAAATGTTAGTAGGGATGTGGAGAAAGAGGAATTCTTATATATACTATTGGTGGGAATGTACAGTAGTACAAGCACCATATTTTCTTTGAGTCTGAAGGTTCCTCAGAAAACTAAAACTATGACATGATCTAGCTATTCCATTTTGGGTTATATATCCAAAATAAATGAAATCAGCCCATCAAAGAGATATCTGCACTCACTCCCATATTTACTGAAGGACTCTTCACAATAGCAAAGATATGGAATCAATCAAACTTTGATAGATGAGTGGATAAATAAACAGTAGTATATCTACAAAAAGGAATAGTATACAGCCATTAAATGAATGAAATCTTGTCATTTGTAGTCAAATGGATGAAACTGGATAACATTATGTTAAATGAAATAAACCAGATACAGATAGACAAATAACATATATTCTCGCTCCTATGTTGAGGCTAAAAAAAAGTTAATTTCATAGCTGTACAGAGTGTAATAGTGGTCACTAGAGGTTAGGAAGAGAGACACAGGGAAACTGTATATTGAGTACCAAAATACACTTATATAGAAGGGATAAATTCTAGAGTCTTATAGCAGAGTAGAATGATCATAGTTTTCGACCCTTTATTATATTGTTGCAAGAAACAGACTGGTCAAGAAGCAGCAAGCAATACTTGGAGAGGAGAACTCCAAATTTTATTTTAGGCCAGCTGACCCAGAGGGAAAAAACCCTCTAAATTGTGAGCCCCTATCCACAGTTTCTTACAATATTTATAGTGTATCTAGTGTCATAAATTTTCTAATCTATTCGACATACAATTGTGCATGGTGTTTCTAGTGGGAAGCATGTTTATAGAAGCAGAGTGTGATAAGGGGAAGAACTGACTCCTCTTACAAGACCTTCAATAAATCTCTAGCCTTGAGCCCTGAGCCTCCACAGGTATGTTTGCACTTCAAAGGGGCGTAGTCAGATTCCCAGGGGAAGTTTTCTAAAATCCAAAAGGCAGGAACCCATGGTCAATCAGGTTTGCTGGAGAAAGGCTGAGAGAGGGGAGGGGCGCTGACCCCTTCCCCAGGCATTGGTTTCTTACTGTAACGTTTTTACAATTTCATTTCACAAGTAGGTCTGGTTTTGCCATCACAATATATTTTAATAAAAGATTGACAAGAGAGGAGTTTGAAGATTCCCAACACAAAAGAAATGAAGTGCTTGAGAACATGGATATACCAATTACCCTGATTTGATCATTACACATTGTATAAATGTACCAATGATCACATTCTACTCCCCAAATATGTGCAGTTATAATACATCGATGTGAACAAACAAAAATAAAAATATAACTTCAATGTAGATTGACTACTCAGCAACAGTAAATTTGAAAAGTATTTACAGAAAGTAAAAATAAGGATTCCGGCTTATCAGGAAAGAAGTGGTACAACAGATGCAATGAGACCATCAAATTTTAATAGAAAGATTAATCAAACTATATATGGTCTAAAATTAAAATGACATAACTTTTTCTCAGTAATTTTTGATGCTGCAATATTGTATGCAAAATTTTCTTGATTGTTATTGCTATTTTAAAACAAAGGTTCAGTTCACCACTGGTGTCTTAAGACTAAGGAAGAAAAAAATAGCAAAAAAGGTCATTTATTTTATGAATTAGTTTTCTTTAAGCAGTCTCTAAGTATGTTTTGATCCCATATACGTGGAACTTATCTTTCTGTTGTTCATTGCATATCCTCTAAATCAGTTATGTTACCAAAAGACTTGAATTAGTTTAGTGCAATTCTGATTTAAAAGAGAATAGATATGACCAATTTCTAAAAATTGCAATATTTGCACTCCTCTTACTCAGCTTTGCTAGGGTCAACCAAGTAATCAACGTAGTGTTTTGTTTCAGCAGCTAGAGGTTCTAAATTAATCACAGAATTGTAATGCCGTATGTGGCCACTTTAGAGGAAGAATGGAAACATAGAATATTCTTTATGTTGTAAAATCAGAGTGGATAAGCCTCAGAGTAAAGAACAGGTGCTTCCTATTACTCGAAATTTCCTGCTGCACATTCTATGCAAAATATTCACACTGAGGCCAAGGATCTGTTGCTCTGAGATGGTACATTGAAAATTGATACTATGATTTACTTATACACAAATATGGGTTCTAATGTACTCTACATATTCCTGCATGACTGAAAACATTTTCCCTTCCTCAAAAAAGTATTATTTCTACTGTGTATTATTTTCAGATAGGCGTGTGAGATTATTGTGTTCTATAGTTATCAATATTTAAAAATAACCTTATATTCACTTGTGTCCCATAATTATTCATCTGCAAATGTTAAACATATTACAGTTACTTAATGCTTTTGTGAAAATTTGTGAAACTAATTTCCCCTGAGCATAATGTAAATACAGGTGAAGAATGTATAATGAAAAATTTCACATTAAATTTATTACTAGGAATTCACACCAGCCCATCAGCTGATTCTAAGGACTGTTACTAAACCCCACATGCAAAATCCTTTTCTCCCATTATTTCTCCACTGTTTTGTTGTTTTCATGCTAACAGAGTATGGCTTAATTTCCCATAGAACAAAAATCTTGTTCTGGGGAGCCTCCCAAACTCCAGCAAGCCTCATTAGAAAACTGATAATCAATGAGGTGTGTACACATTACAATTTCTAAAGGATTTCAATAATGTAGTGCATTTTTTACAGCTTGCCTGTCTTGAAAGAAGCTTTACAAAGACACCCAATTGCCTTCTCCACTGGGAGTTTTAGAAGGTAGAGATCAAGCAAGAGGCTAATATTTACCATTTCACAAATTAGAGAGTACATGGTAGGTTTAGCGTCAGAAAGCTTTAATTATTTTTGTCTGCTTTGTAATTCAAATAGTTTAATTCAGGTTTCCCTGCAGCTGACAACTTGGAGTGAAAATGCAAGGAGAAAGACAACATTTACTGGAGCAGATGATGTAACTCAAAAATGCAATAACTGTTTTCTAGGATGCAAGACAATATTTTGCATCCCTTTAGCCACAAACTGAGTCAAAACTCCAATGTTTACTTAATGCAGAGAACATGGGCAATGATACACATTTAATTGAGATAGAAAAATACATGAAAATATCTTGATTAAAAAGTTCAGTATTTGTTAAAATTATATCATTTATGCAGAATCTATAGCATATAAAAAATAGACATATATTTTGAATGTAATATTTAGGAAAATATACTGAAGAGGCAAATTAAGTTTGTATATCACATTTAACTTATCAAGTGTCATCTATTATTTTCCTGATAATCTTCCACAGATAATATTGTAGACAGTTTGGGAAATAAAAAAAGATAATTTAGATGACATTCATGTGACACTAACAAAAGTATTTTCAAAAGTTTACAAGTGTGATGAAATGTAGTAAATTAATAAGTTTAAGGCCTAATTGCTTAGAAAACTGCAGTCAGCTCCATTAGGGATAGACCACCTCTGTAGCAGAGGAAAATTGAAAGAAGGTACTTGGATTAGAATTTAGTTTTTCTGTTTTTCTCTATCAGTCTCTAATGAGTTGTAAGTTAGATTCATGATCTCCTAATTCCATTCTGTGTTTCTTAAAACATATATTCTTACTAATTAAAATTTTTCTTGAGCCTCTATAGTCACTTGAGAATATTCATTTCTTACTGAATCTTCAGTACCTATTACAATGTACTTATTTCTGCACGTACCAGTCATTCATTCGTTTATTTATCAATTCATCAGAGAGCAGGTCATTTTTTAGTAATCTAATTTTGTCATGCTACATATTAGACCTTGATAATTCAAATACAAATTAAATTCAACCACGACTCTAGAGAAGCTGCTTGTGAAATAATTGCAGCTAATCTCAACTTCTTACTGATTTACTTTCAGAACATACAAGTCTTTAACAAGATGGTGCATTAGTCAACTTTGCTGTAGTAAGAAATCTCTGGGTCTCATGAGAATGAAGGTGTAATTCTTGCTCATGCTAAAGGTAATAGTTCTGTTCCTGCTTCATATTTTGTTCTAATTTCAAGATCCAGACTGAAGAGGAAGACCCCAATTTGTACATGACATTAATCTAGTGCAGAGTAAATTGTGAGAGAACAAGGTCTTCTGTTTTAATAGCCAGAGAAAGTTATTTTGCAAAGTCTGACAAGATGATGAGGGTGAAATCTCTGAGTAGTACTAGAACAAGCAGTAAGTATAGACAAATGTCCCTACCACAGGAAGCACAACACTTTGAGGAATCGTGCAGTTTGCCAGTTTATCCACGAACTTGCACTGAAGGGCAAACAATTTTGGGGTTGCAATTTTGATATTTCATACTGGTATTTGTAAGGAAAAATGCAGCTCAGCTCAGGACCCGCAGTGGCTCCAGCCCTTCCAAGGGAACCGGCAATCCATATGCCCAGTCTCAGTTGCGGCTCAACAATAGCTCCCAGAAATCCACGACGGACACAGGAACTCATGGAAGAGACTTTATTATGCGACGACTAGCGCAACCACTCTGGGGTTGGTAAAGAAGGGAAAGAGAGGGATGGCTGTGGACACTTCTCCCAGATATTGGAATCTCCGGGGCTGGAAGGAACCAATAGCGGAGGAGAATACTTGCAAGCTGACTGATGAACCAATAGTTAGCTAGCATGTTCAGACTGACAAGCTAGGATGTAACATGGGAAGCAGGAAATGGCTGTAGAGTAGGACAGAAATTCCTGCAATGTAAGGGGGGGCAGAGCAACTTTCAGACTGGCAAGTTAGGTTGTGGTACAACGGAAGGGGCGGGAGATTGGCTTTGTATTACAGTATTTCTATTTAGGCAGAGGTCACCAATTATTTTAAATACCTGAATTCAGTACATTTTATTTTTCATGTGTCTTTTAACCAAATCCCTGAAAATGTCTTCATTGTTGGTAGCAAATACTTTTGTAAAAATTTAGGAGTTGATGGTACTAGCTTAATTATGAAACAGTATGTAAAAATTGACAAAAAAATAAGTTTTAGATTTATTTTATTTTATTTTTTTGCTATTTTGGTTGGGAATTAAATTCTGTACTACTGATACCACAGGTTATCAGTGATGAATTCTGCTTCCTCAAGTGTTGAAGTTCGAACATTTGAGAAATGTAGGTAGAAGAGAGGTAAGCATATAAAGTGAGTTTTATTTAAAAATAGTAATCGACTTCTCCCAGGAGGGTGAAGGGAAACGCAGCTGGTATTCCGATATCCTAAGAAGTGAGAGTGCCCTGCCCCTTTTAAAGACTAGAGTTTCTTTTGTTCTCCTGTATTCTTCTCCCTTATCTTGTTCATTTCCCCCCACCCTGCATAGTGACTAGGAGATGTCAGAATGACCAAGGGTTGAGCATGTGGGCTGGAAGGGAGCAACAGCCCAGCGGGTATTGATTAGTAGTTCTCTGTCTGCTCGGGAGTTGATTCATTAACAACATTTTTGGAGGAGTGGTAACAAAGGGCTCTGGAGACAAGAACATTTCAATCTCCCAGGGGCAGTTTCCAACTTCCTGAACTCAAATCGGCCTCCATTTTCTCTGACTGGATCACCTATCTATTCTAACTGCCTGTCTTTAATTCTGGCTTCACCCGACACCTAATTCTGTCTATATTACAAGGATCATTACACATGCTAAAATATTTATACCATGCTGTTATATAAAATATTGCTAGGTAAAATGCTGAACTCTTCTTGAAACAAAATGTTTACTTTTATATATACTTCTTTATACGAATAACTTTATTCAGTGAAAATTTAGAGTTTCTGTCTCAAAGAAGTTTATCTTCTGTATTCCTCTCAGCTAGTTAGAAGCCTAAGGAAGAGAAAAATCCTATTAACAGAATGTTTTAGGTGAAATACAGCTTCAGGGTTGAAATTTCATTATGATTCTATTCTATTTCCATTGCCCCACAGGAACACATATACTTAATTCATCAGAGCCCCCTTATTATCTGTGTAACACCCCCAACATCCACAGTCAACCCAAAGCCATTAATATGGCCTGTTATAGCATTTACAAAGTGAATCCAGCTTTGAAATAGAACAGTGCTGGCAGCATGCCCCACGTGCTTCTAAAACATACACAAAAAAGTGCACAGCATGATGTTTCTCCAAAGAATAACAATAGTCTCCTCATATACCTAAAATAATAAACCTATGTTCATGCTGATATGGTTAGATGGATTCAATTCCCATTCATAAGGTGATGTATTGATTTAAAGATGAAATATATAACAAGGTTCTCATTTGGAAGAAGTCAACTCCACTGCCGGCAATTGTAAAATACTCTACCTCTTGTAGGTAGAATCCAGTCACTCAAAAACAATTCCAAATTAGCTTGAAAAAAAATGCAATATGGAGGAAATTTTATGCTCCATTGTACACTCTCTTGACAGCAACCTACTTACATACATTTTTCTCTTTCTCTTTCACTCTTGAATTGTCAAATATTCAGAAAGTAACATGTTTATCTCTCTGGTGAAGGAATAATAGATAACATTAATTTTATTTTACAAGCCCACTTATGATTTCATGTTTTTTTTATGCTATTCTCTCTCTCAGTTTGAAAAATTCAGTCTTGAAAACCCTTATATATTTTCTTGTTACATGATACATCTTATATTATTTTCTGATTTCTTTTTTTTTTTCCTCTCTGGATTTTCTCTTGTTTGTATTCATACTTCCTTGTGATAATTTCTATCTATGTTAGTTCTTTAAAGTGTATTATAAAACAAACATTATTTTTGCTTTGCAAAGTTTATCTATAGTAATGCTTATGGCAGTAGTAAGTGGTAATATTCATGGAACATATTCTTTGAATTTGGAACTTTCCAGTGCTTTTGACAGATAATGACACATTTTAAAAATCCACATTAATTGCAAAATGTAGAAACATATTTACAAAAAAGGGAGAAATTTTTTAAATGACATTATCAAAGATATTCATCTAGATAAAGGGGACCAGGATTCAACTTAAACATCACACCTTTTGATCCTTATATTGGATGCTCCTTGTGTGAACATATCCCAATATGCCAGATCCCAAATCTATGCTTTGATCTAAGATTATTTCATTTGAGCTTTGGATTCAGGTATCTAACTCACAAAAATATTACAAAAACACCTGAAATTCAGAAGGTTGAACAGCAAATTGATCTATTTCCCTCCTCAGTAGGTCCTCTGTGGTATCCCATCTCAGAGTCAAGCTACTTTCCCTCCAGGTGGCCTAGCCAGAGACCTACTATTGTTTCACTTATGACTTTCAATCCAGAAACAATTTCCATTAATGCAGTTTCTCAAATCAATTTCAAATAACTCACATCTTTTTGTCTCTATGACCATCACTGCTCTCTTGTTGGGATCTAAAATATGTTCATTTACCTATATTAAGTGCATTTCGTTCCTCCCAATTCAATTAGTGCAATATTTTAGAAGTTCAGAACCCTGTCATTTCACTGTCATGTCTTTTGACAGCTTCTTTTCCCTCTCTATAAGATCCAAATGTCTTACTGGAGTGTCCACCTTCTTATGATCCCAGCGCTTTCTCTTGTCCCACTCCCAGTCCACAATCCAACAACCACACTGAACTGAAACCCACTTCCTCCTCTGAGCATCTCCCCCTCTTCTTGCCCTACCTCAGGCTCAGTGACTGCTCAGATGAATCTTTCATGGTCTATCCTATCTTGGAACTTCCTCTGAGAAAACTTCATGGAATATACCCTCTGAGATCAGTTCAGGGACCTTTCTAAATTATGCTCTTGCTTTTAAAGATGTGCATATATAATCTGGATTTTTAAAATATTTTAAGTTAAGAGCAGTAGTGTCCTAAATATTTCCCACTCCCATTCCTGCCCCTATAAGAAAGGAAAAGTTTATCCACTTAAATTGTTTTACTTGGCCTTAGACACTGAAATCAATAATGGTGAAGCTGTGGTTTATTTTGGTTATTGGCTTTAGTTTCCTTTTCCTTTTATTTTTTATTGACTTCTTGCTATAAAATATGGGATTTAAATTAATATATCCTTCCTCCAAATAGTTGCCTCACATAAAATGCTAGTAATACTCTTTATAGTAACTTTTCCCATTGTTGAAAATAATAATTTACATGACAGCATGTACCTGTATTTACTTGCAGATAATTATTTTTAATTTCAATTCAATTTAATCTTATAAAGAGTTGTAAGAATATGAAACATCCAAGAAACACCCATGTGCCTTAAATATGATTCATTTGTTAACATTTTGTTCATTTTACTTTATTATTGTTTTATCTCTCTCTCATTCATATGAAAGTAAGATACATAATTAATTTCTTTATCTCTGAGTGTCTATCCATATGTTTCTGTCATTTTAGAGTAAATTATATAGATCATGGCTTCCTAATACTTCGTTGTGTTTCATAATGGAAATAATATCTCACAAAGCCACAGTACTATCAACTTTTAATTAAGATTAATAAAATTTTGCATAATTATCTTTCTAATTTATTCATATTCCACTTTTATCAATCGATTTCAAAAAATACTTCATAGCATCTATCCTCTACTATAGAATATGGTCTGATAGTAGCATTCCAAGACCTAGCATTCCATCCCCAGTGACCACCCCCACCAAAAAAAGAGAATATGGCCTCTGCTGAAGTACTGAATTTCTTAGTCAAAATATTTGCCTTCTTCAATCATGATCATCTGTAAGACTTTATTTGTTCCTTAGGATATTGTTGCATTTGGGAGAAAAATAGCTCTCCTGCATGATATTTTCTCAGGTTTAGAATTGAACTATACATTATAAAATAAATGCTCCATAATAAAGACTGTTGATTTTTAGGGTAATACATCTGGAGGCACACAATGTCCTCCAAGTTATGGCTGGTGTTATAGTTTAGATGTGGAATGACTCCCAGAGGCATAGTCACCAATATAGCAATGTTCAGAGTGGGGTTTTCAGGAAATTATGGGTTCGTGAAGGCTCTGCACTCCTCAGGGGGTTAATTCTTTGATGGACCCATAATTTGAACAGATTATTTTAAAAAGTTCCAGCGGAAGGGAGTGGATCCTTGGGGGCCTGCCCTTAGGGACTATATTTTGTCCCTAGCCCCCTGCTCTCTCCTTGCTTTGCAGCTGCCATGCTCTGAGCAGCTTTGCTCTGTCATGTTCTCTCTGCCATAATGTACTACCTCACCCTAGCCCCAGAAACAATGGAGGAAGCTGACAATAGATGGTAACCTCTGAAACCATGAGCTAAAAAATGTCTTTCCTCCCTTAAGTTGTTTTTCTGGGGTATTCTGTCAAAGTGATGAAAAGTTAACACAGTTAGTGAAGATAATTTCGATTATCGTGTCAAGGCGTCCAGTTTATCCAGTGTAATGAGTTTCATCTACAAATTAATAAGCATCGTGGGAGGAGATACTTAAAGATCATGCTAATATTCTGCTCCGCATGAAAACTCCCTGCTAGATTTAGCATCCTTTATTCATTCTTGCCAGAATTTTTTTTTTTTTAACTATGCAGTTAAAATAGTAAAGGAGACCTTATTCATGTTTCTCCTTCTGTGATTTCAGTTATCCATGGTCAACTGAATAATTACATAGATAATTCAAAAAGTAAACAATTCAGAGGAGATCAGGTATGTTCAGGCTGGTATGGTCGTAGACAAAGACACATCAAGGAAAGAAAATTTTAAACCGATATCTCTGATGAATATAGATGCAAAAATCCTTAACAAAATTCTGGCAAACTGCATACAAAAACATATTAAGAAGATAGTGCACTATGATCAAGTGGGGTTCATCCCAGGGATGCAAAGTTGGTTCAACATCCAGAAATCAGTAAATGTAATTCATCACATCAACACATTTAAGGTTAAGAATCATATAATTATTTCAATTGACACAGAGAAAGTGTTTGACAAAATACAACACTCCTTTATGTTCAAAACACTAGAAAAAATAGGGATAGTAGGAATATACCTCAACATTGTAAAGATTATTCATGCTAAGCCCATGGCCAACATCATTCTTAATGGAGAAGAACTGAAAGCATTTCCTTTAAAAACTGGAATAGAACAGGATGCCCTCTTTAACCACTTCTATTCAACATGGTCCTTGAATAGAAATGCTAGCCAGATCAATTAGACAGACCAAGAAATTAAAGGGTATGAATAGGAAAAGAACTCAAACTGTCACTATTTGCTGATAACATGATTCTATATTTAGAGGATCCAAAAAACTCCTCCAGAAAACTTCTAGACCTCATAAAACAACTTAGCAAAATAGCAGGGTATAAAATCAACACGCATAAATCTAAAACATTTTTATTCATAAGCGACAAAACATCTGAAAGGGAAATGAGGAAAACAACTCCGTTCACAATAACCTTAAAAGAAAATAAAATACTTGAGAATCACTCTAACCAAAGAGATGAAAGATCTCTACAATGACAACTACAGAACATTAAAGAAAGAAGTTGAAGAAGACCATAGAAGATGGAAAGATCTCCCATATTCTTGGATAGGCAGAATTAATATTATTAAAATGACCATACTTCCAAAGATGCTATACAAATTTAATGCAATTCCTATTAAAGTCCCAATGACATTTCTCATAGAAATAGAAAAAGCAATCATAAAATTCATCTGGAAGAACAAAAGGCCAATAATAACCAAAGCAATCATGGGCAGGAGGAGTGATGCAGGAGATCAGTGATGCAGGAGTGATACACAATATCAGTCCTTAAACTCTACTACAGAGCAGTAGTAACAAAACAGCTTGGTATTGGCACCAAAATAGGTAGACCCATGGTACAGGATAGAAGACACAGAGACATACTCACATAAGTAGTTATCTCATACTAGACAAAGGTGCCAAAAACTTACAATGGGGAAAAGATAGCCTGTTCAACAAATGGTGCTGGCAAAACTGGAAATCCGTATGCAGTAAAATGAAATTAAATCCCTATCTCTCACCCTGAACAAAACTCAATTCAAAATGAATCAAGGATCTAGGAATTAGACCCGAGACCCTTCACCAAATAGAAGAAAAATTAGGCCCAGATCTCCATCACGTTGGCTTAGAACTAGACTTCCTTAACAAGGCCCCCATAGCACCAGAAATAAAAGCAAGAATAAATAAATGAGATAGATTCAAATTAAAGCTTTCTCTCAGCAAATGAAACAATCAATAATGTGAAAAGAGAGCCTACACACACCTCAGACAGAGCACTAATCTCCAAAGTTTATAAAGAACTTAAAAAGTTTTACACCAAAAATACAAAGAACCAAATCAATAAATGGGCTGAGGAACTGGACGGATACTTCACAGAAGATATACAGGTGATCAACAAATATATGAAAAAGTGCTCATATTTCCTAGTAATTAGAAAAATGCAAATTAAAACCGCCCCAAGATTTCATCTTACCTAATTAGAATGGCTATTATCAAGAACACAAATAATAAGTGTTGGAATGGATGTGGGGAAAGAGGCACACTCATACATTGCTGGTGGAGTTGCAAATTGGTGCAGCCACTCTGGAAAGCAGTATGGAGATTCCTCAGAAAACTTGGAATGGACCATTTGACCCAACTATCTCACTCCTCAGTTTATACACAAAGGACTTAAAATCAGCATTCTACAGTGATGCAGCCACATCAGTGTTCATAGCACCTCAATTCACAATAGCTAGATTGTGGAACCAACTGGGATGCCCTTCAATAGATGAATGGATAAAGAAACTGTGGTATATATACACAATGGAATATTACTCAGCCATAAAGAAGAATAAAATCATGGCATTTGCTGGTAAATGGATCAAGTTGGAAAATATCATATTAAGTGAAATAGGCCAAGCCCAAAATACCAAAGGCCGAATGTTTTCTCTGATAAGTGGATGAAGATATATAATGAAGGGAGGTGGTCAGGGGGGAGAAAATAATGAAGGAATTTGTATGGTGTAGAGGAAAATGGGGTGGGATGGGGTGGAGGATGGAAACATAGTAGAATGAAACAGTATTACCCTATGTGTATATATGATTACATGAATGGTTTGAATCTACATTGTGTACTATCAGAAATGAAAAGTTGTACCCCATTTTTATACAATGAATCAAAATACAGTCTTTAAAAATTTTTAAAAATTAATAAAAAAATAAACAATTCATAAATTTTAAATAGAATTACATTCTGATTATCATGATGAAATCTCACTGGCTCCATCCCACCTAGGATTTGAATCATTCATTTGTGCTACTTTCCTGTAAATCATTGAGTGGCCATCTTGGTTATCAGATGGACTGTCATGTTATCACAGTGCGTGTGTTCAAGTAAATTTTATTTTACTTAATGGCAATAAAGCACAAGGGTAGTAATATAAAGGAGACATCAGAATAGAAAACATGACAGGGCAGATTAACACAGGTTCTATGTGCAAATATTGCAGGGTGTACGTATCAGGTTTGGTACTATCCATACTTTCAGACATCCACTATGAATCGTGGAATACAAAGGGGGCTCTACTACAGTTTCATATACTGATTGCTGAATCTAGCACTTGATTCACATTTAACCATTAGTGCTTGGCATTACACAAGTGAATTTCCCTCCTTATTACTCATTCATTAAAAAAGTCATTCTCGTATTTATTTATTATTTGTGCTATGGTTTAGATATGTGATGTCTCCTGAAAGCACATTTGTGCAACAATGCAAGAAAGTTTAGAGGTGAAATAATTGGGTTATGAGAGGTTAACATAATCATTGCACTAATTCTCTGATAGGTATTAACTCAGTGGTAATTGTAGGCAGGAAGCGGGTAGCTGGAGAAGGTAGGTCGTTGGGGTCATGACTTTAGAGTATATATTTTGTGTCTGTCAAATGGAGTCTCTCTCTGTGCTTCCTGATGATGTTCCCAGCTGCTTTCCTCTACCACACTCTTCTATCATGATATTCTGCCTTACCTCAAGCCCCAAAGAATGGAGTCGGCAGTCTATGACCTGTGACCTCTGAAACCATGACCCCAAAATAAACATTTCCTCCTCTAAGATTGTTTCTGTCAGGTCTTTTGGTTGCAACAGTGAAAAAGCTGACTAAAACAATTTCATATTACATATTATCTTTCTATACCTATTTATGATTATTGCTGATTTTATACAGGTTAACATAAAAAATGAATGAAGATGACATCCAATTTTGAATTAATGTGCTACAATAAACGAATACACTAAAAGTCATGTTTGACCAACTAACCCAGTGCACCGACAAATTATTTTGGTTGGTAATCAAGAGTGTTGATAGGGATTTGCCCTATACTTCATTAGCAAGTACATAGTATTCTTTGCTTGATTGTATAAATGAAATTTTAAAGTAGGTTAATTAAGGTTTCACACTACACTCGGGTCAGTTTTCACGAGGAACAAATAAGATGTTTATCTAATCTTTATATCAGGCTTTTGTATATATAATAGCCCTTTAGTACTTAGGGAAAATTGTTATTTTACGATTAAGCATCAGAAAAATGGAACTTCACTTCAGATCGGAATAGTCATTCAAAACTCATTTGAATAATTTTTTAAATAAAATACTTATATTTTATTCCATTTCTGCATATATGAAACTGTATTTTTATAAATGCTTTTCAGTAGACTCCCCCTTTTTTTCTTATGTCTGGTTCCAATAGTTGATTGAGTGAGAATCAGGAGTGGTGACTACAAATCTCAAAGTTTTTGGATAGTTTAGTCTACTTTTTTTTTTTTTTTTTATTTTAGGACTTTGAATTCAGATTTAGCATATCTGAGTTTCATTTAATCCAAAAAACACTGATTGTGCCATTCTCTTTATTAAGTATCTGGGACACAAAGGTGAAAAACACCCTCTACCCTCAAAGAGTTCAGTGTTTTGGAAACTGAGTAACACATCAGTGAATAATTTCAATATTATGTGACACGGTCACTGGAGCAAGACTTTCCCTTGTACTTTAGCCAACTATAAAACTGGAAAAGGTTTATGGTCATACAAGGCATTAATCAGTCCGTAGTAAAGGAACATGAGCCATGGAAGAATCGAAGTGTGCATTTCCTGTCATTGAAATTGAAATGCAAAGGGAGTCTCTCAGTGCCTCTGAGTGGAAGAGGAAGGAATCAAAATAATCTGCTACAGCAGCTGGACTATGTGAAGAAGGGTATTGAAAAACAACAGACTGCAAAATAGTAGGCTCCTGGACTAGATTAATGGCCACAAGCCTGGAACAAGATTAAAACTGAAAAAGATACTCATTAATAAAAAGTAAAGTCATGCCTGACAGAACTCAAAAGATTTTCCAGTAATTTAACTGTCAGGGAGAAAAAAAAAAAAATCATTTCCATTTGCAAGAAGACAAAATAACCCTAACTCATGAAAATTAGTGATTCCTTATGTCTAGAGGAAAATTGGTAGTAATAATAATAATAATATTTATTGATTATGTTAAAAAGCAAGATGTTATGATAATTAAGAAGAAATTGGCAATTAAAAGACTTTGAGATGACTCAGCAAGGGCATTAAAGATGTAACCTTCAACCTTTGACTTTCTGAATCTCACTTATTTCTCTTAGCAGGATGTTCTCTAGTTCTGTCCATTTAACAACAAATAACAGTTTCATTCTGTATAGCTGAGGAAAACCTCACTGTTTATGTGTACCACATTTTCTTTATCCATTCATTTATTAAGGGACAACTCAGCTAGTTCCATAACATGGCCATTGTGAATTGTTCTGGGATAAAATAGGCAGGCATGCATCACTTGTAGGATTTTAGTTCTTTTGAATATGGTGTCAGATAGCAGGGTCATATGGTGATTCCATTCCTAATCTTTTGAGAAAACTCCATATTGCGTTCCAGAGTGGTTTTACCAATTTCCAGTCCCACCAACAATGTATGAATATATTTTTCTCCCACATCCTCACCAACAATTATTGTTTTTTGTTTTCTTGGTGGTTTTTTGTATTCTCACTGGAGCAAGATGAAATCTCAGTGTCATTTTGATTTGCCTTTCCCTGACTGCTGAAATTTTGGGACTTTTCTCACATATTTGTTGGCCCTTTGTATTTCTTCTTTTGAGAAATATCCATTTAGATCTTTACCCCATTCATTGATTTTTGGTGTTAAGTTTTGAATTCTTTATGTATTCTGGATATTAATCTCATCAGAAGAGTGACTGAAACATATTTTTCTCCCATTCTGTAGGCTTTTTTTTCATACTCTGAATTGTTTCCTTTGATGTGCACTTCTTAAATTTTATGCCATCCCACTTAATGATTCATGGATTTATTTCTTGAACTTTAGGAACTTTATTAAGAAAGTTGGTGCATGAGCCAAAATTTTGAAGTGTTGACCCTATGTTTACTCTTAGCAGAAGTAGTGTTTATGATCTAATTTCTATGTCTTTGATCCACTTCAAATTGATTCTTGTGCCAGGTAAGAGATATAGATCTAGTTTCATTCTTCTACATATGGATATCTAATTTTCCCTGCATCATCTGTGAAAAAGCCTTTTTTCTCCATTGTAGTTTTTTGGCATCTTTATCAAAGATCAGATGACTTTATCTATGTGGATTTACCTCTGTGTTTTCTATTCCATTTATTGTCATGTCTGCTTTCATGCTAATAAGTTATGCTGCACTCATGTATGAATGCACTACAATGAATTCCACTATATATAATGTACTAACATAATAATAACAATAACAGAAGGCAGATCATTATAGTAAAACAAATGGATCAAGAGGAAGGAAGAGGAGGAGGAGAGGGAAGGTACTAGGGAATGAGATTGATCAAACTATGTTATGTGCAGTTACAAATACAGCATAATGAATCCCACTACTATGTATAATTACAATGCATCAATAAAAATAATAAAAAAACTGTTTTCAATATATAAAGTTATTTAAAAGGAAAATATCATAACAAACAGAGATTCTCTCCCAAGAAATGAAAACTACAAATACTAACTGAAACCTATCACCTGAAATTTTTAAACAAAATAACTTGAGGGACTTAATAGCAGTGTGGAAACTATAGAGAAAAGTTAGTGAATTTGAGGTTGGATCTTTATAGATGATTAAATCTGAAAACAAAGAAAAAAATACAACAAAATGATTATAAAAAAACATGTGATCTGAGGGACAAATAAATGATATAATATGCATACACAAGCATACTAAATCAAACATATGAAAAAGGTTCATCATCTCTAGCAATTAGAGAAATGCAAATCAAAACTAAGATTTCATCTCACTCCAGTTAGAATGGCAATTATCAAGAATACGAGCAACAATAGGTGTTGGCGAGGATGTGGGGGAAAAGGTACACTCATACATTGCTGGTGGGAATGCAAATTGGTGAAGCCATTATGGAAAGAAGCCTGGAGATTCCTCAGAAAACTTGGAATGGAGCCACCATTTGACCCAGCTATCCTACTCCTTGGTTGATATCCGAGGAACTTAAAATCAGCATTAATGTTTATAGCAGCTCAATTCACAAAAGCTGATCTATGGAACTAGACTAGGTGCCCTCAACAGATGAATGAATAAAGAAAATGTGGTATATACATGCCCAATGGAATATTACTCTCAATCATAAAGAGAAATGAAAGAGCAAATCAATGTTAATGAGACTTGAATGAAAGTAGACATGGAATAGCTTCCTGATGTGATAAAAATATTGTACATATCAATTAGTGTGTTTGTTACATGACTATATATTTTCAAAGTTATACATTAACACCCTTAATATACATGTTCACTTTAAATAAATGTACCTAAATATTTTTCACTGAGCTAATATCAGTTCTTCTATAAAAATAGACAATATTTGGTCCTAGATGATTTATTAGGAGCTATATGGTAACTAGATTAACAATACTTTCCATGTTAGCAATGTAGTACTCTTTGACCCTTCAACTCTCTCTTGTATAGCCCAATTTTTAGTCTTTCCAGTAATCTCTTTAATAAGTTGCCATTTGTTGATAGATATTTGATAGATATTAATATCCAAGAGTTGATCATAGAATTTTAAAAATGAAAAGAGCATGGTGGAGAACATAGATTATTATCTTTATTATGTGCAAGAAAGTTTGTACTTACATAAGTGGAGATTAACTTTATCACAGTCATGTTTCCTAAATTAAATAAATGAAAAATTCAAAATCTTTTGTTCATATATAGTTCTATTAATTTTAATTTTTATTCTTTAAATACATGACTACTTTGATGTATTAGCTACGAAAGATTTTTCATGCAAGAATTTGCTGACAACCTAAGCAATATTATTTGCTCAAACTCTGTCCTCCTGTATAACCATGAGCATATCTTTGTCACTGAGATCATCAAAGTTATGCATTGGACGTCCATATAACTTTAGCATGTAACAACATTTTTAAACTCCCTCATAATAATAATTGTTTTTGCTAGTGCAAATTTTAGATATTTACTTGCAGGTTATGATGATCAAATTTATGCCAGTATACATGGACACAGATTCTGACTAGTATGTTAACATTAGTAAAATGAAAGAATAACTATAAGCACTAAGCAAAGGGTGTGCATCAATTCAAGTTTTATTTTTCATAGATATACAATCTGAAAAACCTGAAACCCATATCCATTGGAAGACTGGAATAATAAACACCTTTATTGTGCAATTCAAATTTCTTCTCAGTTTCTCAAGGGAAATTATTGGCATTTTCATCAAAAATTCCTTCAAATAACCATGAAGCCTAAAAAAGCAATATATTAAAAATTCTGAAGAAAAACATTTCCAGGAATTAAAACATATGCATCAGACTGACATGTTTCCTATTTATCTTTCTTTAACTCCTATGACAGTTTGCTAATAAATGTTTTTCTCCACATCTTATATCAATCTAGTACCATTTTGTTCACAGTAGTGTTGAATTTTCACTTTTATATCTGTAACTATTCTTGTTTCCACTTTGTCAGAAGAGGCATTGTTTATTTCAGTGATTTTTAGTCAATATTCTCCATAGCTCTACCTACACAAATACATTTTTAAAAAAGATTGAAATACTTAGGTAAATATATTTGAGAATGTAAATTAAATTGTTACTTAAATTAGAATTATTCAACCAAAATGATCTCTCATGACACTATTTAAAAATATAATATTAACTAAATTCCACATACAAACATACAGAATTTATTTTTAAATCTAAAGAAATAATATATGTATATGCATATATCCATATGTGTATCTATATATCTATCTACCTGACTACATATATATATAATTTAAAACAACATTGAAAGGTCATAACAATTACAATTTAAATGCATGGTGTTCTCATACCTGACTATAAACAATTGTCTAAACTAGAAAAGCAAAGAATATCCTGAGTGAAATAATTTATTTTGACTATATTTTTTCTTTAGAAACCCATTAAAAACATTATGAAATTACAACTTTGAAAAATAATGTAGGACTGGAGATATAGCTCAGTTGGTAGAGTGCTTGCCTTGCAAGCACAAGGCCCTGGGTTCAATCAAAATAAATAAATAATAATAATGTAGCAAATATGGCTTTCGTGATACAGATCTTCATTGACTTTCTAGATTCTGATGCTAGATAGGACAAAGGAAATTTTAAAAAAGCATAGACAAAAGAAAGGAAAGGAAAAGAGGAAAATAAAGGAAAGGGAAGTTTGATCTCTATCCACAGGGATGTTTATTAGTCTTTGCATATGCAGATCTAAATAGCAAAGCACTACCCAAGCTGCTCTGGAATCCTGCTAATTACTTCCCCTGCTAAAATGTGTTTCTTATAATTTTATATTATTTTAAGCCAATTGTGCTTCCTCTTTAAATTACTGTGCCAGATGATTCAAACAAGTATTTTCTGAGTTCTAGACTAACATATATTCAGTACTTCAAAGAAAGTTAATTTATTTTCCCTAATTCCTATACCTATTTTTCTACTGATTCCCATATTTAATGGAATTATTTAATGACAAAAAACAGGTCCTTCCAGTCACAAACAAAAACAAAAAGAAAAAAAACGCCATAACCATTTTTTTTTTTTTTTTAAGATGGATATCTAGCTGTGTTTCTCAGGTTGGTCTCAAACTCCTGGGTTCAAGCAATATCTCCACTTCAAGTCAAAAGTTGAGACTGCAGCCACATGTCACCATGTCAATCTTTATCATCTTTCTGAACACCCTTTTCCAATTGTCTTTATTCAGTCACAAACTTCTCTGTTTTCCCTCTTCTAAGACCCTGCAATATCAATCATAGTAATCTGAATCACTATCATGAATCTATTAATTTCATACATACTAACTTTTCTTCCCAGATTTATCCTCTAAAATTAAAACAAAAACAAAAACAAAAAAAAAACAGATCTTGCCAGTTCTCTAACAAATTCAGTGATTCTGTAGTATGTTCACAATTAAAATCTAAATAACTTTTTTCACTGGATAGCTCTTTTGACTTTTTGTATCTGATTCTTCAGTTTACCTTACCCTGCCTTATCTCCAAAAAAGCTATTTTTGAATTTAACTTAGCATATACTTTTATTCTTCATTCTATTGAATAACAAATTATATGTGATCTCTCGCTTTACTTGACTAGTTCCTGTTCATTTACATACCAATTCTCATTAACTTCTCAGGGGAGCATTCCCTAAGAGCTCCTGTCCAATTTAAAAGACTTTCATAATTCTTTGTTCTCAGTGTCTTCACTAGGATAAAACTCATCAAAATATATGATGACTTTGTGAATAATCACTGTCTGCAATGAAGAATTCTAAAATTATTGCAAAAGAGATTCTACATTTAATTCTGAGACTCTGTATCTAGTAAGGAGTTTTAAAATTAACCATGAAATGATGGAGTGAATAAAGAATAGATAAAATTTTGCAAGAAAAAAAATAATGGTTGATAGGGAATTCTAATTAGGGTAGTTGTAAGCTATTTAAATTTGACCATATATCTATTGAAGACTTATCAACTTAATTCAAGAAAAAGACAAAGGTTAACATTATTAGGCCTAGTATTTAGAGTAGATATTATCACCAGGGGCTTTGTCAATTCAATATACGAAAATTAGAGTCTTAAAGGCTAAATGAAATGATTGACAGTCCTGTATTTCTAGATTGACAAGGAACTGGAATTCAGAACCTAACAAGTGACTCTGAAACCCTGCACTCTGGACGTAATGGAACATCATAGGTATTTCAGAGAGTTACAGTTCAACTTCATTTCATACCAATTTCCAAAATTAAAATAGGTTAAAATAGACTCCTGGGAGAAAGAGGTTTATTTGTTTTAACAGATACCAACGTAGGCCTGTTCTGGAGAAACACAGTATTCCATGCTTCAGTCACTTACGTGAAAATTTTACTGTACTAGATCCTTCACATATTTAAAAAGTAAAAAAAAGAAAGAAAGAAAGAAAAAACAGAAAAGAGCACATGAGCAGTGGCAAGAGAAACTGCATGAAATACACAGGTTTACTGGGTGTCTCCAGATTGTAGAGTGAGCAAAACAGTATTTTTTAGACAAATGTTTAAAATATTAAAAAGTCAAAAAATTAAAATAGTATTAAGATGTATAAACATCAAATGGACATGCTTGAATAAAATGATGATATAAAGTAAAAGGAATAATAGAAATGTTTATAATGACAGTTGAAAAGAAAATTATTAAAGTAGAAGGTAGGATATAGTAAAAAGATCAAAATGCATTCCAGAAAAATAATGTGATGGAAAAAATCATTACAGATTCAAAGAGAAATCAGGAAGGTAGATAACAGATGGAATTCAAGCCTTAAAAAGGGAAAAGAAAAGAAGCAAATGTTAAGGATACAATGGCTGACACTATTTCAAGAGTGTTAAAATATTTTCTTCAAAGTAGCAACAAGGAACTGGTATCTTCTTTATGGTAACAATAGAAACTAGATGACATAATAATAATTAAGAAAAGATAAAAAGAAAGAAAAGAAAACAGAGGACAACGTTTAAAGAATATAATTGCAAGTTGAGAATTGAATGCACAACAAAATATTCTTCAGGAGGAGGTAACAAAGAAAAAAAAAAACCACAAAATACTTTCTCGACATACTCTACTCAAAATAATTTATTTAAAAGTAGGCCTAAACCAAAACAAAACAAAACAAAACAAAAAAGACAACAACAACAACAACAAAAAAATGAAGCCAATAAAAGGGAGTGCTTCAGGGTTCAGAATAATCTTTTATGTAAGCATAAGAATAAGGGGAAAAATGACAAATAATAAAAAATTCAGCTTAATATTCAATCTGACATATCAGACTAACTTTCAAAATAATGTTTCAGGTAAAGAATAATCACTGTCTTTTCAAATTTATTAAGATTGTCTTGAAAACTTCTGTGAGCCAAAAATGAAACAACACAAACAAATGGAAAAATGAACAAACAAATCAGAAATTAGTGTTTGTTTAACTACTATTTATAAGGACAAAGCCTGAGGAAGTCGGCCTATTATTAGGTGTTGCTTTGTCTTTAGCAGTCCCTACTGGTTCCAGACAAGGCAGACTGTCTTAGAAGACAAGAAAGTGCATTGATAAAATATTGGTTCATATTAAAATATGAATCAAGAGTGAAAATCTGGGTTCAGGTCTCATGATTTGAATTGAACTCCAAAAGCAATTTGCTGTGGGTAACCAAAAACAAGCAAACAAAAAACTGGAAAGAAAAAATTAAAAGCTTCCTCAGGAGAAAGGAAATCCTAGTTATACATGGGTTGTATTAAATTTCAGATCTGAATTGAACAATCATATTAGTTAAATTGTACTATCTGTCAGAAGAAAAGGCAAATTTTTTTGAAGTAATATAATAAAACATTCCTTAGCTTCAAAATATCTCACAGTCATTAAAATAAAATTTATGGCAACCAAATACACTTCATATGTACTCAAAAATAACCATGTATACAAAGGTAAAAGGTGTTCTGAAAAACAAGACAAGCATCAGTCAAATCAGACTCAGGAGGATCAATGAATTATCAGAAATAGAAAGTTGCATTTACATAAATTTTAATGATTTAAGTTGTATACATTTGAAGTAAGATTGCAGGAAATATAAATGAATTAAATACTATCCAAATTCAAGAACTCTTAAAAAAAAGATATTATGAACAAAATAAATATAAAATGAGTATATAAAAATATACAAAGTAAGTGTATAAAAATAAGTGAATACATTAATAAAAATAAGTAAATTAAATAGTTTATAAAACTAATTTTAAACAAAGCTTAAAAATTTATTTTTAAATGATTAACGAATTTCACAGGTCCTCGAGGATAGAGATCAATAATAAAAAATTCAATAAATAGGTATATGTGAAAACAAGGATGTTACTAAAATTCTTATATAAATTAAGGATATCAAAAGAGGGTATAAGTAAAAATATTTTTCTAGGAAATTGGAAAGTTTAAATAAAATTAAAATTTCCATCATACATATGAAGCCGTTGGGAGAAGAAACTGAAAACCTGAATGTTATAAAACAACTGAATGAAGTTGAGTCTGCAGTTCCATCCTACAATCAAACTCTATGCCTAGATGGCTTTTGTTTATAATTATCAAATATTCCAGGAAGCTATGCCAATTATAAACAAACTGTGGTAAAGAATAACAAAAGATGACTGCCTGTTTATTTAAACAGGCCAGTGTGGCTTTGCTATTAGACTTGAAAAGGGCATTACAGGGATGACAACCAAGGTCAAGTACTAATACCACTAAGGGAAACACTCTGAACACTATAGACAGAATTCAGATACTAAACCAACGGAGGAGTGCTTCCAGTGATGGGGGTTGTCTCAAATGGAATCATAGGAATAAAGGGAAAATGAAGAATGATAAAATATATTGATTGGTGCACCATAGATAAAGATGAATTTCCACAACTATATTGGGAGTGATTTTGTCATTCCCTGAAATCCCTGTTTAAGAAACTAATTCTAACATATTCATCAAAATAAAAAGATTAAACAAAACCATCATGAATAAAGATACTAAAATATAGATACAATATTTAAGAGAGTGAGATATTGGCTCAGTGATAGACAACAGAACAATCAGTTCAAAATAGGTATCCATAAATATACCTTCATGTATATTTAGTCTTACATTAAGTAGAGTAATGGACAGAGGAATAGTTTTTTCAATAAATGGTGGTAATTCAACCAATAACCATAAATAATGATATAACTTTATTATTTTCCCTCATACTGAAAAATAAGTACAAACTTCATTGTACTTATTTAATGTGGAGTTTAAAAACTAAAAATTATACAAGGAAACATAAAGAATACCTTCATGACTTTGGGTTAGAAACTCTTAAACATTACACAAATATGTAAAAATTGATAGACTTTTCTCTATTAAAATTAAGAACTTGTGTGCCAATAAGAGGGACCACCTAAATTATAAAGTGGCAAAAGATACTTGAAATCTAAATGAACAGTAAGACTTGCAGTAAAAAAGAATATCACCAAAAATGCAAAAATTAAAAGAATAGCAACAAAATAGAAAATTTGGCACAAGGTTGAAAAAGACTGTTCAGTAAAGATAATTTCTAGGGAATCAATAAAGTAATAAAACATAGGTTCAACCTCCTAAATTGTCAAATAAATACAAATGAAAGCCACAGTACATATAGCTACATACGTGCCAAAATATATAATGTTAATAAGGAGCATCATAAGTAAGGATTCATGGGATTGCAAAGCAATGGGAAGACTTATACAAATTTGATGGAAAAATAAATTAATAGGACTACCACATCTCTACTAAATTGAATGTTAGCATATTCAAAAACCCACCTATGTTACTCCTTGTTATGTACCTAACAGAACATTTGTGCTTATGTGTACTATAATACAACTGCAAAGATGTTCAGAGTATCATTGTTTGCAATAGGCCCAAATTAGAAGTAAATGAAATGCCCATCAAGAGCCAAATGGAGGAATAAAAGATGCTATAGTAATACAATAGTACATATGATAGCAAGGAAAAGGAACAAACTATGGTTTCATACAACAATGACAACCCTCAAAAATAATTTATTGAGCAAAGTGGCAAGAAGCAAGTCATAGTAAATATGTATTTTCGTTCATGGAGTTTAAAACAGTCATTCAAATAAATTTAGCTTTATCATTGGTTTGAGTAACTAATTCTTAGTAGCTCACATTTATTAGGTAGTTAATATCTCTAGGAAACAGAGAAAAGTGGCAAATTGTCAAACAATATGAAAATTTTCTGGAGTTCTAACAAGGACACTTGGTACTGAGACAGGGGTATAAAGGTAGATTAGCTTGGTGATAATTCTCCAAGTTTAGTGCTTATTATTCATGAGTTTTCCTTCATAATTCATACTTCAGTAAAAATCCATTTTAAATTCATGGTTTAATTCTTAGGATAACCAATAAAAATAACTATAAAAAAGTTTATACCTTCAAATTTATGGAGGAGAAAATGAAAGGAGAAATTTTTCAATCAAAAGGATGTCCAGAAAGAACAGAAAAAATGGACAAACTGAGATAGAAGAAATAAAAAATACTTAATAATATGATGGAACTAGATTTAAAACAACACACAAAAAATACCAAATTAGGTAAAGAAATTAAACACTTATTCCTCAATCTGTGTTGTTTAGAAGAAACACATAGAGCATATAAAACTATAGACTGAAGTAAAGCTGGCAAATTTTGTCATGCAAACAAAAAGCTAGGCATAATAAAATTAAATTAATATTATTTGAAGAAAGCTTGAGATGAAATATGTTCAGATAAAATAGGCAATGCAACTTATGAAAAGAATTATGTTATATACATATTTTATCTATTTTTTGTAAAGGAATATAGAATAATTACAAAATTTTGTGCAATGAGTAGGATATCTTATTTTCAACACTCAAGGTATAAGTTTCTCTAGCATTTGGCTTCTACACCATACATTAGTCCAAAGCTTCCTCAAGAGGCATCTCTTTACTTTGACATTTCTCAAAATTTACAACAATGTCTGGAATATTATAAGGCACTTAATAATGAGTGAACATAAGAATAAACATTTTGATGATTACTTAACATTTCAATTTAATCTATCAAAATTATCTTTTAAAATCAAGTGGTAGCCTTAGAGCATAAGGTATTCATGGTTAAATTCAGTTTACATTAGAGATGATCAACTTGATTAAGACCTGGAAAAACATGAATAATTTAAATATCTCTACCATACGATCCAATTTTAGCACTCTTTGGTTTGCATCCAAAAGAATTAAAGTCAGCATGCTTTAGAGGCGGATGCATACCCTGTTATTGCAGCACAATTCACAATAGCCAAGTTATGGAATCACCCTAAATGTCCATCAACAGATGAAGGGATGAAGAAAATATGGCATATGCATACAACAGAACTTTATTCAGTCATAAAGAAAAATAAAATTATATCATTTACAGGAAAATGATCAGAACTAAGATCATAATTTTGGGCAAAAATAAATTAGATTCAGGAAGAAAAGTATATGCTTTCTCTCCTATGTGGAAGCTAGGCAGACAACACTAGAAGTAAAAGTGATTCCATGAAAGTAGAAGGGATTCCATTAGGGTAGAAAAAGAGGAACAGGGGAAGGGAGTAGGAAATGGAGACTGAGGTATTTGGGATTGAAATTTATAAACTTAAGTTTTTGTGTATATATAAATATACCACAATTAAGCCTACCATTTTGTATAATTAATATGCACAAATAAAAATTTTAAATATCTTCTAATTTTTCAACTGATTGCTCTATATGTTAAATGCGATTTATTTTATCTTGAGATAAAAGTCTCATTTAGCGATATTGACAGAATTTCCACTTGGTTAGTGTCAAAACATCAATTTTGATCCAGAGCATGGATCTGTGAGTATTTCCAGGCTGCATATACTAGGTTGCTCAGGCAAAATGATAAATAAGCCTACAGAAATAAACAAAGCTAATTTTGTTGTATTTATTGAGTATTTGCTCCATGTACAATTATTGTAGAGACTTGAAGGATAAATGATGCATGAGTCTCTCCTCTCAATACACTCATCATTTAATTCTGTCTCGCTGTTATGCATTTTATAACTGACAGGTCAAATTAACTTAGTGAATTGATTATTAGCCTGCAATAAACCAGATAAATTTGGCATACTAAATTATTCTATGAATTCATTTCTCCTTTCTAGCTATTTTGTAGACTTGGGTATAGGCAAAATAAAAAAAAGATCTACTTTGAGACAAATCATTTAATTATAGAAATTTCCTTCTGAAAAATTTTGTGTGCATAATTAGTGATAGGTACTATAATGGAGACACTTCAATAAATAAGTCATGGAGCCACCATTTTTTGTCATGGTGGGTGGACTACAATAAACATTTAGTATAACCAGGAAACAAAACAATTTTGTATTGCTTATACTGAAGAATTAGCCCTTGTGTTTCCCGTGTTTCCCCTCCATCATGTCCCTCATATGGTTCTAACCCAGTTATTACTAGGAATGTGACTCAGAATGACCAGGTTTGGCTATTTATAGAAAAAGTATCAAGAGAAAGTAGAGATTTGAGTCTTATTTCAGTTTCAAAATGATGCTTTTAATATGTGTGATAGAGATCAGAGTTTAAGAGAGAAAACTTTCTTAGTTTCCAAAGGGATAATTTTCAAATGCCAAATTCTGAAAGTCTCGGGGACTAAAATTTATATAATAAAACTTTAAGTATGAAAAGTATAAGATAATGTCAATCAGTTTCTCTAAAATATGCTGAGAAAAATAAAGTCAATTGGAAACATGAAGAAAAAATTCAGAAGAGCATATGAGTTCAGAGCAATTTATAGAGTTTGGGAGATAGACCAATTTCCTAGTATTCAGAGTGGGGTAAAAGAGCATGAGAAATTTTCTATGTGCTACCTTAGGAGGGCATCCCCTTTCCTCCAGGAACTCTAGGCTATTTATGACTTCTTGCTAAATCTCCAGAAATTGAGATAACACCCTGGGAAGAAAGAAAATAGGAAACGTGCTCACTGACTCAGAAAGTCCAAAATGTGCCTTGGTTTGCCCAGGACTACATTAAAATTTTCTGTTCTAAGAACAATGATACTTGAGATAGAAATTAAGTAGAAATTACTGGACAGAGTTACCTCTCAGGAACAGCTAAGCTTATAGTCTGTGAAATTTATACTTGGTTAACATTTAATAGTTAAAGAAATGTAATCATCTCTTTCCAAGAAATAGACTGGATAATGGAGAGTCTTATTTTTGTTAGGCTTTCAGGCAGTGTATGTGCATTAGGTCTCAGGTTTAAGCAATAGCAGCTGACTTTGAATAAATAGAAAAATGTTATTGGCTAGCTAAGAATTCTTGGGAAAGTGTTGAAGCACTCAGTTGAGACTAAGTGTCCAGAAACAAAACCAAACATAACAACAAAGGATGGCAAAAGAGGTCTGAAGAGGAAATTGAGAATGAGAATGCCAAGTACTTCTAAGCCAAGAACTAAACTTGACTACTTAAACTTAAGCATCAAGCAATTTCTGTGCCACAAACAATAGTTGAGAAACCTGCTGCCTAAAGAAATTGGGCACCTCAGTGGCAATCTGTAAAGCAAACAAAAGAAACAAAGCCCGAAGAAATAACACTATTCTGAGCAGCAGCTTTTACATTCTCATTTTGCTCCTTTCTAAACTGAAGAATATTAATAAGCATGAAGACACCAGCTGCTCCAATGAGGATGCAAATGTAACAAAAGCTCTAACTGAAGTTTCTCATAGGCATAGCAGTCTGAGTGCAACTTGGCTTAGGTAGACAGGACAGCTACATGATTTCAAGAAAGATTCTTTCTTGCACTCTGACTTCAATCTAGGGCTACAGTTTAAAGAGTCATGGAATATAGGAAAGGATGCCATCTTTCTTTCCTTCAAGGGGACTTCTCCTTATAGACCATTGGTGATAATCTAAACACACGGCTTTGATTTACACAAGGGAGTGTGGACTGTGTAGTGACCAGATATGCAATGTCATGTGCCAGGCATCTTCTGTTACTATGGAGGAAGCGGAAAGCAGAGATGCAGGGGAAAAGTGAAGTCTTAAATAGGTATGTTAAACTGATGGAATTGGGCCACACACCTGTAATATCTGCAAGGGAGGTGGGGGAAAAATGGTTTTTGGTTTCTTTATCAAGAAGGTAAGCATCACAAGCAGGAAATTCTCCAACCAGAAGTGTGTTCCAAAAATACTGAGGAGCCAGAAAAAGTGACAAATAAGTACTAGGAAGGAGATTCTGAGGAGATAACATTTGGGGTGAGACTTAGAGAAACAAAATGAAGAATTTTTGAAGGCCTGTGTGAAGAATGTTATAAGAAAATGCTTCATCAGGAACAAGTGACATAAGGTAGGGAAACAACTTAATATTTTTAATTAATACCATGTATCAATAGGGCTCAATCAGCAATGTGCAGAGTAATAGATAATGAAGTTGGAGAGGTAGGTTGGAGCCTTTAGGCTTCTGTAAGAAATACAAACTTTAAAAAAATAAGTTGCAAAACAGTAAAGGTTTTTATAAGGCTAACATGATCAGATTTTATTTAAAATATTCACTGATTTGTGGGTCATAAATTAATTATTTAGGGGCAGAGAGAAGGTGAAGAAATTAGGTGAAGAAGTATTGTGGTGATCTTGGTGAGATGTGATGGTAGCTTGGGTTAGAAAGTGGGTGAACACTTAAATATACAAACATCTCAATGTAGAATGTAGAGGATAAGAGCGTATTCTGATGGTGAAAACTTGGTGTTTATTATCAAAAGTTGGTATAACTTTAGGATTGAAAGAGGTATCTAAAAAAGATTGAGTAAAGAACAAAGTGAAGACCTTAAAACATGTATTTGAATACACTACCCTGTAGCTTAGATAGAGAACGTGGTATCTTTAAAAGAAAGAGACTCACTGTAGGTCAATCATGTATAGGGAAAAAAAAATCCAAAATATCTTATATCCTAGCAGTAAGCAGACACTCCTAATCCAATAATGTACTTACACAGGTGTATCAGTCAGCTTTTCGTCACTGTGATAAAATACCTGAGGTACAACTTAAAGAAGGGAAGATTTATTATGGCTCATAGTTTCTGAGATTTCAGTCAATGGTTGCTTCACTTTGGGTTTGTGACAGGCAAAAATACCAAAGCAGAGAATTCACCATGATAGAGCGAAGTAGCCAGAAACCAAAAAAAAAAAAAAAAAAAGAAAAAAAGAAAGAAAAAGAAAAAGAAAAGAAAAAAGAAAGAAATGGGAGTGATCCAGGATGCCCATATCCATTTCGAGAGCATGCCCCACTGTAACCTGACTTTCTTGTACCAGGATCCACCTTCTAAAGCAGCCACCACCTCCCCACACCACTATAGAACTTCAACATATGGACTTTGGGGAATGTTTAAGATCAAAACCATAACTAGAGGGGAAAATATTGATGTGGAAAAAGAATGATTTGTTATATTCATCTTTGGTATACTTTACATAGGCTTTTGCATCAAAGTAATGAAAACCATCACAAATGTATAAGAGAAGGATGGGGATGTGGCTCAGTGGTAGAACATTTGTTTAGCATGTGCAAGGCCATGGTTCAATCCATAGTACCTGCTCCCCATGCACACAATGTAAAAGAGATGATTGTAGTAAAAGTAACATCCTATAAAAGTTAAACCTAATACACTTGTGGTAGTTTCAAAATTACAGACCACAAATAAATTATTTCACTTGCTTAAACATATGTATTATTCTACCTATTTGTGAAAAAATCTCTCACTGCAGTTTTGGCAATTTATATCCTGAATCCAAAAATTTGAAAACTCTTAAATAAATAATCACTGATATCCATGAAGTTGCACTTATAGGCTTTTCGATATATAACAAATTATCTTTCTTGATCAATCCATGTTTTAGATGTCCTTGACTGTGAAGAAATAACCCCTGAATCATTGCAGATCTAGAGAGCAAACATGTATTGCCACTGTTTCTTAGCATCAGAAATAGATTATGACACAATTGATCTCTAACTCAGTGTCTCACACAAGATTGCCCTCAAGATATTAGGTAAGGCAGTAGTAATCTAAAGGCTTACCTGGAGGTGGCTTGTTGAAATAGGCCTGATTGAGACACCATTTCCCAACTGTGTGAGTCTACCTATTAAACAACTTACAACCTATCAATGGGGTTCCCTCACAGTTTGCAAGGAAGATAGTCAAAAGGAGGAAGAAAGGATTTTTTGCTATCTAATCTTATCTTTTTGCAATCTAATCTTGGAACTATCATTTTATCCCTTTTATGTATTTACTTGCTATAAGGGACATCGCCCAAAGGCCTGAACATCAGGTGGTAGGAGTTTTGGGAGTCATTGTAGAAGTTTCCTATCATGAGACGATGTGGGAAGTCATCCTTATTTAGCAGAATCAGACTAGGTTGAGCCATTGAATGCAGATGCCTGGTTTCTAGGAACTGCTGGGAAGCACGTGGTGCTGCGTGGGAGTGGTTCCCTGTCTTCTGATGGAATATTCCCCCTAAGAGAATGGCTCCCCTAACTCTACCCTATTCTGTCCATCACAGAAGAGGCTCCTCCCAGTCCTGGCCCCCTTTTACCTGTGTATATAAATAAAAGAGAGTTGGGTAACTCTTGTCGTTAGAGGCCAGAGCTGATATGACCAGACCCATCATGCCCCTTCTCATTTAAAAAGACTATTGGTTCTTGTGTGTTTATTGAGTAGTTAAGTTTTTGGGTAATAGAAAGAAAAACTGCCAACATCCTCTTCCGGCAGCTAACCCTTTTCTCATCCACTAGGGATGTGGCAGAGAGGACACCCACGGAGCACTACTTTGCTTGATTAGATATTTTGTTACTGTTTGTGTTGTGGTCATTGTTATTAAGTGGTTCCTTGTTATGATCCCTTATTTCCAATGGATTTAAACAACTACCATTTTATATAATTATTTTCCAGAAAAAAAAACGATTTTTCTATCCCACCATCAAGTATAATTTGCCTTATTTCATAATATTTAAAATGGGTAGGGTTTAATGTGCAAATAGATCATGCTAAAATGTTTAGTATTTCAAAAATTAACTCAATTCTAAATTAAAAGTCAAAGATCTTAAAATTTAAAACATAAATGCCTGGTACAATCTAGACATAAAATAAGATGGGGGAATAATTCTGCATGTAATTTTCAGATGTATATACTTGGGTAAACTCTACTTGGAGATGAGACACTTTAACAGTCCTCAACTATTTATGAGGAAAGGTAATCAATGGAAGCATGCAGGGGAATCCTGAGGTCTGCTAATCAGGAACAAATCAGTTGCTACTGACTCTAATACTAAACACTTTACATTCTCCTATATGTTTTGAAACAAGTGTGCTTGAGTGATTAAACATTCTGCTACTTTTCTGAATAGCATTAACTTCAAAACACATGTTTCTTCATTATATATTCCTTTGCTTTACTGCAAGTTCCACTTAGTTCTTTACTATTTGTTTAAGAACTCGCTGCCTTTTAAATATGTGTCTTCATAAGTCATTATGAGTCATAAGTCATTATAAGTCATTTGTACTCATTCTGAGTAAGGGGAAGGCACCCTATCTTTACTAGGTAATTGTGTCCTAAACTGTGATAAATGTTTGAGATGTTAATAGTATTTCCTCAAAAGAACAGATAAATGAAATTCTGACTTCTGGGTTTTGTTGCTAGACACAATCTTCAGGTATGCATTCAACAGTCACTGAAATTCATCTGTACACTATCCCACAGCAATGCTTAACTTGCACTCAGTATATTGCTAAAGAAAAGAGAATATAAATAAATGCTTGTACAATTAAGCCCCTGAAATTTTAAACAAAATATTATTTTTGATGTCTGTGGTTAAAAATAAGACAAAGGGTTTCTACTACTTAAAATAGATTTACTCCACAATATACATTGTCTAAAGGAAAATGTTCTTCATGATTGGAGCTAAGATGTACATCGATTAAAAAAAATCATTAACATGTAACCACTTTTTATAGCACTAATTTCCTTTAATTATTTAACTCAGAATTATTACTATGAGCAAACCTTATATTTTGTGTTTTTATTTTACTTTGCTGCCTGTGACAGGAACTTTCCAAGTTAACTATTATTCTAAATATGGCAAATAATAGTAATTAAATTAATGGCATATTAATAAATTTTCAACAGGAGAACCTATTGACTGAAAGCTATAGATAAAAGCAAAAAAACTCAATTTGAATGCTTTTTTATCTTAGATACTATCACTCAAATTATATTATTTCGTACTGGGCTAACAGTGTGAAATTTGTTTGGTTTAAGGTAAATGGAGGAAAAATTAAAAAAAAAAAAAAGAAACAAACAAAAACCCTGCTTGAAGTCTTTTAGGGGGGTAAGTCATTATCTGATATATGTGTCAAAGAATTCAACATCAAATTTATTTTCTTAAAGTGCAATTTTCTTTTCAGGGAAACAAAGATATCTCATTGATAATAGTAATTTGTAAAAATTAGTAACTCAGCTTCTTCCCAAACTTCTTATTATTAATAATTTCATAATTGTTTTCTGAATTGTAGGCCAAAAGGTGTGTGTGAGTGATTAAGAACAGAAAGAACGTGAGAGTTCAGTATCTGCTTCTTTTTCATAAAATAAGCAAAAAAGAGATAAAAATGTGTGGGTTAATTCAGTGTGTCTGGTTTATATCTCACAAAAGTGCAGAATAATTTGCAAAAGTAAGCAAATATTTGCCAGTTCTTATGAATTGTCACATAGTATACCATTTCTACATTGTTGTATTAATTCAACAAATCTTTACTGATTGTCCTGTGTGTGAAGAAAATGGAAAACCAAGCAAAATTCAAGGAAACAAATAATAAGCTATCAAATACATTAAGAACTAATTAGAATTAAGAATTCAAACTAAGGAAAAAATAAGACTGGATAATTTACTATAGAACAAAATAAATGTGACTTCCTGAGATGGTCATTCTATATACTCTTGTGTGAAATGCAACTGTCAAATGGCAATTAATTAAAGCCCCCCAAATATGAGATTCTTCCTAAAAAGTCTAAGGGAAGAATATTTCAGACACTGCAAAGTATTTACAAAAGCCACACAAGAGGGAACATGTTGAGCAAGATTGAGAAACAACAGGAGGACGCAGGTGACTGGAAAACAGAGGATCACAGTAACAGGAGATGAGCTTGGAGAATTCAGAGAATTGAGACCATATTGAAGGCAAAAATTGAATTTCATTCCTGTTTTATTAGAAATGCTTTGGCAAGTCTTAAGCAGAGGAGTGACTGAAGTGATTTATGTTTTTAAATGTACATTCTGGCTGCTACATCAAGTGTGAAAGCTGGGAAACATCCTAAAAGTCTACTGGAATTGTCCCAGAAAGCAGACATGGTAACAAGAGACTGGGCCCAGCAAACTTCAGATTGCTCTGGAAAAGATGCAAGAAAGATCTGTGGTCCTAGAGGGGTCAGGGATTGGGGGCAAAGTGGATTCTATTCAGATGGTCTATACTGAAGCTGTTTTGACTCCACACATTAATAAAATTATGTAATTGACTATTTTTAATGACTGAAATAATTGTTAACGGTTTATGTCATTTTAAACACAAATTAAGCTGGTATTTAGGGCACAAACTTTATCAACTTTAATCACAGTCTCACGACAAGCTATTCACAATACATGAACATTCACATTACTCCTTCCAAACATTTCTTCAACTAAATGTACAAAAATGACAAATACATAATCTCCAATAGGACTGTAATCCTTTGCCCTACTGTCATATGAGGCATTCGCCTATTATATCCTTGAAATAGAATTCTCATCAGTGCCAAAGGCTGTCAGGTATAATTCAGCATATCAATTCTATACAACTAAATGGAGGTCAGAGAAAGTATTTTTAAAATATAATACAAATCTCTTTGCATTTGTATGTGTACTCTCCATGTTAATGTAAAAGATCTTTTGATTCACAATGTTCAGCTCAAATGATTGTATTTTGAGCTTCTAAATTCAGAGTTAAGATTAAACCCCAAAGGACTTATCCTTTGCTGAAAATTACATATTTAATATGATATTCAAAGAAAATTTACTTGGTTGTATTGATTTTGAAGGATTTGGGCTGCACAAATCATGTTTTCTCTCAGAAACTAGTGTACAATTGAATAACACATAAGAACACTAAGATAGTTTCATTTTTTTTGAAATATGACAAAACTATACCTGCTACACAAATACAATAATAAGTTTGTTAGAATTTTTTCAGGTCTTTTTATCCTTCAGATATTTTTAAATTTATAATATTTAACAATTTGATGATATGTTCTGTTTTGATTTTCATACTTTATTAATATTCTTACTTTTACTTTCTCTAAAAAAATTAAAGCCATCAATTGAGTTACCCAAAATAAAAACAAAGACCATTTAATATCCCTAATTTTTGCCATGTGTGGTGGTGCTTTCCTCTAGTCTCAGCAATGCAGGAGACTGAGGCAGGAGGACCACAACTTTGAGGCCAGCTTGGGCAATTTAGTGAAAATCTTTCTTAAAATAAAAAATAAAAATAAAAAGGCAGGGGATGTAGGTCAATGGTAAAGCACCCTGGGTTCAGTTCCCAGTAGCACACATACACACACACACACACACACACACACACAAAAAGCCAAAATAAAATAAATAGATAAAGGTCTATTGGAACTGTTTGAGACAGACAATAAATTATGCTAGTTATAATGTTCTGGTGGCATAAGGGGAATTTTATAAACAATGTATGACAAATTGCAAGTTTATTACAATATTTCAAAATGATTATTATAACAGTAATTTTTCATAATTTTACAAGATTGTCACTTGTGTGCCTGATACCTGGATTTCTTTTACTTATCATTCATGATTACTCTTTACCTTACTTTACCCATCACTTTCTTAATGAAATCTTCCTCATCTCTGAAAGGAAAATTATTTTTTCCATAGTACTCCTACAGTAACATATATCCTTTCTATTTTAAAATTTTAACATTTAGTTACATCTGCTCAATCATGTCTTTCTCCAATTAAACTGTGAGCTCCCTGAGGGCAAGGCACACAACTGATTATTCCATCTGGTACATGACCACTGAATTATCAAAACTCTTAGACTTACGTACCGTAGTTATTGTGACCATGCACAAAATGTGCATTACAGAGGTGGTAATTTTTATAATTTCATAAGAGTCAGTAAATGCTAGACAGTGAACCTCAAAACAATTTTTATAAGTGTAGTAGTGTATTTATATATATATCATTAATAATTGCAACTATACAGAAAATCTCTGCTGCTTTTACCTTTCAAGAGTCAAAGGAATAAAAAGGTAGAAATACTAAAAATGCTTTCTTGCTTGATCATTGTGATCACTGATTAAGCATCTGGGGATTTAAGGAACTCAAGGAATATATATATATATATATTATGTAAATATATATATATTATGTATATATATGTATATATATATATATTATTTAGTTAATTAGTTATATATACATATGCATCTTTATTTAGTTAAATGCTGTTCATCTTTCTTCCCTTTCTTGGACTAGAAACATCATACTATTAATTCATTCAGATAAATAGGCTAACTATGACATGCTGTGTTATAAACATATAATTTCTAAGACCTGAAACAAGATTTTTAAAATACTTAGTTCTTTAACACATTGGTTTTCATTGTGAAGTTAAAATATCTTTTAATAATATTGTTTGAATTTGACTAGAAATTATGGTTATGTCCTAAGGAATCACACTGCATGTATTGTTTAGTAACTTGTAACATGTTATTTACTAAACTCAACTTCTTAGGGGTCAAGGAGAGACATTTGCATTATTGGCATCATGATCATAATAACATTTGGGGGCACTGGGCCTTTTAAAGAAAGTGATCATTTTTAAACTAATTGCCCTTTTTCCTTTGTTCTATGCTTTCAAATTATTCTTTCCCTTTTATCTTTCTAATAACAGAATACTTTCTCATGATTAGTAATTACAATATAATTTTCAAAATTATTTGTATAAACTGCATCATAATGTTAATGAATTACTCTGATAAACTTTAAAGTGCTACTATAATTTTCACAAAATATTTATGCTCTGTATTACAGAAGGATATCACCTTTTAAATGAAAATGTTATTTGATAAGATAGTTTCATGAATAGTTTGCTATAGATTTAGGAGTCTTGTTAATGAAAACTACATCATTTTTTATTTATAATTAACATTTTGTAGCAACATACCTTGTATCATGACTTCATCAAAGTTGTTTACATGTATTATTTGTTTATTCCCATTAAATAGACAAATAAATACACCTATAACTATGTTTCATTATTAATATTAATTTTACATATAAAGAAATAAAAGCATAAATGTTTAAAGTTTTTTTCCAATCTAACAAAGATAATATATAGTAAAGTTAAAATTTTAAACCAGACTAGTTCAGCAAAGACAGTATTAGTGAATAGGTTACAGTGTTTCTGCCATAAAAGAACATTGTTTTTCAGTGGACATCTTTAGAAATTTGAGTAAGTGAGTTATATTTTGAAAGAAATAGCAAAGGATTAATAGATTATTAATAAATTATTCAAGTTTTTAGATAAAAATATTTTCAATAATTACATAATGTATCCCAGGTATCACAGATTTATACATCTGAAGCAGCAAATCTTTTCAATCACAAAGATCCCTCTGCTTCTCTCAAATCATTCAAATGCAACACAGAAATAATACCTTTAACAGGAAAACACAATATTCTGAAAGCATCATCTGAAGAAAGTCCACCAAGTACGAACAAATCCAATTGAGTAGAGAAGGACCCTCTATGCCTCAAGTTAACATGGTAGAAAAAAAACTTATCAAAGTGGTTAGCAAGCCATAGGTCCCCATGAGTAATTCCTTAGAATTACTCTTAAAACAGTAAAACTGTTTTTACTTATAGTTGTAGCTTATTATCTAAAAAGACTACCAATTAAAATCCGCAAAGGTAAAAGTCACGTAGGAATAGTCAATGAGAAACCATCATCCTCTCTATTGAGATCATGTGGACAGGCTTAATTCTCAACAGTAATGTGTAATGATAAACATGCTATAACCAATCAGGGAAGCTAACTAGGTGTCCTTTTTTTAATTTTATTTTTCTATTTATTTTTGTCATATAAGGATTCAGTGCCTGTGTTACTGACCCTATTTCCTCAATTCTCAACCCCCAGTCTCTCTGGAGGTCAAACTGATACAGCATGACACATGTAAATCACATTACTATCATAAACTCACTGAGATGTTCCAAGGTCATAGGTGTGCAAACATACTCCTTAGGCAGGGTATTTAAAGGCCTTAAAAGTTATTTCCCAGAGGTAGGTCAAGGGACGATCCTTCTTTGGAATGTGCAAGGTTTGAACATCTCATGCCTGCTGAGTCAGTACTTTATTGCACAGCAGGCAAAACCAATAATCCCTATTTTACAATAAATTAATAACTCATTTGCATGTTATAGGAGGCACCTTGACCCTTATTTTTGACATAATAAAGGACAACAGACTAAGACAAATCAAGCAGATGCAGTGAAAGAAAATGCAAGCTTTTGATGCACTGAAGCAGAGGAGGTTCTGTGGATGGAAAGTGGTCAAATGTGGTCCAGCAGTTTGAGAGAAGTACATGGGAGGTGATCTATGCTTGCATGCTCATGCACACACACATATTCCACATACATGCACAGAAAACACAATACAATTATACTCCTAGGTTAATTTGCTGAAAATTAATTTTTCATGAAATAGCACAACCTTGATCTCCCAGCTACTTAAAATTTTTATTATCTTCATTCACCATGCAAGTATTTCCTCACATATTCTCCTAAACATAAATGCTACAAGATTTCCCTTTCTTTAAAACAATAAAATAAGCATATAGTAATACTGAAAGAGTGTAAGAGGGAAATGAAAATCCTCAGTAACCATGAAACAAAACACACACAGAGACATGAGAATCATGTACAAATACACACCAGAAAAAATGGCAATGGAATAAAAATCACAAATATTTTAACATAAAATTACTATATTAAAACAAAAGCATTCTCCATGTTATAAAATTTTTAAAAATTGATACTCTAGAATGAAATGGTAACTCAGGAAAAGCAGAGAGTAACTGAAGAGGCAGAACTAAAATAAGAGAGAAATTAAGGTCAGAGAAATTAAAGTCACATTGGATGAATATGATAGGAAACTAGACATAGACTTAACAAAAGCTGTTTATGTATGACAGTTGTGAGAAAATAGAGCATACTAAAAATAAAAAGAACAGATGGTTTATGAAAAAAATTAGAAAGAAATTAATAGATACGGAAGAACAAAAATGAATATTAAACATCCCCCCAAAAGAGAACAAATGAAACAAAGCAGTCAAATACATAATTCAATATGATATTTCTAAAATGGAGAAAAACAAATCATTGGACTGAAAGTTCAAAAAAACAAAATGATACAGTTCAATCAATACTGACATACTGCCTGGGGCAATTAATTGACTTGAAAGATAAAGAATCCCAAAGGCAGCCTGGCAAATCTTCAAGTCAACTATGAACGGGATAAACCAGGCTTAGTTCTGACTTCTTGATAGTAACATTGTGCACAAGAAGACAACTGGAGCAAATACCAACAAGGCTTTCTGGAAACAAAATGTGACCAAAAATTTAAAACTTTGCTCAAGTGCTAAGTTTTGCCCACTGTGAGATCAATAGAGAGACAATGAACGTCAGATTCCAAACACACACACATTTTTATAAAAAACAAATGATGTTTCTAGAATACACACTAATGAGGGAAGATTCTACAAATGCAACGCCATTCTGATATTTGTAGTAATAGCACATGAATAGAGATTGAAACTTCATTTTCATGAAATTCAAAGGCATAGCCTACCAACAGAATTATAAAACTAATGTGCTATTCAGTCTTTCTTCACAAACTCACAATTAGTAAATGTTATTGATATGTTATCCTTCAAACTCTGTACTTACAGGTATTACTCAAATTTTAATCCAGGATATTAATTATAAAGATTTCATTAAGGCCCTATCCATCCTGTAGCTTCCCATCTACAGTGTAACTATGGATTTCATATTCGTCTTTTATTATAGAACAAAATTAGTTTCCTATATATCTATCATTACTTGTTCTCCAAATTTACATGTATATTCATATATATATATGAATAAGGAAAGCAGAAATAATTTGCTTTGAAATAAATTGACTGTCTTTTTTGTAAAAATCATTTTCTTTTCTGATTTCACAATGTGATAACACCCAAAGAAACTCTCAGAGATGAAAATGCAGTATTTTATAGTCAAGCAAACTCAAAGAATAAATGCTTATGAAAATAAAGCCATGATTTCAAACAGATTTTTAAGATTCAGGAAATTTAACACAGATTGCCATTATAACTTATGGTTCCAATGGCATTTCAAGAGTGGGTTAACATCTAACATTTTTCAGAGAACACTAGAATATGTTGTCAATCTATCTGTAAACCATGTGTGTCGGCCTTTCATTACTGTAACAAAAAACTTGAGATAATCAGGATATGAAATGAAAAGATTTATTTTGACCATTATTTTGGAGATTTCAGTCATGACGAATTAGATCTATTGCTTTTAGGCCTCCGTTGGGAATGCCCATACACCATGGTGGGAGTGTGTGGTAGGGCAGATCATTCAATTCTTGGCCAGAATGAAAGGGAAAAGGAAAGAGCCTAGCATCCCATAATCCCCTCAAGAGCGTGATCCTCTCATAGGCCCCATCTTTTAGAGTTTCCCCCTGCCTTCTAATAGCTCCACACTAAGGACTGAGACTTTAATACATAGACCTTTGGAAGACAGTCCAGATAAAAACCAATGCACTGTGTTAGATATGAAGTATTAACTTGCACAACAATCTTATGAATATGATGTTATTCCCATTAAGTTAATGAGAATACTGAGCCAGATTGATAAGTTTTGTTAAATCATAGTCAACGGTGGAGACAGAATTTCAATCCAGAGCTAACAGGTCCTAGAATTTGTACTCTTCAAAATACTCTTAGTTAGAGCAAAAATTCTTTCAAGGCAATAGTGTTTAAAAAGTATCAGAGTGACCTGACACAATTTTTCATATTTATTTTTAATTTTTCTCAATGTTTTAGATTTGTATAAAGAAATGCTGCATTGTTTCTTTTCCCCAAAAGCAATAAAACAAATGTATATGTAAATATCATAATTCAGGTATCAGCAGTTACA